>NW_022589787.1:909307-1108059 GCF_004348235.1 Phoca vitulina | reverse complement strand
ACCCAAGCAAGGCAATGGTGATGCAGGGGGGCACTCTCCCATCCCCCAAACTGGCTTACCCAGGGTGCTTTCTGTAGAATGGGATGCCCCGGGAAGGGGGCGATGGCACGAGATGTTGGGCCCCTTGCCAGGGCTTAGCCTAGCAAGACTTGGACCTCAGGGAGGGATCTTCATCTCGGGGATGGCATCTGGGGAGAGAGGGGTGGCCAGCTGTCAAAATGTCCTGCACTGGGGCACCTGTCCCTGTGGCCAAGAGCTGCCAGTCCCGAAAGCCTGGTGCCGTGTGGCAAGTCGTGAGGATTGCCAGCACACATTGGGGGACCGAAAGGAAGGGGCAGGCTACAGGAGCAGAGATGTCCATAGCTGGACCCCGAAACAATGGAGAATGTAGTCCCTAAGGGAACCGAGCCTTGCTGATGCTGCCACCCAGGAGAAGGCCTGGCACACAGGCATCCCGAGAGGTAGCATACTGTGGGCAAGGGGCCAAGTGTGAAGGGTGCGTTGTCTTGTAGGTAGGACCAGGCCCTCGCACTCCTAGGGACTGGCCATCTGTGACACCCGCAGTTGGGCAAGTGACCTCGAGGACACGGGGAGTCACAGCCCCCGGGGGCCCCAAGGTCAGAGGAATGGATGTCAGGGTAATCACGTCCATGCAACCAAGGCATGCTGCCCACTGTCCGCTGTGCAGGGGGACCCTGTCCCTGCCCCTGTTTGGCCTCTTCCGGGGATCACTTCCTCAGGTCTAGAGTGCTGCTACCATAGGCCCAGGGCCAACGCCTGTGGCGCCTAGGGATTCAAGAATCCCCTCCTAGGCCCAGTGGGTTCTTCCTGTCTATGTGCCCCAAGGGATTGGGAGGGGAGCTCCCCAGCTTCTCCAATTGGGCCCAAGCTCCTTGGGAGTCGAGTGCATGTGACAGGAGCTCTTGGCTCTCCTGCCCAGGGGAACTTGCCAAGGGCCAGTGCTTCAGGAATAGCTCAGGGCCGAGGTGGACAGATGCCAGTGGCCCAAGGGGCCCACGTCCACCATCTGGATGGGCCCATGAGGCACACCATGATGCAGCAAGAGCCCTCAGCTGAACGTGGGCTGACATTGGTGACCTTACACTTTCCGGTCCTTGTCAGGGACCCACGCAAACCCTTGCTTACCCTGCACGTGAGATGGTAGAAGGGCGGACTTTCAAGGGGGAAATCCACCCGCTACAGGTATCCAGGGCTCCCAGTCCGATGTCCAAGTGCAGCCACCCAGACACGGGCCACCTGACCCCACCCCAATGGCGTCTGCTGCTTCCCTCCAATCCCAGTGGCTTCCACTCACCTGCCATGTTTGAGGCCGTATGGAGACCCTGGACACCAAGGTCCACTGAAAGACACAAGGAGAACCAGGTGCTAAGCAATGGCTCCCCAGGATCTGTCCTGGGAGGCAGATAGGGTTAGCAGGGAAGTTCGAAGTCCTGAGGCCCTTTGGGCACTTGGAGGCTCATCGAAATGCCACAGCCTCAGCAGGGAACTCGGGGGATCCATCGCCTCAAGCCCCAAACTATAGCACTCCCCCAGGACCCCAAGCAACCTTCGGATGTTGACCCCGGCATGGTCCCCTACTTTGGGCCTCAGCGTAATCCTATTGAGCATGATTTTTAGGTCATCATCTCTCTTCGAGACAATATGAGTTCTCATCATTGACCCAAGCAAGGCAGTGATGACGAAGGCGGGCATTAGGGCGTCCCCCGAACCTGATTTCAGGGGTGCTTACTGTAGAGCGGGATGCCCCGGTGGGGGGGGGGGCGGGGACAGAGTCACGAGACTTTGGGCCTCTTGCAGGGGCTGGGCCAAGCAAGACATGGCCCTCAGGGCGGAATCTTCGTCTAGGGACATGATCTGGGGAGAGAGGGGTAGGCAAGGTGTCAGAATGCCCTGCTGCGTGGCACCTGCCCCTACAGCCACGAAGTGCCAGTCCCGAAAGCCTAGTGCTGTGTGGCAAGGCTTTAGGCCAGCCGGCACACAGCGGGTAACCACAAGGAAGGGGCAGGCTATAGGATCAGAGATGCCCATACCTGGACACCGAAAAAACAGAGAGGTTGGCCCCTGAAGGAGCTGAGCCTTTTTGATGCCGCCCCCCAGAAGAAGGCACGGCACGCACGCTTCCCAAGAGGTAGCACGCTGTGGGCACGGGTCCGGTCGTGAAGGGTACGTGCCCTGGTAAGTAGTTAGGTCCAGACCCTCGCCCTCCCACGGATTGGCCATCTGTCGCACCCCGAGCCTGGCAGGTGCCCTCGAAGACATGGGGAACCATGGCCCCCAGCATCCCCAGGGCAGAGGAATGGATATTGGGCCAACCGCATGCATGCAACCAGGTCATGACGCCATTGCTCCCCTTGCAGGGGAGCCCTCTCCTTGCACCTACTGGGCCTCTTCCTGGGATCACTACCTCAGGGCTAGGGAGCTGCTGTGAGAGCCCCAGGGCCATCGCCTGTTGCACCCAGGAACTCAAGATTCCCCTCTTTGGCCTGGTGGGCCCTTTCTGTCTTGACAGCCCAAGGGATCAGGGAGGAGAACTCCCCAGCTGGTTCGAGGAGGCCCAAGCTCCTTGGAATTAGGTGCGTGGGACAGAAGCTCTGGGCTGTCCCACCCGGGTCATCTTGGCAATGGCCGGGGCTTCAAGAACAGCCCAGGGCTGAGGGGGACAGCTGCCAGTGGCCCAAGGGGCCCAGGTCCACTATCTGGACAGGCCAATGCATCACAACGTGAAGCAGCACGAGCCCTCAGCTGAACGTGGGCTGATGGCAGTCTCCCTGCACGTTAAGGTCCTTGTCAGGAACACAGCCAAATTTTCCCTTTCCTTGAAGGTGGGATGGCCCAATGGTGGAACTTCAAGAGGTAAGTCCACCCTCTCTTATATCCAGGGCTACCAGCCCGAAGCCCATACGCCGGCCACCCAGATACCAGCCTTCCTAACCCACCCATGGTGTCTTGGCTTCCCTCCAATCCCAGGGCTTCAAATCACCTGCCATGGTTGAGGCCGAACTGAGACCCTGGCCACCATGGCCCGCAGAAAGACACAAGGAGTCCAGGATTGCTGAGCAATGGCTCTTGGGAGGCGTCCTGGTAGGGGGAATGAGTCGGCAGGCAAGGCCAAAGGCCTAAGCACCTTTGGGCACCAGGAGGCCCACAGTCAGAATATAGCCACACCGGGGACCCCTGAGGGATCAGTCACCTCAAGCCCCAAACTGCAGCGCTCCCCCAGGGCCCCGAGCATCCTCGGGATGCTGACCTCGGGATGGACCCTTCCAATGGGCCTCAGCATAATCCTACTGAGCATGATTTTTAGGCCATCATCTCTCTTCGAGTCAATATGAGTTCTCATCATGACCCAAGGAAGGCAGTAGCAACGCAGGGGGGCACTCCCTTGTCCCCCGAATCCGCTTACCAGGGGAGCTTACTGTAGAGTGGATTACCCTGGAGGGTGCCTGGGCAGGAGATGTTGGGCCAGTTGCCAGGGGTGGGCCTAGGAAGATTTGGCCCTCAGGGCAGGATCTTTGTCTGGGTACGTGATCTGTGGAGAGAGTGTAGGCCTGGTGTCAAAACGCCATTCTGCGGGGCATCTACCCCTGCGGCCAAGAGCTGCCAGTCCCGAAATCCTGGTGCTGCATGGCAAGGCATGAGGCCCACTGGCATATGGTGGGAACTGCACGAAAGGGGCAGGCTACAGGAACCGAGATGCCCATACCTAGACCCCGAAACAATGGAGAGCATGGCCCCCGAGGGAGTGGAGGCTTTCTGAGGCTGCCCCCCAGGAGAAGGCCAGCACACAGGTTACCTGAGAGGTAGCAGTGTGTGGGAGCAAAGCTTGGCGTGCAGGGAGCCTGTCCTGGTAGGTAGGGCCGAGGCCTCACCCTCCCACGGATTAGCCATCTGTGACACCCTCGAGGACAGGTGTCCTTGAGGACACGGGAAGCCATGGCCCCCAGGGTCCCCAGGGTATAGGAATGGATGCTGGGCCAAGCACATGCATGCAGCCACTGCCCGCTGGGAATGGGGTGCCTCTCCCTGCACCTGCTGAGCCTCTTCCCCTGGATAACTCCATTAAGTCTGGAGTGTCAGGGCGAGAGCCCCAGGGCCATCGCCTTTTGTGCCGAGGGACTTGAGATTCCCCTCCTAGACCCGGAGGGCTCTTGCTCTCGGCAGCCCAAGGGATCGGGGAGGGGAGCTCCCAGCTGCCCCGAGGGGACCCAAGCTCCTTGGGAGTTGGGTACATGTGACAGGAACTCTGGAGGGCTCTTCTACCCAGGGTACCTTGCCAAGTGCCGGGGCTGCAGGAACGGTTGAGGGCTGAGGGGTCAGCTGCCAGTGGTCCCCAGGGGCCCACATCCACCATCTGGATGGGCCCATGGGCACACCTTGAAGCAGCAAGATCCTTCAGCTGAACTGGGTGACGGCAGCATCCCTACACTTTCTGGTCCTTGTAAGGGACCCGGCCCATCTTTCGTTTCCCCTGCATGTTGGATGGCCCAAGGGCAGACCTTCAAGGGGAAGTCCATCCTCTCCAGACATACAGGGCTCCCAGCCATATTCCCATGCTGCAGCCACCTAGACACAGGCCTCATGACCCACCCCAACGACATCTGCGGCCTTCCTCCAAGTGCAGTGGCTTCCACTCACCTGCCATGGTTGTGGCTGCGCCAAGACAATGGCCACCAAGGCCCGAGAAAGACACAAGGAAATCAGGGTTGCAAAGCAATGGCTCTTCAGGAGGCGTCCTGGAGGAAGAATGGGTTGGCAGGCAAGTCTGAAGTCTTGATCTACTCGTGGGCACCTGGAGGCCCACAGTTAGTTCATAGCCACAGTGGGGAGCGTTGAGGGAACGGTTGCTTCAAGCCCCAATCTGCAGCACTCTCCCAGGGCCCCAAGCATCCTCGGGATGCTGACCCTGGCGTGATTCCCTCCATTGGGCCTCAGCGTAATCCTATTGAGCATGAATTTTAGGTCATCATCTCTCTTCAAGACAGTATGAGTTCTCATCATTGACCCAAGCAAGGCATTGGCTACGCAGGCGGATGCTCTCCCGTCTCCCAAACCGGCTTACCCTGGGTGTTTACTGTAGAATGGGATGCCCTGGAAGGGGGGTGATGGCACGAGATGTTGGGCCTCTTGCAGGGCTTAGCCTAGCAAGACTTGCACTTCAGGGCGGGATCTTAATCTGGGGACAGCATCTGGGGAGAGAGGGGTAGAGCAGTGTCAAAATGTCCTTCCCCAGGTCACCTGTCCCTGCGGCCAAGAGCTGCCAGTCTTGAAAGCCTGGTGCTGCGTGGCAAGTTGTGAGAATTGTGAGCACACATCAGGGGACCGCAAGGAAGGGGCAGGCTACAGGAACAGAGATGCCCATACCTGACCCCGAAACAACGGAAAGTGTGGCCCCCGAGGGAGCCGAGGTTTGCTAATACTGCCGACCAGGAGAAAGCACTGCACACAGGCTTCCCGAGAGGTAGCACACTGTTGGTGGGGGGCTGGGCGTGAAGGGTGCGTTCCCTCGTGGGTAGGACCAGGCCCAAGCCCTCCCAGGGATTGGCCATCTGTAACACCCGGAGTTGGGCAAGTGACCTTGAGGACATGGGGAACCACGGCCCTCAGGGCCCCAAGGTCAGAGGAATGGATGCCAGGTTAATTATGTCCACGCAACCAGGCATGCCTCCCACTGTCCGCCGTGAAGGGGGACCCTGTCCCTGCACCTGTTTGGCCTCTTCCTGGGATCACTCCCTCAGGTCTAGAGTGCTGCGACCATAGGCCCAGTGCCATCGCCTGTTGTGCCTAGGGATTTGAGATTCCCCTCCTAGGCCCAGTGGGCTCGTCCTGACTCCACAGCCCAAGGAATCAGTAGGGGAGGCACCCAGCGGCCCCGAGTGGGCCCAAGCTCCTTCGGAGTCGAGTGCATGTGACAGGAGCTCTTGGCTCTCCTGCCCAGAGCAACTTGCCAAGGGCCAGTGCTTCAGGAACAGCTCTGGGTTGTCCCACCCGGGTCACCTTGGCAATGGACGGGGCTTCAGGAATAGCTCAGGGCCGAGGTGGACCGACGCCAGTGGCCCAAGACCCCCACATCCACCATCTGCATGGGCCCATGGGGCACACCGTGAAGCAGCAAGAGCCCTCAGCTGAATGTGGGCTGTTGTTGGCACCCTTACAATTTCCAGTCCTTGTCAGGGACCCACGCAAACTTTTCCTTCCTCTGCACGTGAGATAGTCCAAGGGTGGACTTCCCCACTACAGACATCCAGGGCCTCCGGTCTGATGTCCATAGCGCCGCCACCCAGACACGGGCCACCCGAACCCACCCCTATGGCATCTGCCGCTTCCCTCCAAGCCCAGTGGCTTCCACTCACCTGCCATGTTTGAGGCCATGCAGAGACCCTGGCCACCACGGCCCACTGAATGACACAAGGAGAACCAGGTGCTAAGCAATGGCTCCACGGGAGGTGTCCTGGGAGGGATAATGGGTCAGCAGGGAAGGTCAAATGCCTGAGTCCCTTTGGGCACATGGAGGTCCACAGTAAGGCCACCACCACAGCAGGGATCTTCAAGGGATCCGTCACTTCAAGCCCAAAACTACAGCATTCCCCAGGACCCGAAGCAACCTTGGGAATTTAACCCTGGCATGGTCTTCTCTATTGGGCCTCAGCATAATCCTATTGAGCATGATTTTTAAGTCATCATCTCTCTTCGAGACAATATGAGTTCTCATCATTGACCCAAGCAAGGCAGTGACGACGAAGGCAGGTGCTATGACGTCCCCTGAACCTACTTTCTGGGGTGCTTAGTGTAGAGCGGGATGCCCTGGTGTGCAACAGAGTCACGAGACTTTCAGCCTCTTGCAGGGGCTGGGCCTAGCAAGACTTCGCCCTCAGGGCAGAATCTTCGTCTGCTGATGTGATCTGGGGAGAGAGGGGTAGGCCAGGTGTCAGAACGCCCTGCTGCGTGGCACCTGCCCCTGCAGCCACGAAGTGCCAGTCCCGAAAGCCTGGCATGACGTGGCAAGGCTTTAGGCAGGCTGGCACACAGCGGGTGACCACAAGGAACGGGCAGGCTATAGGAGCAGAGATGCCCATACCTGGACACTGAAAAAACGGAGAGCTTGGCCCCTGAAGAACCTGAGCCTTTTTGATGCTGCCCCCCAGAAGAAGGCACAGCACACACGCTTCTCGAGAGGTAGCACACTGTGGGCATGAGGCTGGTCGTGAAGGGTGCATGCACTGGTAGGTAGGTCCAGGCCCTTGCCTTCCCATGGATTGGCCGGCCATCTGTTGCACCCCGAGCCTGGCAGATGCTCTCGAAGACATGGGGAGGCACGGCCCCCAGGGTTCCCAGGGCAGAGGAATGGATACTGTGCCAACCGCATGCATGCAACCAGGTCATGCCACCCACTGACCCCCTTGCAGGAGGCCCTCTCCCTACACCTGCTGGGTCTTTTCCCAGAATCACTACCTCAGGTCTAGAATGCTGCTGCGAGAGGCCCAGGGCCATCGCCTGTTGCATCCTGGAACTCAAGATTCCCCTCCTTGGCCTGGTGGGTCCTTTCTGTCTTGACAGCCCAAGGGATCAGGGAGGAGAGCTTCCCAGCTGGTCCAAGGAGGCCCAAGCTCCTTGGAGTAGGTGCGTGGGACAGAAGCTCTGGGCTGTCCCACCCGGGTCACCTTGGCAATGGCCGGGGCTTCAGGAATAGCCCAGGGCTGAGGGGGAAAGCAGCCAGTGGCCCAAGGGGCCCAGGTCCACCATCTGGACAGGCGAATGTGTCACAACGTGAGCAGCACGAACCCTCACCTAAACGTGGGCTGAGGGCGGTGTCCCTGCACGTTAAGGTCCTTGTCAGGGACACAGGCAAACTTTCCTTTCCCTTGCAGGTGGGATGGCCCAAGGGCGGACTGTCAAGAGGTAAGTCCACCCTCTCCTTATATCCAGGGCTATCAGCGCGAGCCCATGTGGCTGCTGCCCAGATACAAGCCTCCCAAACCTACCCTTATGGCATCTCAGCCTCCCTTCAAGCCCAGTGGCTTCCAATTACCTGCCATGGTTGAGGCCGAACTGTGACCCTGGCCACCACGGCCTGTGGAAAGACACAAAGAGTCCAGGATTGCCAACAATGGATCCCTGCTAGGTGTCCACGTAGGGGGAATGAGTCAGCAGGCAAGGCCGAAGGCCTGAGCACCTTTGGGTACCTGGAGGCCCACAGTCAGACCATAGCCACAGCGGGGACACCCGAGGGATTGGTCACCTCAAACCCCAAACTGCAGCATTCCCCCAGGGCCCCGAGCATCCTCGAGATGCTGACCTCAGGATGGACCCTACAAATGGGCCGCGGCGTAATCCTACTGAGCATGATTTTAAGTCATCATCTCTCTTCGAGACAGTATGAGTTCTCATCATTGACCCAAGCAAGGCAGTGATGACGCAGGAGGGTGCAATGCATCCCCCGAACCTGCTTTCTTGGGTGCTTAGTGTAGAACCGGATACCCCGGTGGGCAACAGAGTCACGAGACTTTGAGCCTCTTGCAGGGGCTGGGCCTAGCAAGACTTCACCCTCAGGGCAGAATCTTCATCTGGGGCCATGATCTGGGGAGAGAGGGGTAGGCCAGGTGTCAGAATGCCCTGCTGCGTGGCACCTGCCCCTGCAGCCACGAAGTGCCAGTCCCAAAAGCCTGGCACCGCATGGCAAGGTTTTAGGCCAGCCAGAACACAGCAGTTGACCACAAGGAAGGGGCAGGCTATAGGAGCAGAGATGCCCACACCTGGACCCCAAAAAAACGGAGAGCTTGGTCCCTTAAGGACCGAGCCTTGTTGATGCTGCCCCCCAGAAGAAGGCACGGCACACATGCTTCTTGAGAGGTAGCATGCTGTGGGCGCGGGGCTGGTCGAACAGTGACCCTGGCCACCATGGCCCGTGGAAAGACACAAGGAGTCCCAAATGGCTAAGCAATGGCTCCCTGGGAGGCGACCTGGTGGGGGGAATTAGTCGGCAGGCAAGGCCAAAGGCCTGAGCACCTTTGGGCACCTGGAGGCCCATAGTCAGACCATAGCCACAGCGGGGACCCCCGAGGGATCGGTCTCCTCATGCCCCAAACTGCAGTGCTCCCCCAGGGCCCCGAGCATCCTCGGGATGCTGACCTCGGGATGGACCCTGCCAATGGGCCTCAGCGTAATCCTATTGAGCATGATTTTTAGGTCATCATCTCTCTTTGAGACAATATAAGTTCTCATCATGGACCCAAGCAAGGCAGTACCGATGTGGGTGTGCACTCTCCTGTCACCGAATCCACTTACCGGGGAAGCTTACTGTAGAGCAGATTACCCTGGAAGGTGTCAGGGCAGGAGACGTTGGGTCAGTTGCCAGGGCTGGGCCTAGGAAGATTTGGCCCTCAGGGCAGGATCCTCGTATGGGTACGTGATCTGGGGAGAGAGGATAGGCCTGGTGTCAAAACGCCATTCTCTGGGGCACCTACTGCTACGGCCAAGAGCTGCCAGTCCTGAAATCCTGGTGCTGCAGGGCAAGGCGTGAGGCCCTCCAACATATGGTGGGAACCGCAAAAAAGGGGCAGGCTACGGAGCCGAGATGCCCATACCTGGGCCCCAAAAAAAGGAGAGCTCGGCCCCCGAAGGAGCCAAGCCTTGTTGATGCTGCCCCCCAGAAGAAGGCATGGCACACACGCTTCCCGAGAGGTAGCACGCTGTGGGTGCAGGGCCGTCGTGAAGGGTGCATGCCCTGGTAGGTAGGTCTAGGCCCTTGCCCTCCCACGTATTGGCCATCTGTTGCACCCTGAGCCTGGCAGCTGCCCTCGAAGACACAGGGAGCCATGGCCCCCAGGGTCCCCAGGGTAGAGGAATAAATGCTGGGCCAAACACATGCACGCAACCAAGGCATGTAGTGCACCGCCTGCTGCCCAAGTAGGGGGCCTCTCCCTGCATCTGCTGAGCCTATTCCCCTGGATAAATCCATCAGGTCTAGAGTGTCAGCGCAAGAGCCCCAGGGCCATCGCCTGTTGTGCCCAGGGACTTGAGATTCCCCTCCTAGTCCCGGTGGGCCCTTGCTGTCTCAGCAGCACAAGGGATCAAGGAGGGGAGCTCCCAGCTGCCCCAAGGGGACTCAAGCTTCTTGGCAGTTGGATGCGTGTGACAAGAACTCTGGGCTCTTCTGCCCAGGGCACCTTGCCATGTGCCGGGGCTACAGGAACAGCTGAGGGCTGAGGGGGACAGCTGCCAGTGGTCCCAAGGCGCCCACGTCTACCATCTGGATGGGCCCATGGGGCACACCTTGAAGCAGCAAGATCCCTCAGCTGAACTGGGTAACAGTGGTGTCCCTGCACTTTCTACTCCTTGTAAGGGAACCAGCCCTTGCATGTGGGATGACCCAAGGGTAGACCTTCAAGGGGGAAGTCCACCCTCTCCGGAAATACAGGGCTCCCCGCCATATTCCTATGCGGCAGCCACCTAGACATGGGCCTCACAACCCACCCCAATGACATCTGTGGCCTCCCTCCAAATGCAGTGGCTTCCACTCACCTGCCATGGTTGTGGCTGCACCGAGACAGTGGCCACCATGGCCCGAGAAAGACACAAGGAAATCGGGGTTGCAAAGAATGGCTCTTAGGAGGCGTCCTTGGAGGAAGAATGGGTCGGCAGGGAAGGCCAAAGGCGTGATCCACTCATGGGCACCTGGAGGCCCACAGTCAGTTCATAGTCACAGTGGGGAGCCTTGAGGGAACAGTTGCTTCAAGCCCTAATCTGCAGCACTCTCCCAGGGCCCCAAGCACCCTCAGGATGCTGACTGGCATGATTCCCTCCATTGGGGCTCAGCGTAATCCTATTGAGGATGATTTTTAGGTCATCATATCTCTTCGAGACATTAAGAGTTCTCATCATTGACCCAAGGAAGGCAGTGGCGACGCAGACAAACACTCACCCCTCCCTGAACCAGCTTACTGGGGTGCTTACTGTAGAGCAGATGCCTGGGGGGGTGGGGGCACGAGACGTTGGGTGTCTTATAGTGCTTGGGCCTAGGAAGAAATGGCCCTCAGGGCAGGATCTTCATCTGGGAACAGGATCTGGAGAGAGAGGTGTAGGCAAGGTTTCAAACCACACAGCTCTGCAGCACGTGCCATTATAGCCAAGAGCTGCCAGTCCGAAAAGCCTGGTGCCACATGGCAAGGTGTGAGGCTGGGCGGCATACAGCATGGGACTGCATGGAAGGGACAAGCTACAGGAGTAAATGCCAATACCTTGACCTCAAAACAACAGAGAGCGTGGTCCCCATGAGAGCCGAGCCTTGCTGTGCTGCCCCCCAGAAGGCCCGGCACACAGCCTTCCAGAGAGGTAGCACGCTGTGGACTCTGGGCCAGGCATGAAGGGTGGGTGCCCTGGTATGTACAGTCAGGCCCTCGCCCTCCCATAGATTGGCCATCTCTGACACCCGGAGTTGGGCTGGTTCCCTTGGGGACATGGGGACCCATGGCCCTCAGGGTCCCAAGGGCAGAGGAATGGATGCCGGGATAACAGCGTGCTCGCAACCAGGCATGCCGCCATTCCCGCCCTGCATAGGAGCCCTCTCCCTGCACCTGCTGGGCCTCATCGCTGGGATCACTCCCTCAGATATAGAGTGACATGATGATAGGCCCAAGGACATCGCCTGTTGTGCCCAGGGACTCAAGATTACCCTCCTAGGCCAGGTTGGCCCTTCCTGTCTCTGCAGCCCAAGGGATTGGAGAGGGGAACTCCCCAGTTGCCCCGAGGGGGCCCAAGCTCCTTGGGAGTCGGGTGCATGCGACAGGAGTTCTGAGCTCTCCCGCCCAGGACAACATGCCAAGGTCCGGGGCTTCATGAACACCCCAGGCCCGAGGAGACAGCCTCCAGTGGCCCCAAGGGGCCTATATCCACCATCTGGATGGGCACATGGGGCACACCGTGAAGCAGCGAGGTCCCTCAGCTAATCGCTGGCTGACAGTGGCATCCCTGCACTTTCTGCTCCATGTCAGGGGCCCGGCCAATCTTTCGATTCCCCTGCACCTGGGATGGCCCAAGGGCAAATCTTCAATGGGGAAATCCACCCTCTCCGACCATCCAGGTTTCCCAACCCAACCCCCATGTGGCCGCCCCCAGACACAGGCCTCCCGCACCCACTCTGCATGGCGTCTATGGCCTCCCTCGAAGCCCAGTGGCTCCACTCACCTGCCATGTTTGTGACCACACTGAGACCCTGGCCACAAAGGCCCACTGAAAGACACAAAGAGACCAGGGTTGCTAAGCAATGGCTCCCCGGAGGGCATCCTGGGAGGGGGGATGGGTCGGCAGGCAAGGCTGAAGGCCCGAGCACCTCTTGGGCACCTGGAGGCCCACAGTCAGGCCACAGCCAAAGCGGTGAGGCCTGAGGGATCGGTCGCTTCAAGCCCCAAACTGCAGCACTCCCTGAGGGCCCTGAGCATCCTCAGGATGCTGACTCTGAGATGGTCCCTTCCACTGGGCCTCAGCGTAATCCTATTGAGCATGATTTTTAGGTCATCATCTCTCTTCGCGACAATATGAGTTCTCATCATTGACCCAAGCAAGGCAATGGCGATGCCGGCGAGCCCTCTCCTGCCCCCCGAACCTGCTTACCCAGGGTGCTTACTGCAGAGTGGCATGCTCCTGTGGGGGATGGGGTCCCAAGACATTAGGATTCCGGCTGGGGCTTGGCCTAGCAAGACTTGAAACTCAGGGCAGGAAGTTGGTCTAGGGCAGGATCTGTGGAGAGAGTCGTAGGCTAAGTGTCAAAATGTCGGGCTGTGGGGCACCTGCCTCAGTGGCCAAAAGCTGCCAGTCTGAAAGCCTGGTGCCGCATAACCCAAGGAAGGCAGTGGCAACCTGAGGGGGTGCTCTCCATCCCCTAAACTGCTCCTCAGGGGTGCCTACTGTAGAGCAGGATGCCCAGTGGGGGTGCGGGGGCATGAAATGTTGGGCCTCTTGCTGGTGCTGGGCCTAGCAAAACTTGGCCCTCAAGGCTGAATCTTCAACTGGGGATGCAATCTGGGGAGAGAGGGGTAGGCCAGCTCTCAAAACACCCTGCTCCAGGGTACCTGCCCCTGCGTCCCAGAGGGTCCACTCCCGGAATCCTGGCAATGCGTGGCAACACGTGAGGCCGCCCGGCACACGGCGGAGGGACACAAGGAAGGGGTGGCTACAGGAGCAGAGATGCCCATACATGGACCCGGAAACAATGGAGAACATGGCCCCCAAGGAAGCCAAGCCTTGCTGATGCTGGCCCCCAGGAGAAGGCTCGGCACATCGGATTCCTGAGAGGTAGCATGCAGTGGGCATGCAGCCCAGTGTGCAGTATGTATGCCCTGGTAGGTAGGGCCAGGCCCTTGCCTTCCCACTGTTGGCCACCTGTGGCACCCAGAGCTGGGCAGGTGCTCTTGAGGACATAGGGAGCCACTGCCCCCAGGGCCCGCAAGGCAGAGAAATGGATGCTGGGCAAACAAGATGTGCATGCAAACAAGGCATGCCGCCCACTGCCTGCCGTACAAGGGGGACATCTCCCTGCACCTGCTGGGCCTCTTCCCTCAGATCAATCTCTCAGGTCTAGAGTGCCGCTGTGATAGGCCCAGGGCTATAGCCTGTTGCACCCAGGGACTCGAGATTCCCCTCCTAGGCCGGGTGGGCTCTTCCTGTCTCATCAGCCAAAAGGATCAGGGATGGGAACTCCCCAGCTGCCCCAAGGGGGCCTAAGTCCCTTGGGAGTCGATGGATGTGAAAGGAGCTCTGAGCTCTCCAGCCTGGGACACCTTACCAAGGTTGAGGGCTTCAGGAACAGCCCAGGGCCATTGGGGACAGCCACCAGTGGCCCAAAGGGGCCTATGTCCAGCATCTGGATGGTCCCATGGGGCACACCATGAAGCAGCGAGGTCCCTCAGCTGAACATGGATTGACAGCGACATCCCTGCACTTTTCAGTCCTTGTCTGGGACCCTGACAACATTTAACTTCCCCTGCACGTGGGAAGGCCCAAGGGCAGATCTTCAAGGGAGAAGTCCACTGTCTCTGGACATCCAGGGCTCCTGGCCCGATTCCCATGCAGCCACCTCCCAGACATGGGCCTCCTGAACCCACCACGAAGGCATCTGCAGCCTCCCTCCATGCCCAGGGGCTTCCACTCACCTGCCATGGTTGAGGCTGTGCTGAGACCCTGGCCAGCATGGCCTGCTGAGAGACACAAAGAGACCAGGGTTGACAAGCAATGGCACCCCAGGAGGCGTCCTGGGAGGGGGAATGAGTGGCCAGGCAAGGCTGAAGGCCTTAAACCCTTTGGGCCCCTGGAGGGGGCCACAACCACAGGGGGGAGCCTCGAGGGATTGGTCAGTTGAAACCCCAAGCTGTAGCACTCCCCAGGGCCCTGAGCATCCTGGGGATGCTGATCCAGGAATGGTCCCCTCCACTGGGACTCAGCGTAATCCTATTAAGCATGATTCTTAGGTCATCATCTCTCTTCGGGACAATATGACTTCTCATCATTGACCCAAGCAAGGCAGTGGTGACGCGGGCAGGCGTTCCCCCATCCCCCGAACCTGCGTACCGGGGTGCTTACTTAGAGCGTGACACCCCGGATCAGCGCGGATGGGGGCAAGAGACATTGGGCTCCTTGCAGGCGCAGGGCCTAGCAAGACTTGACCCTCAGACTAGGATCTTCATCTGGGACAGGATCTGGGGAGAGAGGGGTAGGCCAACTGTCAAAACATTCTGCACCGGGGCACTGTCCCTGCGGCCAAGAGCTGACAGTCTGAAACCGTGGCAGTGCATGGCAAGGCTTGAGGCTGGCCAGCACACGGCAGGGACCCCAAGGAAAAGGCAGGCTACAGTAGCAGAGATGACCATACCTCAACCCCGAAACAATGGAGAGTGTGGCCCCTGAGGGAACATATTCTTGCTGATGCTGGCCCCCAAGAAGGCCCAGCACACAGGCTTCCTGAGAGGTAGCATGCTGTGGGGGCTGGAACCGTTGTGAAGTGTGAGTACCCTGGTAGGTAGGGCCAGACCCTGCCCTCCCACGGATTGGCCATCTGTTGCACCCAGAGCTGGGCAGGTGCCCTCGAGGACATGGGGAGCCACAGCCCCCAGGGTCCTTAAGGCAGAGGAATGGATGCCAGGCCAACCGCATGCACGCAACCAAGGCATGCTGCCCACTGCCCACCATGCAAGAGAGCCCTCTCCCTGCACCTGGGCCTCTTCTGGATCACTCCCTCAGGTCTAGAGTGCCACGACGATAGTCGCAGGGCCATCGCCTATTGTGCTCAGGGACTTGAGATTCCCCTCCAAGGCCCGGTAAGCCCTTCCTGCTTCAGCGGCCTAAGGGATCGAGGAGGGTGCTCCCCAGCTGCCCTGAAGGAGACCAAGCTCCTTGAGAGTCGGTTGCATGTGACAGGAGCTCTGGGCTCTCCTGCCCCGGGCACCTTGCCAAGGGCTGAGGCTTCAAGAACACCCCAGGGCCAAGAGGGACAGCCACCAGTGGCCCCAAGGGGCCAAAGTCCACTGCCTGGATGGGAAATGGGGCACACCATGAAGCAGCAAAAGCCCTCAGCTGAACGTGGACTGACGGTGGCATCCCTGCACTTTCTGGTCCTTGTCAGGGACCCGGCCAACATTTCACTACCCCTGAATGTGGGATGGCCCAAGGGGGGACCTTTAAGGGGTAAGTCCGCCCTCTCCAGACATCCAGGGCTCCCGGCCCGATGGCCATAGGGCCGCCTCCCAGACACAGGCCTCCCGAACCAACCCTGATGGCATCTGCGGCCTCCCTGCAAGCCCAGTGGCTTCCACTCACCTGCCATGGTTGAGGCCACATGGAGACCCTGGCCACCACGGCCCACTGAAAGACACAAGGGGACCAGGGTTGTTAAGCAATGGCTCCCTGGGTGGCGTCCTGGGAGGGGGAATGAGTCGGCAGGCAAGGCAGAAGGCCTGAGCACCTTTGGGCACCTGGAGGCACACAGTCACACCACGGCCACAGCGGGGAGCCTCGAGGGAACAGTCACTATAAGCCCCAAACAGCAGCTCTCCCCCAGGGCCACGAGCATCTTCTGGATGCTGACCCAGGGATGGTCCCCTCCATTGGGCCTCAGTGTAATCCTTTTGAGCATGATTTTCAGGTCATCATCTCTCTTCAAGACATAAGAGTTCTCATCATTGACCCAAGCAAGGCAATGGAAATGCAGGCAGGTGCTCTCCCATCCCCTGAACCGGCTTACCCTGGGTGTTTACTGTAGAATGGGATGCCCTGGGAGGGGAGCGATGGCACGAGATGTTGGGCCTCTTGCTGGGGCTTGGCCTAGGAAGACTTGGACCTCAGGGCGGGGTCTTCATCTGGGGATGGCATCTGGGGAGAGAGGGGTAGGCCAGCTGTCAAAATGTCCTGCACTGGGGCACCTGTCCCTGTGGCCAAGTGCTGCCAGTCTGGAAAGCCTGGTGCCACATGGCAAGTTGTGAGAATTGCCAGCACACATTGGGGGACCGAAAGGAAGGGACAGGATACAGGAGCAGAGATGCCCATACCTGGACCCTGAAACAATGGAGAGTGTGGCCCCTGAGGGAGCTGAGCCTTGCCGATGCTGCTGCCCAGAAGGCCTGGCACACTGCTTCCCAAGAGGTAGCACACTGTGGTCGGGGAGCCTGTCATGAAGGGTGCATTCCCTGGTAGGTAGGACCAGGCCTTCGCCCTCCCACAGATTGGCCATCTCTGGCACCTGGAGTTGGGCAAGTGACCTCGAGGACATGGGGATCCATGGCCCCCAGGGCCCTAAGGTCAGTGGAATGGATGCCAGGGTAATCACGTCCACGCAACCAAGGCATGCCATCCACTGTCTGCCATGCAGGGGGACCCTGTCCCTGCACCTGTTTGGCCTCTTCCTGGGATCACTCCCTCAGGTCTAGAGTGCTGCGACCATAGGCCCAGTGCCATCGCCTGTTGCACCTAGGGATTCAAGATTCCCCTCCTAGGCCCAGTGGGCTCTTCCTGTCTATGCGCCCCAAGGGATCAAGAGGGGAGCTCCCCAGCTGCCCCAAGTGGGCCCAAGCTCCTTGGGAGTCAAGTGCATGCGACAGGAGCTCTGGGCTCTCCTGCCCGGGGCAAATTGCCAAGGACCAGTGCTTCAGGAACAGCTCAGGGCCCAGGTGGACAGATGCCAGTGGCTCAAGGGGCCCACGTCCACCATCTGGATGGGCCCATGGGGCACACCATGTAGCAGCAAGAGCCCTCAGCTGAACGTGGGCTGACGCTGGTGCCCTTACACTTTCCGGTCCTTGTCAGGGACCCACCCAAACATTTCCTTCCTCCGCACATGAGATGGTCCAAGGGTGGACAGTCAAGGGGGAAGTCCACCCTTTACAGACATCCAGGGCTCCCAGTCCAATGTCCATGCAGCCGCCATCCAGGGACAGGTACCCGAACCCACCCCAATGGCATCTGCCCCTTCCCTCTAAGCCCAGTGGCTTCCACTCACCTACCATGTTTGAGGCCATGCAGAGACCCTGGCCACCACGGCCCACTGAAAGACACAAGAGGAACCAGGTGTTAAACAATGGCTCCCCAGGAGGTGTCCTGGGAGGGGGAATGGGTCAGCAGGGAAGGTCGAAGGCCTGAGAACCTTTGGGCACTTGGAGGCCCAGAGAAAGACCACAGCCACAGTGGGGAACTTCGAGGGAACCGTCACCTCAAGCTCCAAACTACAGCACTCCCCCTGGACCCCAAGCAACCTTGGGATGTTGACCCCGGCATGGTACCCTCCATTGGACCTCAGCGTAATCCTATTGAGCATGATTTTTAGGTCATCATCTCTCTTCAGAGACAATATGAGTTCTCATCATTGACCCAAGCAAGGCAGTGACGACGCAGCGGGCGTTATGCTGTCCCCTGAACCTGCTTTCTGGGGTGCTTACTGTAGAGCGGGATGCCCCGGGGTGGGGCATAGATGGAGTCATGAGACTTTGCACCTCTTGCAGGGGCTGGGCCTAGCAAGATGTGGCCCTCAGGGAGGAATCTTTGTCTGGGGATCCGATCTGGGAAGAGAGGGGTATGCCAAGTGTCAGAACACCCTGCTGCGTGGCACATGCCCCTGCAGCCAAGAAGTGCCAGTCCCGAAAGCTTGGCATCCCATGGCAAGGCTTTAGGCCGACCGGCACATAGTGGGTGACTCTAAGGAAGGGGCAGGCTATAGGAGCAGAGATGCCCATACCTGGACCCTGAAAAAAACGGAGAGCGTGGTCCCTGAAGGAGATGAGCCTTTTTGATGCTGCCCCCCAGAAGAAGGCACAGCACACATGCTTCCCGAGAGGTAGCAAGCTGTGGGTGTGGGGCCGGTCATGAAGGGTGCGTGCCCTGGTAGGTAGGTCCAGGCCCTCGCCCTCCCATGTATTGGCCATCTGTCGTACCCCGAGCTTGGCAGGTGCCCTCGGGGACATGGAGAGCCACAGCCCCAGGGTCCCCAGGGCAGAGGAATGGATACAGGGCCAACTGCATGCATGCAACCAGGTCATGCTGCCCACTGCCCCCCTTGCAGGGGGGCCCTCTCCCTGTATCTGCTGGGCCTCTTCCTGAGATCACTACCTCAGGTCTAGAGGGCCACTGTGTGAGGCAAAAGGCCATCGCCTGTTGCACCCAGGAACTCAAGATTCCCCTCTTTGGCCTGGTGGGCCCTTTCTGCCTTGACAGCCCAAGGGATCAAGGAGGAGTGCTCCCCACCTGGTCCGAGGAGGCCTAAGTTCCTTGGGAGTTGGGTGCGTGTGACAGAAGCTCTGGGCTGTCCCACCTGGGTCACCTTGGCAAGGGCCAGGGCTTCAGGAACAGCCCAGGGCCGAGGGGGACAGCCACCAGTGGCCCAAGGGGCCCAGGTCCACCATCTGGATGGGCCAATGCGTCACAACATGAAGCAGGATGTGCTCTCTGCTGAACGTGGGCTGACGGCGGTGTCCCTGAACTTTCCGGTCCTTGTCAGGGACACGGCCAAACTTTCCCTTCCCTTGCAGGTGGGATGGCCCAAGGGTGGACCTTCAAGAGGTAAGTCCACCCTCACTGTAAATCCAGRGCTACCAGCCCTAAGCCCATGSAGCYRCCACCMAGATACCAGTCTCCTGAACCCACCCCTATGGCTTCTCGGCCTCCCTCCAAGCCCAGTGGCTTCCAATCACCTTCCATGGTTGAGGCCACATGGAGACCCTGGCCACCACAGACCACAGAAACACAAGGAGTCCAGGATTGCTAAGCAATGGCTCCCTTGGAGGCGTCCTGGTAGGAGGAATAAGTCGGCAAGCAAGGCCAAAAGCCTGAGCACCTTTGGGCACCTGGAGGCCCACAGTCAGTCCATAGCCACAGCAGGGACCCCCGAGGGATCAGTCACCTCAAGCCCCAAACTGCAGTGGTCCCCCAGGGCCCCGAGCATCCTCAGAATGCTGACCTCGGGATGGACCCTGCAAATGGGACTCAGCGTAATTCTATTGAGCATGATTTTGAGGTCATCATTTCTCTTTGAGACAATATGAGCTTTCATCATTCACCCATGGGAGGCAGTAGCAATGCAGGGGGGCACTCCCTTGTCCCCTGACTCTGCTTACCGGGGGAGCTTACTGTAGAGTGGATTACCCTGGAGGGTGTCAGAGCAGGAGATGTTGGGCCAGTTGCCAGGGCTGGGCCTAGGAAGATATGGTCCTCAAGGTGGGATCTTCGTCTGGATACGTGACCTGGGGAGAGACGGTAGGCCTGGTGTCAAAATGCCATTCTCCGGGGCACATACCCCTGCGGCCAAGAGCTGCCAGTCCCAAAATTGTGGCACTGCCTGGCAAGGCTTCAGGCTGGACGGCACACGGCGGGAACTGCAAGAAAGGGGCAGGCTACAGGAGCCGAGATGCCCATACCTGGACCCCGAAACAATGGAGAGCGCGGCCCCTGAGGGAGCCGAGCTTTACTGAGGCTGCACCCCAGGAGAAGACCCGGCACACAGGCTACCTGAGAGGTAGCACAGTTTGGGAGCGAGGCATGGCATGCAGGGATCTTGTCCTTTTAGGTAGGGCCAAGGCCTCACCCTCCCACAGATTGGCTGTCTGTGACACCCTCGAGGGCAGGTGCCCTCGAGGACATGGGAAGCCATGGCCCCCAGGGTCCCCAGGGCAGAGGAATGGATGCTGGGCCAAACATGTGCATGGAACCAAGGCATGCAGTGCACTGCCTGTCACACAGTGGGGGGCCTCTCCCTGCACCTGCTGAGTCTCTTCCCCTCGATAACTCCATTAAATCTAGAGTGTCAGGGCAAGAGCCCCAGGGCCATCATCTGTTGTGCCCAGGAAGTTGAGATTCCCCTCCTAGACCCGGTGGGCCCTTGCTGTCTCAGTAGCCCAAGGGATCAGGGAGGGGAGCTCCCAGCTGCCCTGAGGGGGCCCAAACTTCTTGGGAGTCGGGTACATGCGACAGGAACTCTGGGCTCTTCCACCCAGGACACCTTGCCAAGTGCTAGGGCTTCAGCAAAAGCCGAGGGCTGAGGGGGACAGCCGCCAGTGGTCCCACAGGGCCCATGTCCACCATCTGGATGGGCCCATGGGGAACACCATGAAGCAGCAAGATCCCTCAGCTGAACTGGGTGATGACGGCGTCCCTGCACTTTCTAGTCCTTGTAAGGCACCCGGCCCATCTTTCATTTCCCCTGCATGTGGGATGGCCCAAGGGCGGACCATCAAGGGGGAAGTCCACCCTCTCCGGACATCCAGGGCTTCCAGCCATATTCCCTCATAACCCACCCCAACGACATCTGCGGCCTCCCTCCAAGTGCAGTGGCTTCCACTCACCTGCCATGTTTGTGGCTGTGCAGAGACACTGGCCACAATGGTCCTCTGAAAGACACAAGGAGATCAGGGTTGCAAAGCAATGGCTTTCAGTAGGTGTCCTTGGAGGTAGAATGGGTCAGCAGAGAAGGCCGAAGTTTAGATCCACTTGTGGGCACCTGGAGGCCCACAGTCAGTTCATAGCCACAGTGGGGAGCCTTGAGGGAACGGTTGCCTCAAGCCCCAATCTGCAGCACTCTCCCAGGGCCCCGAGCATCCTCGGGATGCTGACCCTGGCATGATTCCCTCCATTGGGCCTCAGCGTAATTCTATTGAGCATGATTTTTAGGTCATCATCTCTCTTCAAGACAATATGAGTTCTCATCATTGACCCAAGCAAGGTAATGGCGACGCCAGCGAGCCCTCTCCTGCCCCCCGAACCTGCTTACCCGGGGTGCTTACTGCAGAGTGGGATGCCCTGGTGGGGGGTGGGGACCCAAGGCGTTGGGATTCCTGCCAGGGCTTGGCCTAACAAGACTTGAATCTCAGGGCGGGAACTTTGCCTAGGGACAGGATCTGTGGAGAGAGTAGTAGTCTAGGTGTCAAAATGTCCTGCTGTGGAGCACCTGTGTCAGCTGCCAAAAGCTGCCAGTTCTGAAAGCTTGGTTCTGCATGGCAAGGCATTAGGCAGTCCAGCACATGGCAGAGGACCGCAAGGAGGGGCAGGCTACAGGAGCAGAGATTCCCATACCTGGACCCTTAACAACGGAGAGGGTCGCCCCCGAGGGAGCCAAGTGTTGCGGATGCTGCCACCAGGAGAAGGCCCGGCACACAGGCTTCCTGAGAGGTAGCACGCTGTGGGCGCAGGCCCGGGCATGAAGTATGCATACTGTGGTAGCTAGGGCCAGGCCCTCGCCATCCCATGGACTGGCCATCTGTTGCACCCGGAGATGGGCAGGTGCTTCCCCAGGGCCTCCAAAGAAGAGGAATGAGTGCCGGGCCAAACACGTGCTCCCAATCAAGGAGGGCCGCCCACTGTCCACCATGCAGGGGAGGCCTCTTCCTGCACCCGCTGGGCCTCTTCCCTAGGATGACTCCCTCAGGACTAGAGTGCCCCAGAGAGAGGCCCAGGGCCATCACCTGTTGCGTCCAGGGATTCTCGATTCCCCTCCAAGGCCTGGCGGGCCCTATCCAGTCTCAGTGGCCCAAGGTATCAGGAAGGGAAGCTCTCCTGCTGCCACAAGAGGGACCAAGTTCCTTGGGAGTCAGGTGCATGCAATAGGAGCTCGGGGCTCTCACGCTCGGGGCATCTTGCCAACTCCTGTGGCTTCAGGAACAACCCAGGGCTGAGAAGGACAGCCGCCATGGCCCCAAGGGGCCCACATCCACCATCTGGACAGACCCATGGGGCACACCATGAAGCAGCAAGAGCCCTCACCTGATAGTTGGCTGACAGCGTCGTCCCTGCACTTTCTGGTCCTTGTCAGGGAACTGGCCAACATTTCACTTCCCCTGCATGTGGAATGATCCAAGGGTGGACCTTTGAGGGGGAAGTCCTCCTTCTCCTGACATCCAGGGCTCCCAGCCTGATGCCCATGCGGCCGCCACCCAGACCCAGCCTCCCAAAACAACCCCAATGGTGTCTGAGACCTCCCGCCAAGCCAGTGGCTTCCAATCACCTGCCATGGTTGAGGCCGCACAGAGACCCTGGCCACCATGGCCCAGTGAAAGACACAAGGAGCCCAGGGTTGCTAAGCAATGGCTCCCTGGGAGGTGTCCTAGAAGGGGGAATGGGTCGGCAGGCAAGGCCGAAGGCTTGATCTCTTTGTGGGCACCTTGAGGCCCACAGTAAGGCACAACCAATGTGGGGAGCTTCAAGGGATCGGTTGCTTCAAGCCCCAAACTGCAGCGCTCCCCCAGGGCCCCCAGCATCCTTGGGATGCTGATCCTGGATTGGCCCCTCCATTGGGCCTCAGAGTAATCCTATTGAGCATGATTTTTAGGTCATCATCTCTCTTTGAGACAATATGAGTTCTCATCATTGACCCAAGGAAGGCAGTGGCGACCCGAGTGGGCGCTCTCCATCCCCCGAAACTGCTCATCAGGGGTACCTACTGTAGAGCAGGTTATCCTGGGGGCATGGAGAGGCATGAGACATTGGGCCTCTTGCCGGTGCTGGGCCTAGCAATACTTGGCCCTCAGGGCAAGATCTTCAATTGGGGACACACTCTGGGGAGAGAGGGGTAGACCAGCTCTCAAAACACCCTGCTCCAGGGTACCTGCCCCTGTTGCTAAGAGCTGCCACTCCCAGAATCCTGGCAATGCGTGGCAAGGCATGAGGCCGCCCAGCACACGGCAGAGGAACGCAAGGAAGGGGTAGGCTACAGGAGCAGAGATGCCCATACCTGGACCCCGAAACAAAGGAGAGCATGGCCCCCAAGGGAGCCAAGCTTTGCTGATGCTGGGGCCCCGGAGAAGGCCAGGCCCATAGGCTTCCTGAGACGTAGCACATGGTGGGCCCCCAGCCCAGCGTGAAGGGTGTGTGCCCTGGTGGGTAGGGCCAGGCCCTTGCCCTCCCACCATTGGCCATCTCTGTTACCTGGAGGTGGTCAGGTGCTCTCGAGGACACAGGGAACCACTGCCCCCAGGGCCCCCAGGCCAGAAGAATGGATGCTAGGCCAACAAAGTGTGCACGCAAGCAAGACAGGCCATCCCCTGTCCTCTGTACAAGGGGGGTGTCTCCCTGCACCTGCTGGGACTCTTCCCTGTGATCACTCCCTCAGGTCTAGAATACTGCCGTGAGAGGCCCAGGCTCTTGCCTGTTGCGCCCAGGGACTCGAGATTTCCCTCCTAGGACCAGTGGGCCCTTCCTGTCTCAGCGGCCAAAGGGATCGGGGAGGGGAGCTCCCCAGCTGCCCCCTTGGGAGCCAAAGTATGCAAAAGGAGCTCTGAGCTCTCCAGCCAGGGACACCTTACCAAGGGCCAGAGCTTCAGGAACAGCCCAGGGCCACGGGGGACAGCCGTTAGTGTCCCCAAGGGGCCCACGTCCACCATCTGGATTGTCCCATGGGGGACACCATGAAGCAGCTAGGTCCCTCAGCTGAATGTGGGCTGACAGCAGTGTCTCTGCACTTTCCGGTCCTTGTCAGGGACCCTGACAACATTTAGCTTCCCCTGCATGTGGGATGGTCCAATGGCGGATCATCAAGGGAGAAGTCCACCGTCTCCGGACATCCAGGGCACCTGGCCTGACGCCCATGCAGCCACCTCCCAGACATGGGCCTCCCGAACCCACCACGAAGGCATTTGCAGCCTCCCTCCACACACAGGAGCTTCCACTCACATGCCATGGTTGAGGCCGCACTGAGACCCTGGCCAGCATGGCCCGCTGAGAGACACAAAGAGACCAGGGTTGACAAGCAATGGCTCCCTGGGAGGCGTCCTGGGAGGGGGAATGAGTGGCCAGGCAAGGCTGAAGGCCTTAACCCCTTTGGGCCCCTGGAGGCCCACAGTCAGGCCACAGCCACAGGGGGAGCCTCGAGGGATCGGTCACCTCAAGCCCCAAGCTGCAGCGTTCCCCAGAGCCCTGAACATCCTGGGGATGCTGATCCAGGAATGGTCCCCTCCATTGGGCTTCAGCGTAATCCTATTAAGCATGATTTTTAGCTCATCATCTCTCTTTGGGACAATATGAGTTCTCATCATTGACCCAAGTAAGGCAGTGGTGATGTGGGCAGGCGCTCTCCCATCCCCTGAACCTGCTTACTGGAGTGCTTACTTAGAGCGTGACGCCCCGGATGAGCGGGGATGGGGGCAAGAGACGTTGGGCTCTTTGCAGGTGCAGGGCCTAGCAAGACTTGACCCTCAGACTAGGATCTTCATCTGGGATGGGATCTGGGGAGAGAGAGGTAGGCTTGGTGTCAAAACATCCTGCACTGGGGCACTGTCCCTGCAGCCAAGAGCTGACAGTCCGAAACCATGGCAGGACATGGGAAGGCTTGAGGCTGGCTGGCACACAGCGGGGGACCCCAAGGAAAGGGCAGACTACAGTAGCAGAGATGCCCATACCTGGACCCCAAAACAACGGAGAGTGTGGCCCCTGAGGGAGCAGATTCTTGCTGATGCTGGCCCCCAAGAAGGCCCAGCACACAGGCTTCCTGAGAGGTAGCACACTGTGGGGGCTGGAACCATTGTGAAGTGTGAGTACCCTGGTAGGTAGGGCCAAGCCCCTGTCCTCCCATGGATTGGCCATCTGTGGCACCTGGAGCTGGGCAGGTGCCCTCACGGACACGGGATCCATGGCCCCCAGGGTCCTTAAGCAGAGGAATGGATGCCGGGCCAACCACATGCACGCAACGAAGGCATGCCGCCCACTGCCCGCCATGCAAGAGAGCCCTCTCCCTGGACCTGCTGGGCCTCTTCTGGATCACTCCCTCAGGTCTAGAGTGCCACGATGATAGGTGCAGGGCCATCACCTGTTTTGCCCAGGGACTCGAGATTCCCCTCCAAGGCCCGGTAAGCCCTTCCTGCTTCAGCGGCCTAAGGGATCGTGGAGGATGCTCCCCAGCTGCCCTGAGGGGGCCCAAGCTCCTTGAGAGTCGGTTGCATGTGACAGGAGCTCTGGGCTCTACTGCCCAGAGCACCTTGCCAAGGGCCGAGGCTTCAGGAACATCCCAGGGCTGAGGGGGACAGCCACCAGTGCCCCCAAGGGGCCAAAGTCCACCATCTGGGTGGGAAATGGGGCACACCATGAAGCAGCAAAAGCCCTCAGCTAAACGTGGGTGGTGGCGTCCCTGCACTTTCCGGTCCTTGTCAGGGACCCGGCCAACCTTTCACTTCCCCTGCGTGTGGGATGGCCCAAGGGGGGACCTTTAATGGAGAAACCCACCCTATCTGGACATCCAGGGTTCCCGGCTCGATGGCCATGCAGCCACCTCCCAGACACGGGCCTCCTGAACCCACCCCGATGGCATCTGCGGCCTCCCTGCAAGCCCAGTGGCTTCCACTCACCTGCCATGGTTGAGGCCACATGGAGACCCTGGCCACCATGGCCCACTGAAAGACACAAGGGGACCAGGGTTGTTAAGCAATGGCTCCCTGGGAGGCGTCCTGGGAGGGGGAATGAGTTGGCAGGTAAGGCAGAAGGCCTGAGCACCTCTTTGGCACCTGGAGGCCCACAGTCACACCACACCCACAGCGGGGAGCCTCGAGGGAACGGTCGCTATAAGCTTCAAACAGCAGCTCTCCCCCAGGGCCCTGAGCATCCTCGGGATACTGACACAGGGATGGTCCCCTCCATTGGGCCTCAGTGTAATCCTATTGAACATGATTTTTAGGTCATCATCTCTCTTCGAGACAATATGAGTTCTCATCATTGACCCAAGCAAGGCAGTAGCAATGTGGGTGGGCACTCTTCTGTCCCCTGAATCCACTTACCAGGGGAGCTTACTGTAGAGTGGATTACCCTGGACGGTGCCGGGGAGGAGACACTGGGCCTCTTGCCAGGGCTGGGCCTAGGAAGATTTGGCCCTCAGGTCAGGATCCTCGTCTGCGTACATGATCTGGGGAGAGAGGTTTAGGCCTGATGTCAAAACGCCATTCTCCGGGGCACCTACCACTGCAGCCAAGAGATGCCAGTCCCGAAATCCTGGTGCCGCATGACAAGGTGTGAGGCCGGCCGACACACGTCCAGAACCGCAAGAAAGGGGCAGGCTACAGGAGCCAAGATGCCCATACCTGGATCCCAAAACAATGGAGAGTGTGGCCCCCGAGGGAGCCGAGGCTTGCTGAGGCTGCCCCCCAGGAGAAGGCTGGCACACAGGCTTTCTGAGAGGTAGCACAGTGTGGGAGCAGGGCACGGTGTGCAAGGAGCTTGTCCTGGTAGGTAGGACCAAGGCCTCACCCTCCCACGGATTGGCCATCTGTGAGACCCGGAGCTGGGCAGGTGCCCTCGAGGACATGTGAAGCCATGGCCCCCATGTTCCCCAGGGTAGAGGAATGGATGTTGGGTGAAACACACGCATGCAACCAAGCATGCTGTGCACTGCCTGCCGTACAGGGCGGGGGGCTCTCCCTGCCCCTGCTGAGCCTCTTTCCCTGGATAACTCCTTTAAGTCTAGAGTGTCAGGGCAAGAGCCCCAGGGCCATTGCCTGTTGTGCCCAGGGACTTGAGATTCCCCTCCTAGGGCCCTTGCTGTCTCGGCAGCTCAAGGGATCAGGCAGGGGAGCTCCCAGCTGCTCCGAGGGGGCCCAAGCCCCTGGAGTCAGGTGCATGCGACAGGAACTCTGGGCTGTCTGCCCAGGGCACCTTGCCAAGTGCCAGGGCTTCAGGAACAGTCGAGGGCTGAGGGGGACAGCCACCAGTGGTCCCACGGGGCCCACGTCCACCATCTGGATGGGCACATGGGGCACACCATGAAGCAGCAAGATCCCTCAGCTGAACTGGGTGACGGCAGCATCCCTGCACTTTCCGGTCCTTGTAAGGGACCTGGCCCATCTTTCGCTTCCCCTGCATGTGGGATGGCCCAAGGGCAGACCATCAAGGGGGAAGTCCACCCTCTCCGGACATCCAGGGTTCCTAGCCCTATTCCCATGCAGCCGCCACCCAGACACGGGCCTCACGAACCCACCCGAACAACATCTGCGGCCTCCCTCCAAGCACACTTGATTCCACTCACCTACCATGGTTGTGGCCATGCCGAGACACTGGCCACCACAGCCCATGAAAGACACAAGAAGATCAGGGTTGCAAAGCAATGGCTCTTCGGGAGGCATCCCTGGACTAAGAATGGGTCAGCAGGCAAGGCCGAATGCTTGATCCTCTCGTGGGCACCTGGAGGCCCACAGTCAATTCATAGCCACAGTGGGGAGCCTTGAGGGACTGGTCACCTCAAACCCCAATCTGCAGCACTTGCCCAAGGCCCCAAGCATCCTCGGGATGTTGACCCCGGCATGATCCCCTCCACTGGGCCTCAGCATAATCCTATTGAGCATGATTTTTAGGTCATCATCTCTCTTCGAGACAATATGAATTCTCATCATTGATCCAAGGAAAGCACTGGCGACACAGGCGGGAGCTCTCCCATCCCCCGAACCTGCTTACCGGTGGTGCTTGCTGAAGTGGGGTATGCCTGGGGGGAGGGGGGGGCATGAGTCGTTGGGCATCTTACAGCAGCTGAGCCTAGCAAGATTTGGCCCTCAGAGTGGGATCTTTGTCTGGGGACAGGATCTGTAGAGAGAGAGGTAGGCAAGGTGTCAAAATGCACTGCTCCAGGGCACCTGCCATTGTAGCCAAGAGCTGCCAGTCTGGAAAGCCTGGCACTGTGTGGCAAAGCTTGAGGCAGCCGGCATATGGTGGGGGACTGCATGGAAGGGGCAGGCTACAAGAACAGTAATGCCCATACCTGGATCTCTAAACAACAAAGAGCATGGCCCCCGTGAGAGCCGAGCCTTTCTGATGCTGCCCTCCCAGAAGCCCCACAGGCTTCCCAAGAGCTCCCGCCTGTGTCGCCAGTGCCTTCCTTGGATCAATGATGAGAACTCATATTGTCTCGAAGAGAGATGATGACCTAAAAATCATGCTCAATAGGATTACGCTGTGGACATGAGGCCAGGCATGAAGGGTGCGTGCCCAGGTAGGTAGTGTCAGGCCCTCGCCTTCCCATGGATTGGCCATCTGTGGACCCGGAGCTGGGCAGGTGCCCTCGAGGACATGGGGAGCCATTGCCCCATGGCTCCCAGGGCAGAGGAATGGATGTCAGGACATCTGCGTGCACGCTACCAAGGCATGCCGCCCATTGCCCCCCGTGTAGGGGGGCCCTCTCCTGGCACCTGCTGGGCGTCTTCCCCAGGATCACTCCCTCAGGTCTAGAGTGCTGCGTTGAGAGGCCCATGCCATCGCCTGTTTTGCCCAGGGACTCGATATTCCCTTCCTAGACCCAACAGGCCCTTCCTGTCTTGGCAGTCCAATAGATTGGGTAGAGGATCTTCCCAGATGCCCGCGGGGCCCCAAGATCCCTGGGAGTCAAGTGTGTGCGACAGGGGCTCTGGGCTCTCTCTCCCAGGGCAACTTGCCAAGGGCCTGGGCTTCAAGAACAGCCCAGGGCCAAGGGGGACACGGACCATTGGCCCCAAGGGGCCCACGTCCACCATCTGGACAGGCCCATGGGGCACACCATGAAGCAGCAAGAGCCCTCAGCTGAACGTGGGTTGACTATGGCATCCCTGCACTTTCCGGTCCTTGTCAGGGACCCGGCCAAACTTTCACTTCCCCTGCATGTGGGATGGCACAAGGATGGAACTCCACCCTCTCTGGACATCTAGGGCTCCCAGCCCGATGCCCATGTGGCCGCCACCCAGACAGTGGGCTCACGAACCCACCCCGAAAGCATCTGCAGCCTACCTCCAAGCCCAGTGGCTTCCACTCACCAGCCATGGTTGAGGCCGCACTGAGTCCCTGGCCACCACCACCCGCTGAAAGAAACAAGGAGACCAGGGTTGCTAAACAATGGCTCCCCTGGAGGCGTCCTGGGAGGTGGAATGGGTCGGCAGGCAAGGCCGAAGTCCTGAGCCCCTCTTGGGCACGTGTAGGTCCACAGTCAGGCCATAGTCACAACAGGGAGCCTCGAGGGATCGGTCGCCTCAAGCCCCAAACTGCAGTGTTCCCCCAGGACCCCGAGCATCGTCGGGATGCTGACCCCAGGATGTCCCCTCCATTGGGCCTCAGCATAATTGTATTGAGCATGATATTGAGGTCATCATCTCTCTTTAAGACAATATGAGTTCTCACCATTGACCCAAGCATGGCAGTCGTTATGCAGGCAGGGGCTCTCCCGTCCCCTGAACCTGCTTACCAGGGGTGCTTACTGTACAGTGGGATGCCCCTGGGGGGTGGGGCAGAGGCACGAGATGTTGCGTTTCTTGCTGTGTCTGGGCCTAGCAAGACTTGGCCCTCAGGGCGGGATCTTTGTCTGGGGACATGATCTGGGGAGAGAGGGGTAGGCCAGGTGTCAAAATGCCCTTCTCTGGGGCACTTGCCCCTTCAGCCAAGAGCTGCCAGTCCTGAAAGCTTGGTGCCACGTGGCAAGGTGTGAGGTCAGCAGGCACATGGGGGGGACCACAAGGAAGGGGCACGCTACAGGAGCAGAGATGCTCTTACTTGGACCCTGAAACAACAGAGAGCATGGCCCCCGAGGGAGCTGAGCCTTGCTGAGGCTGCCCCCCAAAAGGCCCGGCACACACGCTTCCCAAGATGTAGCATGCTGTGGGCACAAGGCCCGGCATGAAGGGTACATATCCTGGTAGGTAGGGCCAGGCCCTTGCCCTCCCATGTATTTGCCATCTGTGACACTCAGAGCTGGGCAGGTGCCCTCAAAGACAAGGGGAACCACAGCCCCCAGGGCCCCCAGGGCCCCCAGGGCAGAGCAAAGGATGCCGGGCCAACCACATGCACACAACCAAGGCATGTCGCCCACTGCCCACCATGCAAGGGGGCCCTCTCCCTGCACCTGCTTAGCCTCTTCCGGGGATCATTCCCTCAGGTCTAGAGTGCCATGGCGAGAGGCCCAAAGCCATCTCCTGTTTGCCCAGGGTCTCAAGATTCCCTTCCTAGGCCTGTTGGGCTCTTCCTGTCTCAGCGGCCCAAGGGATTGGGGTGGGAAGCTCCCAGCTGCCCGAGTGGGCTCAAGCTCCTTGGAGTCGGGTGCATGCCACAGGAGCTCTTGGCTTCCTGCCTGGGGCATCCTGCCAAGGGCGTGGGCTTCAGGAACAGTCCAGGGCTGAGGGGGACAGCAGCAAGTGGTCCCAAGGGGCCCATGTCCACCATCTGGAGGGGCCCATGCAGCACACCATGAAGCAGCAAGAGCCCTCAGTTGAACGTGGGCTGTCAGCGGTGTCCCTGCACTTTCCAGTCCTTGTCAGGGACCCGGCCAAACATTCCCTTCCCCTGCAGGTAGGATGGCCAAAGGGCAGGATTTCAAGGGGGAAGCCCACCCTCTCCGGACATGCAGGGTCCCCTACCCGATGCCCATGCGGCAGCCACCCAGACATGGGCCTCCCGAACCCACTCCAATGGCATCTGCGGCCTCGCTACAAACCCAGTGACTTCCACTCACCTTCTATGGTTGAGGCTGTGCTGAGACCCTGGCTACCATGGCCTGCTGGAAAACACAAGGAGACCAGGGTTGCTAAGCAATGGCTCCCTGGGAGGCGTCCTGGGAGGGGGAATGGTTCAGCAGGCAAGGCCGAACACCTGAGCCCCTCTTGTGCACCTGGAGACCCACAGTCAGACCACAGCCACAGCAGAGAGCCTCAAGAGATTGGTCGCCTCAAGCCCCAAACTGTGGTGCTCCCCCAGGGCCCTGAGCATCCTCGGGATGGTAATCCTGGGATGGTCCCCTCCATTGGGCCTCAGCATAATCCTACTGAGCATGATATTGAGGTCATCACCTCTCTTCGAGACAATATGAGTTCTCATCTTTGACCCATGCAAGGCAGTGGTGACACTGTCAGGCACTCTCCCAATCCCCGAACCTGCTTAAAGGGGTGCTTACTGTAGAGCGGGATACTCTGGAAGGGGGTTGCAGGTGTACGAGACACTGGGCCTCTTGCTGTGGCTGGGCCTAGCAAGAGTTGGCCCTCAGGGCAGGATCTTCATCTGGAGACAGGATCTGTGGAGAGTGGGGTAGCCCAGCTTTCAAAATGCCCTGCCTTCAGTCACCTGCCCTGAGTCAAGAGCTGCCACTCCCGAACACCTGGCGCCCCGTGGCAAGGCCTGAGGCCAGCCGGCACACAGCAGGAGACTGCAAACAAGGGGTAGGCTACCGGAGCAGAGAGGCCCATACCTGGACCCTGAAACAATGGAGACCATGGCCCTAGAGGGAGCCGAGCCTTGCTGATGCTGCCCCCCAGGAGAAGGCCCGGCACACAGGCTTCCAGAGATGTAGCACCCTGTGGGCATGGGGCCTGGCGTGAAGTGTGCTTGCCCTGGTAGGTAGGGCCAGACCCTCGCCCTCCCACTGATTGGCCATCTGTGGCACCCAGAGCTGGGCTGGTTCCCTCGAGGACACGGGGAGCCCTGGCCCCCAGGACTCCCAGGGCAGAGGAATGGATGCTGGGCCAACTGTGTGCATGCAACCAAGGCATGCCACCCACTGTCCGCCATGCAGGGGGGCCCTCTCCTGGTACCTGCTGGGTCTATTCCCCGGGATCACTCCCAGAGGCCTAGAGTGCCACCATGAGAGGCCCAGGACCATCGCCTCTTGTGCCCAGGGACTTGAGATTCCCCTCCTAGGCCTGGTGGGCCCTTCGTGTCTCAGCGGCCCAAGGGATCAGGGAGGGGAATTCCCCAGCTGCCCCAAGGGGACCCAAGCTCCTTCGGAGTCAGGTGCATGCGACAGGAGCTCTGGGCTCTCTCGCCATGGGCACCTTGCCAAGGGCCTGGGTTTCAGGAACAGCCCAGGGCTGAGGGGGGCAGCTGCTAGTGGCCCCAAGGTGCCCATGTCCACCATCTGGATGGGTTCATGGGGCACACAATGAAGCAGCAAGAGCCCTCAGCTGAACATGGGCTGACGGTGGTGTCACTGCACTTTCCGGTCCTTGTCAGGGACCCAGCCAACCTTTCACTTCCCCTGCACGTGGCATGTCCCAAGGGCGGACCTTTAAGGAGTAAGTCCACCCTCTCCGGACATCCAGGGCCCCTGGCCCGATGCCTACGTGGCCGCCTCCCAGACACGGGCTTCCCTAACCCACCATAATGGTGTCTGTGGCCTCCCTCCAAGCCCAGTGGCTTCCACTCACCTGCCATGGTTGAGGCTGTACCGAGACCCTAGACACCACAGCCCACTGAAGGACACAAGGAGACCAGGGTTGCTAAGCAATGGCTCCCTGGGCGGCGTTCTGGTAGGAGGAATGAGTCGGCAGGCAAGGCCAAAGGCCTGAGCACCTTTGGGCACCTGGAGGCCCACAGTCAGACCATAGCCACAGCAGGGAACTCCAAGCGATCGGTCACCTCAAGCCCCAAACTGTGGCACTCTCCCAGGGCCCCGAGCATCCTCGGGATGCTGACCCGGGGATGGTTCCCTCCACTGGGCCTCAGCGTAATCCTATTGAGCATGATTTTTAGGTCATCATCTCTCTTCAAGACAATATGAGTTCTCATCATTGACCCAAGCAAAGCATTGGTACTCGGGCAGGCACTCCCCATCCCCCAAACCTACTTACCAGGGGTGCTTACTGTAGAGCAGGATGCCCCGTTGGAGTATGTTGGCACCTGACGTTGGGCCTCTTGCTAGGGCTGGGCCGAGCAAGACTTTGCTCTCAGAGTGGGATCTTCATCTGGGTACAGGATCTGGGGAGAGAGGAGTAGGCCAGCTGTCAGAACACCCTGCTCTGGGGCACCTGCCCCTGCGGCCAAGAGCTGCCAGTCCCAAAAGCCTGGCACCACGTGGCAAGGCCTGAGGCCGGCTGGCACACGGTAGGATCCGCAAATAAGGGGCAGGCTACAGGCTATAGCTGCCCATACCTGGACCCCAAAACAATGGAGAGTGTGGCCCCCCAGGGGAGCTGAGCCTTGCTGATACTGCCCCCCAGGAGAATTCCCAGCACACAGGGTCCCGAGAGTTAACATGTGTGGTCACAGGGCCCAGCATGAAGGGGGTGTGCCCTGGTAGGTAGGGCCAGGCATTCGCCCTCCCACCGATTGGCCATCTGTGGCATCCGATGCTGGGCAGATGCCCTTGAGCACATGAGGAGCCACGGTCTCCAGGGCCCCCAAGGCAGAGGAATAGATGCTGGGCCAACTGCATGCATGCCACAAAGGCATGCTGCCCACTGCCCACCATGCAGGGGGGACCTCTCCCTGCACCTGTTGGGCATCTTCCCTGTGATCACTCCCTCAGGTCTAGAGTGCTGCCGCAAGAGGCCCAGGGCCATCGCCTCTTGCCTGCAGGGACTTGAGATTCCCCTCCTAGGCCTGGTGGGGCCTTCCTGTCTCAGCAGCCAAAGGGATCAGGGAGGGGAATTCCCCAGCTGCCCCAAGGGGCCCCAAGCTCCTTGGGAGTCAATGCATGAACAGGAGCTCTGGGCTCTCCTGCCTGGGGCAACTGGCCAAGTCCCAGGGCTTCAGGAACAGCCCAGGGCTGAGGGAGATAACTGCCTGTGGCCCCAAGGGGTCCACGTCCACCATTTGGATGGGCCCATGGGGTACACTGTGAAGCAGCATGAGCCCTGAGCTGAACATGGGCTCACTGCAGCATCCCTGCACTTTCCGTTCCTTGTCAGGGACCCGGCTAACCTTTCGCTTCCCCTGCACCTTGGATGGCCCAAGGGCGGACCTTCAAGGGGTAAGTCCACCCTCTCCAGACATCCAGGGCTCCCGACCCAACGACCATGTGGCCTCCACCCAGACACGGGCCTCCCGAATCCACTCCAATGGCGTCTGTGGCCTCCCTCCAAACCCAGTGGCTTCCACTCACATGCTATGATTGAGGCTGTGCTGAGACCCTGGTCACCATTGCCCACTGAAAGACACAAGGAGCCCAGGGTTGCTAAGCAATGACTCCCCGGGAGTCGTCCTGGGAGGGAATGTGTTGGCAGGCAAGGCTGAAGGCCTGAGCCCCTCTTAGGCACCTGGAGACCTACAGTCAGTCCACAGCCACAGTGGGGAGCCTCAAGGGATTGGTCGCCTCAAGCCCCAAACTTCAGTGCTCCCCCATCACCCTAAGCATTCTCGGGATGCTGACCCTGGAATGGTCCCCTCCACTGGGACTCAGCGTAATCTTATTGAGCATGATTTTTAGGTCATCATCTCTCTTCGGGACAATATGAGTTCTCATCATTGACCCAAGCAAGGCACTGGCAATATGGGTGGGTGCTATCCGTCCCCCAAACCTGCTTACCGGGGTTGCTTACTATAGATTGGGATGCCCTGGAGGTGGTGCAAGAGCATGAGACATTGGGCTTCTTGCCGGGGCTGGGCCTAGCAAGACTTGGCCCTCAGGGCGGGATCTTCGTCTGGGGATGGCATCTGGGGAAAGAGGGGTAGGCCAGCTGTCAAAACGCCCTGCTCCTTGGCACCTGCCCCTGCCCCCACAAGCTGCCAGTCTTCAGATATGTGCTTTTAACCTTGGATTTCTGATTGAAGCATAGCATTCCTGAAAATCTGTGCCTTTTCTTTGATCCCTATGAATGGAACATTTGGTCTCCAAGAGATTTTGAGTATTGTTAATGTTCACCCCCACCCCCGACCGTGCAGAAAGCCAGGCACACAGGGTTCCTGAAGTTTATATTTTTCGGCCATGATTTACTGGGTTTTTGTTTGGGAGCCCCAGCTGGTGTGGCCCAGTCTTGGAAGCTGCACGGAATAAGCCCCTTGTGGCATTCAAAGTTGTACCATGTTTCGTTTTGAACAGGGTTTGATAGGGCATGGAGCACCATGGAAGATCTCCCTTGCCACGTTGTCCAAGCAGAATGCCGGGCTTACTACAGAGCATGATGCCCATGTACACACGATTTTGGGCCTCTTCTTGGAGCTCGGTGGTGTTGCATTTGTGTGGGTATGTTGCTTTTCTTCCTTTTCAGAAGTAATCTGTTTAATGAGAAGTAGGATATTTGTCAGAACAACCTTTCCATCTGCGTTATTTTTTGTGTTCTTTTTCTTTATATCTGTATAAACCATTTAATACATGAATATGTTCATAATAAGTGAACCAATGGATGTATAATTATAGTGTATTGGCAAATCCATACATATCTACTTTCTTAAAAACATTGTAAATTGGCCCCTAGTCTTCGTTTATGTTTCTATATCTCTATTATCTATCATCTATCATCTATCTATCTATCTATCTATCTATCATCTATCTATCATCTATCATCTATCTATTATCTATCTATCTATCATCTATCTATCCATCCATCTATCTGTTCTGTCACAAGTAGGCCTAGCCGTTCTGATTCATTATTTAAACTCTCTGCATTTTCAATAATTTTACTTTTCAGGCTCATTTATTTTTGGCTTCAATTTCATTTTCTTAGTACAATAATTTAATATATTTCAGGAACTCTCATGAAGTGTCAGTGTGATTTTATATGGAATTGTTTTTCGGTAAAACATATTTCCCATCATTAAAAGATACTTGTTCCTTATGATCAAGGCAACTTTCAGTCTATTTTTCAAAAGTCATGGGTTTTTTTTATGTTTTCCTTCTATATTCTGCTAACAGCATTTAAATTGTGATTCATATACTCCATCATCCTGGTGTAAGGTGAGCCTATGTGATCAAAGAAGCATGAAGTCATGAGGGAGTTCCTTTCATATTTTGAAGAATTTCCTATTTATTTCTACAAAAGTATCTTTGAAATAGTTTTTGTATTCCTGATTGTTTCATTCTTTAAGCCATAGATTTATTTTCCAAGTACTTTGAACACCAGTGTCCTTATTGGGTAAAACTTATTTGGTCAGAGTTCCCATCATGAACAACTGGCAATACCAATAGCTCACAAATTTTTTGCTTATTTTCATTTAAATTCAATTAGCCAACATATAGTACATCATTAGTTTCTGTTGTAGAGTTTAGTAATTCATCAGTAGCTTATAACGCCCAGTGTTCATCACATCACATGTCCTCCTTAATGCCCATCACCGAATTACCCCATCCCCCCACCCACCTCCCCTCCAGCAACCCTGTTTGTTTCCTATAGTTATGAGTCTTTCATGGTTTTTCTCCATGATTTCTTCCCATTCAGTTTTCCCTCCCTTCCCCTATGATCCTCTGCACTATTTCTTATATCCCCCATGAGTGAAATCATATAATTGTCTCCTCTGGTTGACTTATTTCACTCAGCATAATACTCTCCAGTTCCATCAATGTCAATGTAAATGGTAAAATTTCATCCTTTTTGATGGCTGAGTAATACTCCATTATATATATATATATTGTCATAAGAAGTTTTGTCAATCCACCAGAGTCACAAGTAAGCTATATGAATTCTTTTCAGTGTCCTCCAACTAAGATCCATGGGATGATTTTTTTATCTCACCCTCTGACCACCATGGATGTCAAACTTTTCTAGAAGAAGTAGTCTGAGACTCAAAGCAGACTCTCACTGTTGTCATCTCTGAAGTGTATTTGATATATTTCCTCAACCTGGACACATACTGACTTGTGTCATGTTTCCCAGTGGCCATGAAGGACAGATACCCTCCACTGCCATCTTACACATTTCTTTGAAAATAACAAAGTTATGCTTTCCAGAGATTCTATCATATCAGGATGACACAGGAAGAAATCAATCCTCTATTATTTAGTTTTCCAAAAGGAGTCAAACATATTTATTGCCTTTACATGGGCTTACTCTTCTGCCCTAGCTTTTTTGTGTCCTGTATCTATGATCAAATGCATCAGCTCACCTCATATCATTATGACAACCACTGCTTGAATGTTCAACTGAAGACACAATGAGGGAAAAAGAGGTATGGAATTGTTCCAAATGAAGGCTCCTTTGGGGAAACATGGATCATGTAATAAAGCCTAAAATATTAACATTTGTTAGGTACATGGAATCTTATAGACATTGTATAGCACAAAGGATTGCCTTGAGGTTATCTCAAGTCTGAAATTCTATGATTTCCCCAGTGATAATGCATAAAACAATGAATGAATGAATGAATGAATAAAAAAGAAATTTGTAAATTAATTAGTTAATCAATTAATTAATACCTGAAGAATAAATATAAATTTACCTTATGAAAATGCTAAGCACCATTCATTCACCATAAAGGAGAAGTCCTTGTTTACAAAGAAGCTTCTAGATTGGAAAAGCAGTCAGGATGTGTCTGGTAAAATCAAGTTCCCTATGGTCCATTTTTTGTTTACACAGCAATAGTGGTATGTGGATAATTGGGCTTGGCTATTGGCCATGAATACCCATAAAATGACCTTGTAAAATTATGTAGAATTAGTTTTATGGAGTCTTGAAAATGTGTTCACTACCCATCACTGAGGCAAAACTTTGCATGAGGTTCTTTAGGTCATGGCCTAAAATACATTCTTTTTGTTCAGACTCCTCTTTCATGTTCTTACTAACATCTTACAGTCAGCACTGCAAAAATTTTTCTTTGTAACATATATATTTATTTCTGTACTTTGGGCAAACAAGACCTCATGATGTAGATGATACTATGGCTCCAAAATCTCAACATCATATTTATATAAGTACTTCCAAAATTGTTTTTTTTTTTTTTATGGTGCCATCTTCTAAAGGATCTGTGTCTTGAGAAGAAGAACTTCAAATGTGAAGCTAGTGTTCCATTTGGCAACGCTAAACAGATTAAGGTGCCAGTTAGGAAAAACTGGCATCACCAATAACCCACAATTCCTTACACTGATATTTTAAAGACCTAATAATCCTCAGGGGCCATGATGTAGTTATCTGAATACTCAAGTGTCTTTTAGCCAAGACCAATTGGCAGATTAATTCTTGCATTTCACTCTCTGGATGCCATGGACATGATCCTTCCTTAGAGGAATTTGTTTTGAGGATCTGATGATGATCCCAGCAGTTATTATCCTTTCAGTATATTAGAGTTAATTTTCAACCTCTGCACAGATAGATGGTAATGTTTCCTGAGGGGGTGCGGCTGGGTAGTGAAGGAAATATTTCCTCTATTTGGAGTGTGATCCATTTCAGGTATAATTAAAATGTTTCCAGCGATGCTATCCCAGTTGCCTGACTCCCAGACAGAAATCAAACATCTACAACACTTAGCTTTCTGAAAGTAGTCACTTATTTATCTTCTTAAGTCAGACCTCTTATATAGTCTAATTTTCTGTGTCACCTATATCTATGATCAAACACATCTACTCACTTTGAATTTTAATGCAACAGCAAAATTCTTTCCAGAACTTCCAACTGAATAAGATGATGAGAAAAATATAGCTAAGGACTAGCCTTGAGGATGGCCCTCTGTGACTAAATATGGCTCACCAAATATAGCCTAAACTTGAGGATGTGTTGTTATCATGAAACCTATAGAGAAGTTTCCCTGAATGGATTTGTTGCTTGAAGACCCAAAACCCATTTCTCTAGAAGGGAAATATGGTTCTTCAACCTTTTGCTTTAGTATTACTGACTACATTGGGCCTCAGTGTAAAATTTCTGAACATGATTTTTAGGTCATCACTTCTCTAGAAGATAATATGAGTTCTCATCTTTGATCCAACTACAGCATTACCTGCAAAATTACACACTTTGACCTGTCTATGCTCATCAGAGATAGATTTTGCAATTTGTGATGCCAAAATAGACATGACCTTTGCCATATACCATCATGAGCACCTGGCTGACATAGGTTAATTCTGTGGCAACAAACAGTGCTCTTTTTTTAGAGTCATTTGTTGTAAGTTGTAAGACAGATTACAAAATGTTTTACTACATCTCTCATGGACTCACGATTTATCCATACTCTATGTTAAGCAATTATTATGATCATTTCTGGAAAAAAAAATTACTTCTTACAGAGTTGATGCAGCTTTCATTCACCAAGCAGAAAAAGGACATTATATACAGGTTTCTTACGTTTGGATAAACATTCAGGTGGTGTTTGCAGACATGGGAGACTTTCATTGGTCAATCTTATTCTATCTAGTCAAGAGGTCATGTCAGGGTATTTGTCATGGTTCATTGCATATAAACTCAAACAAATCTTACTCTTTCAGCCATATGAAACCCTGGATCTAGAAATCAGATGTCAGGACACTTGAAATTGTGGTCACTTTATGAATCCTTTGTAACCATAAAAGAAGTTTTCATATCATGGCCAATAAGCTGTTGTAGTATGTTGTAAGTCCTCTTCAATGTCTTACAGTCTTGACAAAAACAGAACAAAGGAAAATACAATAATTAGTGTAAATATGTATACTTGCATATTTTGACCAAAGAAACTCACAAAATGGAGTAGGAACCATAGCTCTGAAAAATTCTCATATACTTTCAATAAACTTTAAAAAGTAATGTTTTCTCAAACTGAGGGTTCTAGAGGGGAGGGGGGTGGGAGGAAGGGTTAGCCTGGTGATGGGTATTGAAGAGGGTACATTCTGCATGGAGCACTGGGTGTTATGCACAAACAATGAATCATGGAACACTACATCAAAAACTAATGATGTAATGTATGGTGATTAACATAACAATAAAAAAATTTTTTTAAAAAGTAATGTTTTCTCACTCATCATCAGGAAAATACAAATCAAAACCACACACAGATCAGAATGGCTAAAATTAACAATACAGGAAACAACAAATGTTGGTGAGGAAAAGGCAAATACCATATAATTTCACTCATATATGGAATGTAAGAAACAAAACAGATGAACACAGGAGAAGGGGAAAAAGAGAAGGAAGCAAACCATGAGAGACTCTTAACTATAGAGAACAACTGAGGGTTGTTGGAGGGGAGTGGGTGGGGGATAGGGTAATTGGGTGATGGGCATTAAGGAGGGCACTTGATGTAATAAACCCTGGGTGTTATATGCTACCAATGACTCACTAAATTCTACCCCTGAAACTAATACTACACTATACGTGAACTAACTTGAATTTAAATAGAATATTGAAAAAAATAAAAATCCAAAATAAAATCGTAAGGGCAAGATAATTAAGAAAAAATTAAGAAATCAGCTTATCTCTCCTGTCTATTAGAGGAATTTTCTCTTCAGCTTTCATATTATTATAAGTAACTAAAGAATTTATCCTTAAAGTGCTTAATGAGAATTAAAGCCTGCTCAATTATACGTGTTGGTCTCACATGTGAAACATGCATCCACTTAGGTTTCTCCTTTACCTTAATGGTAGTGTGTTAATCAACATCGTCTGGCATCTGGTAGGACTCCGTTTAATGGATGACCATCAGTCTGTCAGTGTAACACTTTAATAGAGACCAGGTCTCCTGTTCAATGATGATAACACATCTCCTCAGGGAGATTTTTTTCAGCACCTGTTCACATGATGGCATAATTAGCCCAAGGAAACCCACAAACTCATTAAGTATTATATATGATCATGACTGTTTTTTTTTAAATCACATAATAGGGTAGGCTTAAACCCTAAATTTATAGATTTTCAAACTCAAAGAAAGAAATACCATGCTTACAACAGAGAGTTAATATTATTTTTAATAAAACCAGTTGTAAGGCTTTGGGTTAGTGTGAGACATTGGCTTGATACAATTTAGTCCAATAATTGCTTAGGATATGGTTTATTCATTCTACTTGTCCTGAAGTTTGGAGATGATTGCAAGTAGCCAAATTTTGAGTACTTGTAGGATATTACAAAGCTCCTGAATTGCCACAAATATAAAATGACCACCAGGTGATGGGTATTAAGGAGGGCATGTGAGGTGATGAGCACTGGGTGTTATACACAACTAATGAATCGTTGGACACTACATCAAAAACTAATGATGTACTATATGTTGGCTAATTGAACATAATAAAAAATAAATCAAATAAAATAAAATGACTTCTTATGGAATTCTTCATGTTTAGGAATTCCAAAAGTTTAGATGATATAATTTAGTAAGGCACTGTTCACAATTTGAGTATCAGCTTTAGCCTACAGACACATTTGTGGCCATATGGACATTATATATAACATTACTAAAAATATTTAATACCTTTGAAAGTTGGAGTCTCAGTTAAGTCCAATTGCCATCATACTCCAGGTAACATTGGCCTTAGACTTATCTTATGTGTTCTCTGTAAAGAACTTTTCTGACAAACAGCACATCTTTGCATTATTTCTTGAATTATTTAATCCAATACAAGCATTACAAGATTCCAAAATTTTCAACATACTCCTTCTGTATGAATGAGTTGGTTGATTTTATGAAAAAGCCACCCATATATATGATTGAGGTAAAAGAAAAGTCCTATAATGTAATTCCCATTTTTCTATGGTATTCTTCTTAGCTCCTCTTGATTTCTAATTTTCTAATTCTTAGAGAGTTAGATGTTTCCAAAGTTATCATTCAGAGCTCCTGGATATGAGTAATAGGCATTTCATTTTACCAGTCCAAAACTTAGTATACTTCTTTTCATAGCTTACTCTAAAAATTCCTTTTTTAAAAAATATTTTATCCTGTTTTCAAATATAAGTTTTAAAATAAATAATATAAATATTTTAGAGAATTTTCAATGATCCTAATAAATCAGTAATTAATTTCCCATGTAATATTTTAATTGCTGTCAATGTTGAAAAGCCTTTATTCTTTCAAAGTTGGATGGTTGCACAATAGACCACAAACAATATTTATTAACAATACAAATATTTACGTTAAGACTGAAGGCTAGGGGCCCCTGGGTGGCTCAGTCATTAAGCGTCTGCCTTCAACTCAGGTCATGATCCCAGGGTCTTGGGGTTGAGCCCCGTATTGGGCTCCCTCCTCAGCCGGAAGCCTGCTTCTCCCTCTCCCACTCCCCCTGTTTGTATTTCCTCTCTCACTGTCTCTCTCTCTGTCAAATAAATAAAATTAAATAAAAAAGACTGAAGGCTAATCTATAGTGACATCAGCAATGTCAGAATAGGAGGTCTCTGGCTCTAATTCCCTCACAGAAAAATCAGTTTAGCAAATATACAACAAAAATGCCTTTGTGAGAATCCCAGACCTCAAAGGTAATGTTTTAGCACACAGGGGAATGCAAAAATTAATTTAAAACATTAAAAATGGGCAGAGTAAAGGTTTTACTTTGTTCTTGTCACCCTTCCTCCAAGCTGGCACAGTACCACACTGAGAAAGATCTCCTTGGCACATGATTTCTCCAGCGGGGGAAGAAGAGGCTAAGACATACATCCAACTTCTCCAGTGTTTTGTACACTAAGATATCCACTTCTCTCTTGTCTCACATGGGACAGGAGGGAATTAGAATTGGTAGACCACATGCAGACTGTTAGAAACAAGGAAAAGGGACCTGGGCTCACAGGGACATGGGCTAATGGGTGCTGCAGTTCTTAGCAGAAGCCCTGTGCCCCCACCAGCAGTTTGGACAACCAGAGCTCTTTACAGCAGCATTGCCACAATAAGGAATGCCCCCAGCCAGCCCCCCCACCCAACCAGGGAGCCCAGCCTGCAGCCTGAACCACCATAGACCCCAATCAGCCCTTCTGCTGGCCTCAAGAGCTGAGTCACCAACACACCCAACTGTGTAGCCCAGCCAGCAGTCCTGCCTAGGTAGGCAGCTCCAGTGAAACTTAGAGCTCAACCAGTAGCCCTGTCAAATCACAGAGGCCATTCAGGGGCCCCGCCTAATGAAGGAGCCCAGCCAGGATCACCATCTGACTAGACAACCCATTCAGTGTCCTCTGCAACTGCAGAGCCCAGCCAGTGTCCTCACCCAACCTCACAGCACAGGTGTCTTGCCCTGCTGGTACATGGATGCTAAAACTGGTATACCCAGAATCCTAGGCTGGGCTGATTGGTGAAGCACTTTTCCCTGCTAAGCTAAGCTAAGAATGGAAAAGGTTACTACTTTCTCAAATGTGCAGACACCAATATGAGGATACAAAGATCAGAAAGAATTAGGGAAATATAGCACTACAAAAGGAAACAAATAAAGCCCCAATAACCAATTCTAAAGAAACATATCTATAAACATCCTGATGAAGAACATAAAATAATTGTCCGAAAGAAGCTCAGGGAACTAAAAAAGAACATACATAGACAACTGAATGAAATCAGGAAAATAATACATGAACAACCAAAAGAAGTTAAAACTATAAAAATCAAACAGAAATCTTAGAGATGAATAATACAATGACTGCACAAAAATTTCAATAGAGAAATTCAACAGCATGTTCAACCTAACAGAAGAATGAATTAGTGAATTGAAGACTAATCACTTGATATTACCTAGTCAGAGGGACAAAAAGGTAAATGAATTAAAATGAGTAAAGAAAGCCTACAGAAGTACAGAATATCATGAAGTAAAACAATATTTACATTTTGGGAGTCCCAGAAGAAGAGAGACAAAAAGGGGTAGATGTTCTATTTAAACAAATAATAGCTGATGGGGAGGGAAATGAAATTAATGAAGCCCAAAAGTCACCAAGTAGATTGGACCCAATAGGTCTATACCAAGATACATTGCAATTAAATTGTCAAATTCAAAGACAAAGAGAGAATTTTGAAAACAGCAAGATATAAGCAACCTACCACATACAAGGGAACTCCCATAAGACTATAAGTAGATTTCTCAGTAGAAATATTGCATGTCAGGAGACAAAGGGATGATATATTTAAAATACTGAAAGAAAAAAAATTTGCTAACCAAGAATATTAAACCTGAAGAAACTTTTAAAAATTTAATATTTTAAATTTATTTTTTATATTTTAACATGTATCATTTGCAAGATTTCTTTAAAAAGAATAAACATTTTCCCCCTTTTTTATTTGAATATAGTTGACACACAGTGTTATGTTAGTTTCAGATGTACAACACAGTGATACCACTTCTCTATATGTTATACTATGCTTACCACAAGTGTAGCTACTATGTGTCTTCATACAAGGGTATTAAAATTTAATTGACTATAATCCTTATGCTATACTTGCATTCCCATGACTTATTAATATCATAGTTGGTAGCCTGTATATCTCACAAAAGATTTTTTTAGTGAAGGAAAAATACTTTCCCAATTAAACAAAACAATGAGGGAGTTTGTCACCACTAGATTTGCCTTACAAGAAATCATTTTTTCCCCAACTTTTCCCTTTTCTTTTCTATTTGGTTTCAGTTCTCTTCTGATTAGTGTAGTGTATATTTTTCTGGTATAGTTATTATTCTTTAGTCCTTCAGTTTTATATTTTATTATCCTTTTCAACTATTATCCTATCTTATAAATTATTATTTAAGTCCTTTTTATTTTTTTTATATTAAAGTATGTATATATTTAATTTTTGGCTTCCTTTCATTGTATTCAACTACATTTGTGTGTGTGTGTGTGTATATATATATAAACTATACATATAGAGTTTTATTTCTTGCCTATTTTGGGATCTAGTTTCTTCTAACAAACAGACCAAAATATACTCAGGATCCAGTTTATTGTTCTTTTCTGTTCTACTTCTTGTTTGATTTTATTATCTTTTCTTTTCTTTTCTTTTCTTTTTGGTTTCTGCTCTCTTCTGAGCATAATTTTCTGATGTCATTGTTTCTGTATTTGTATTTCCCCTCCCTTTCATCTATTCTTTTCTGGACATAATGACAAGATGGAAGAACTCACCCCAAGAAAGAGAGCAGAACTCACATCCAAGGATACAATAAATACGGATATAAGTAAGATGTCGGAACTAGAATTCAAAACAATGATTATAAAGATACTAGCTGGGCTTGAAAAAAGCATAGAAGGCTCTAGAGAATCCATTAGAGGAGAGATAAAAGAACTAAAATCTAATCAGGTTGAAATAAAAAAAGGCTATTATTGAGGTGCAATAAAAAATGGAGGCTCTAAGTGCTATGATAATCGAGGCTGAAGAGAGAGTCAGTGATATAGAAGAGAAAATGCTGGAAAATAAGGAAGCTGAGAAAAAGCGATGAATAACTACTGGATCATGAGGGGAGGATACTAGAGATCAGTGAAACCATAAAGCAAAACAATATTAGAATCACTGGGGTCCCAGAGGAAGAGGAAAGAGAGAGAATGACAGAAAGATTATTTGAACAAATTATAGCTGAGAACTTCCCTAATCTGGGGAAGGAAACAGGCATTCAAGACTAAGAGGCACAGAGAACCACCCTCAAAATCAATAAAAATAGGTCAACAACTCAACATATAAGAGTGAAGCTTGCAAATTTCAGAGATAAAAAGAAAATCCTGAAAGCAGCCTGAGACAAAAGGTCCTTAAACTACAAGGGCTGAAACATAAGGCTGGCAGCAGACCTATCTACAGAGACCTGGCAGGCCAGAAACAACTAGCATGATATATTCAGGGTAATAATGAGACAAATATGCAGCCAAGAATACTTTATCCAGCAAGTCTGTCATTCAAAATAGAAGGAGAGATAAAGAACTTCCAGGACAAACAGAAAGTAAAAGAATTTGTGATCACTAAACCAGCCCTGCAAGAAAGATTAAAGGGGATCCATTAAGGGAAGGGAGAGCCCAAAAGTAACAAAGACCAGAAAGTACCAGAGACAATATACAGAAACAGTGACTTTATATGTAATACAATGGCACTAAATTCATATCTATTAATAATTACTCTGAATATAAATGGACATAATGCTCCAATCAAAAGACACAGGGTATCAGTTTGGATACAAAGTACAATAAGCCAAGCAGAGAAAGACAATTACTATATGGTTTCACTCATATGTGAAACATAAGGAATAGAGCAGAGGACCACAGTGGAAGGGAGGGAAAACTGAATGGGAAGAAATCAGACAGGGAGACAAACGATGAGAGACTCTGGACATCAGGAAACAAACTGAGGGTTATGGAAGGGAGGGTGGTGGGGGGATGGGGGGACGAAATGATGGGTATTAAGGAGAGCACGTGTTGGGATGAGCACCGGGTGTTATAAGCAACTAATGAATCGTTGAACACTTCAACAAAAATTTATGATGTACTATATGCTGGCTAACTGAACATAATGAAAAAAAAAAAAAAGATATGCTATTTACAAGAGATTCATTTTAGACCCAAAGACACCTCCAGATTGAAAGTGAGGGGGTGGAGAACAATTTATCATGCTAATGGACATCAAAAGAAAGCTGGTGTAGCAATCCTTATATCAGACAAATTAGATTTTAAACCAAAGACTGTAATAAGAAATGAAGAGAGACACAATATCATAATAAAAGGGTCTATCTAACAAGAAGATCTAATAATTGTATATATTTATGCCCCTAACTTAGGAGCAGCCAATTATATAATCCAATTAATAACAAAATTAAAGAAACATATTGATAATAAAACAATAAGAGTAGGGGACTTTAACACCCCACTCACAGGAATGGACAGATCATCTAAGGAGAAGATTAATAATGAAACAAGGGCTTTGATGACACTGCACCAGATGGACTTCATAGATATATTCAGAACATTTCATCCTAAAGCAGCAGAATACACATTCTTGAGTGAACATGGAACACTTTCCAAAATAGATCATATACTGGGTCACAAATCAGGTCTCAACCAGTACCAAAAGATTGGGATTATTCCCTGGATATTTTCAGACCACAATGTTTTAAAACTTGAACTCAACAACAAGAGAAAATATGGAAGGAAATCAAATACATGTAAGTTAAAGAGAATCCTACTAAAGAATGAACGGGTCAACCAATAAGTTAAAGAAGAACTAAAAAAAAATCATGGAAGCAAATGAGAATGAAAATATAACAGTTCAGGACCTTTGGGATGCAGCAAAGGCAGTCCTGAGAGGGAAGTACATAGCAATACAGGTCTTTCTCAAGAAACAAAAAAAGTCTCGAATACACAAACCTAAACCTACACCTAAAGGAACTGGAGAAAGAACAGCAAATAAAGCCTAAACCAAGCAGGCAAAGAGAAATAATAAATATTAGAGCATATCAATGACATAGAAACCAAAAGAACAGTAAAACAGATCAACAAAACTAGGAGCTGGTTCTTTGAAATAATTAGTAAGACTGATAAACCCCTAGCCAGACTTACCAAAAAGAAAAGAGAAAGGACCCAAACTAATAAAATCATGAATGAAAGAGGAGAGATCACGACCAACACCAAAGAAATACAAATAATTTTAAAAACATATTATGAACAACAATATGCCAACAAATTAGGCAATCTGGAAGAAATGGATGCATACCTAGAAATATATAAACTACCAAAACTGAAATAGGAAGAAACAGAAAATCTTAACAGACCCATAACCAGCAATGAAATGGAAGCAGTAATCAAGAATCTCCCAACAAACAGGAGTCCAGGACCAGATGGCTCCCATAGGACTGCTACCAAACATTTAAAGAAAAATTAGTATCTATTCTTCTGAAGTTGTTTCAAAAAATAGAAATGGAAAGAAAACTTCTAAACTTGTTCTAGGCCAGCATTACCTTGATCCCCAAACTGGACAAAGACCCCGCCAAAAAGAATTACAGACCAATATTCCTGATGAGCACAGATGCCAAAATTCTCACCAAGATACTAGCCAATAGGATCCAAAAGTACATTAAAAGGATTATTCACCACAACCAAGCCGGTTTTATTCCTGGGCTGCAAGGGTGGTTCACCATTTGCAAATCAATCAACTTGATACATCACATTAACAAAGGAAAGAAGAATCATATGATCCTCTCAATTGATGCAGAAAAAAGCATTTGATAAATATAGCATCCGTTCTTGATTAAAACTCTCCACAGTGTCGGGATAGAGGGAACATAAAATATCATAAAAGCCATCTATGAAAAGCCCACAGCAAACATCATTCTTAAGGGGGAAACACCGAGAGCTTTTCCCCTAAGGTCAGGAACACGACAGAGATATCCACTCTCAGCACTGTTGCTGAACACAGTACTAGAAATCTTGGCCTCAGCAATCAAACAGCAAAAAGAAATAGAAGGCATTCAAATTGGCAAAGTCATACTCTCACTCTTTGCAGATGACATGGTGCTTTACATGGAGGATATAAAATCAATACACTGAAATCAGTTGCATTTCTGTACACTAATAATGAGACAGAATAAAGAGAAATTAAGGAATCGATCCTATTTACAATAGCGCCAAAAACATAAGATACCTAGGAATAAACCTAAGGCAAGAGGTAAAAGATCTGACTATGAAAACTATAGAACACTTATGAAAGAAATTAAGGAAGACACTAAGGAATGGAAAAACACTCCATGCTTATGGATTGGAATAACAAATATTGTGAAAATGTTTATGCTACCCAGAGCAATCTATGCATTCAATGCAATCTCTATGGAAAAACCATCAACATTTTTCACAGAGCTGGAACAATCCTAAGATTTGTATGGAACCAGAAAAGACCCCAAATACCATGAGGAATGTTGAAAAGGAAAACCAAAACTGCTGGTATCACAATGCTGGACATCAAGCTATAATACAAAGCTGTAATCATCAAGACAGTATGGTTCTGGCACAAAAACAGACACATAGTTCAGTAGAACAGAATAGAGAACCCAGAAATGGACCCTCAACTCTATGGTCAACTAATCTTTGACAAAGCAGTAAAGAATATCTAATGGAAAAAAAGACATTCTCTTCAACAAATGGTGCTGGGAAATTTGGATAGCCACATGTAGGGGAATTAAACTGGACCATTTTCTTACATCATACACAAAAATAAACTCAAAATGAATGAAAGACCTAAATGTGAGACAATAATCCATCAAAATCCTAGAGAAGAACCCAGGCAGGAACCTCTTTGACCATAACTGCAGAAAGTTCTTGCTAGACACATCTCCAAAGGCAAGGGAAACAAAAGAAAAAATGAGCTATAGGGACTTCATGAAGATAAAAAATCTTTTGCACAGCTAAGGAAATAGACAAAGCCAAAGGCAAACTACAGAATGGGAGAAGATATTTGAAAATGTCTTGTCAGATAAAGGGTTAGTGTCCAAGATCTATAAGGAATTTGTTAAACTCAACACCCCAAAAACAAATAATCCAGTCATGTAATGGGCAGAAGATACGAACAGACATTTCTCCAAAGAAGACATACAAATGGCCAGCAGACACATGAAAAAATGTTAAACATTACTTGGCATCATAGAAATACAGATCAAAACCACAATGAGATACCACCTCACACCAGCCAGAATGGCTAAAATTACAAGTCAGGAAACAACAAATGTTGGAAAGGATGCAGAGAAAGGGGAACCCTCTTACACTGTTGGTGGGAATGCAAGCTGGTATAGCCACTCTGGAAAACAGTATGGAAGTTCCTAAAAAGCTGAAAATAGAGCTAACTTATGACCCAGCAATCCCACTACTAGTTGTTTACAAAGGATACAAACATAGTGATCCAAAGGGACACCTGCACCCCAATGTTTATAGCAGCAATGTCCACAATAACCAAACTATGGAAGAGCCCAGATGTCCATCGACAGATGAATGAATAAAGAAGATGAAATATATATATATAACAGAATATTATTCAGCCATCAAAAAAAGAAATCTTAACATTTGCAAGGATGTGGACAGAACTGGAGAGTATTATGCTAAGCAAAATAAGTCAATCAGAGAAAGACAACTATCATATGATTTCACTCATATGTGTCACTTAAGAGACAAAACAGAGGATCATAGGGGAAGGGGGGGAAATAAAATAAGATGAAATCAGAGAGGGAGACAAACCATAAGAGACTGTTAATTGTAGGAAACAAACTGAAGGTTGCTGGAAAGAAGGTGGGTGGGGGGATGGGGTAACTAGGTGATGGGCATTAGGAGGACACAGGATGTAATGAGCACTGGGTGTTATATGCAAGTGATGAATCACTGAACTTTACCTCTGAAACTGATAATACCTTATATGTTAATTAATTGAATTTGAATAAAGTAAAAAATTTTAAAAAATCATGTGGTCCATATATACAATGGAATATTACTCAGCCATCAGAAAGGATGAATACCCAACTTTTACATCAACATGGATGGGACTGCAGGAGATTATGCTAAGTGAAATAAGTCAAGCAGAGAAAGTCAATTATCATATGGTTTCATTTATTTGTGGAACATAAGGAATAGCATGGAAGACATTAGGAGAAGGAAGGGAAAAATGAAGCGGGGGGGATTCGGAGGGAGAGATGAACCATGAGAGACTATGGACTCTGAGAAACAAACAGGGTTTTAGAGGGGAGAGGGGAGGGGGGATTGTTTAGCCCAGTGATGGGTATTAAGGAGGGCATGTACTGCATGGAGGACTGGGTGTTATACGAAAACAATGGATCGTGGATCACCACATCAAAAACTAATGATGTATTGTATGGTGACTAACATAACATAATAAAATTAAAAATAAATAAATAAATAAAAATTAAAAATCAATATAACCAGAAGCTGGTTCTTTTTAATAATTAGTAAAATTGATAAACTTCTAGGCAGACTTTATGAAAGAGAAAAGAGAAAGGACCCAAATAAATAAAATCACAAATGAGAGAGGAGAAATAACAACTAATGTCACTGAAATACAAACAATTATAAGAGAATATTATGAAAAACTATATGCCAACAAATTGGACAACCTGGAAGAAATGGAAAAATTCCTAGAAACATATAAATTACCAGTTTTGAGACTGGAAGAAATAGAAAACTTTGATAACCAACAAAGATACTGAATCAGTAATCAGTAATCAGTAATCAGTAATCAAAAAGTGCCAGACGGCTTTACAGGCAAATTCTACCAAACGTTTTTTAAAGCTTTTTTTTTACAATTCCAGTTAGTTTGTATGCAGAGTAATATTAGTTTCAGGTGTAAGATTTAGTGACTCAACACTTACATACAACACTTGGTGCTCAATACAAGTGCACTCTTTAATCCTTATCACCTTATTTAACATGTCCCACCCCTCTCCTTCCCTTTTATAACCATCAGTTTGTTCTCTATAGTTAAGAGTCTGTTTCTTGGTTTTCCTCTTTTTTTAAAAAAATTTATGATCATTTGTTATGTTTCTTAAATTCCACATATTAATGAAATCATATGGTATTCGTCATTTTCTGACTGACATTTCGCTTAGCATAGTACTCCCTAGCTCCATCCATATTGCTGCAAATGGCAAGATTTCATTCCTTTTGTCTGAGTAATATTCCACTGTTTATATATACCACATGTTCTTTATCCATTTATCAGTTTGTGGACATTTGAGCTCCTTCCATAATTTAGCTATTGTAGATAATGCTGCTATAAACATCAGGATGCATGGATCCCTTCAAATCAGTATTTTTGTATCCTTTGTGTAAATACTTAGTACTACAATTGATTGCTTATAGGGTAGCTCTATTTTTAGCTTCTTGAGGAACCACCATACTGTTTTCCACAGTGGCTGCACCAGTTTGCATTTCCACTAACAGTGTAAGAGGTTTCCCCTTTCTCCACATCCTCATCAATACTTTTGAATCTTGTGTTGTTAATTTTGACCACTCTGACTGGGGTGAGGTTATATCTCTGTGTAGTTGTGATTTGTATTTCCCTGATGATGAGTAATGTTGAGCATCTTTTCATTTGCCTGTTGGCCATCTGTATGTATTCTTTGTAGAAATGTTTGCTCATGTCTTCTGCCCATTTTTAACTGGATTGTTTGAGTTTTTGGGTGTTGAGTTTGCTAAGTTCTTTATATATTTTGGATACTAACCCTGTATCAGATATGTCATTTGCAAATATCTTCTCCCATTCTGTAGGTTGCCTTTTAGTTTTGTTATTTTTCCCTTTGTTCTGCAGAAGCTTTATATTTTGAACCAGTTCCAATAGCTGATTTGTGCTTTTGTTTCCTTTGCCTCAGGAGAAATATCTAGAACAAAGTTGCTATGGTCTCTGTCATAGAAATTATTCCTGTGTTCTCCTCTATGGTTTTAAGGGTTCCCTGTCTCACATTTAGGTCTTTAATCCATTTCATTTTATCTTTTTGTATGGTGCACAAAAATGGTCCAGATTCATTATTTGCACATTGCTGTGTAGTTTTCCAAACACCATTTGTTGAAGAGATTGTCTTTTTTCCATGGGATAGTCTTTCCTGCTTTGTAAAAGATTAATTGACTGTATAGTAATGATGCACAAATTCAGTAAAGTCACAGAATACAAAATCAACATATAGAAATCTGTTACATTTCTATACACTAATAATGAAGCAGCAGAAAGAGAAATCAAAGAATCAATCCCATTTACAGTTGCATCCAAAACCATAAGATATATTGGAATAAACTTTACCAAAGAGTTAAAATATATGTACTCTGAAAACTATAGGACACTTAAGAAAGAAACTGAAGATGACACAAAGAAATGGAAAAATATACATACTCATGGATTGGAAGAATAAATATTGTTAAAATGCCTATGTTACCCAAAGCAATCTACACATTTAATGTAATCCCTATAAACATACCAACAGCAGAGCTAGAACAAACAATCCTAAAGTTTGTATGGAACCACAGAAGACTGCAAATAGCCAAAACAACTTTAAAAAGAAAAGCACAGCTGGAGACATTCCAATTATGGTCTTCAAGTTACATTACAAAGCTGTAGTGATCGAGCCAGTATGGTACTGACACAAGTGACACACATCAATAGAACAGAATAGAAAACCCAGAAGTGAACCTACCAAACATTTAAAAATAGGTAATATCTGTTCTTCTCAAACTATTCCAAAAAATAGAAAAGGAAGGAAAACTTCCAAATTCATATGAAGCCAGCATTACCTTGATACCAAAACCAGATAAAGACCGGCCAATATCCCTGATGAACATGCAACATAAATTCTCGATAAAATATGAGCAAACTGAGTCTAATAATACATTTAAAAAATCATTCACGGGGGGAGGGGCAAGATGGTGGAAGAGTGGGGGACTCCTTTTCAACCAGTCCGCTGAAATTAGCTGGATATCTACCAAGCCATTCTGAACACCCATGAAATCAGCCTGAGATGTAAGAATATGTCTAGATCTCTATGGGGGCAGAGGACGAGCAGTCTCTGAGGTACAAAGGATGGAGTTGTGATTCCGTGGACAGATATCAGAGGATAAACAGAAGGGGGAGAGAGTCACCAGAACCTGGCCACTGGAAAGTAATATAATATCTGAGCGCAAAAGTATCCTGTGCCCAGGGATGGGGATAGCTTGCAGAGCGGTGGCGGCAGGTCAGGAAGGGCCTGATAACAACACTCAGACAGGATCCAGGAGCTGAGGGGGAGCGCACTGGGACTGGGATGGCCGCTCATGAGGTCCTGCACCCACAGACCTAGGGCCGCAGACCCGGACCGCTTGCAGTCTTGGAAGCACAAAGTGTAGAGACAAGTGGGGGCCTGAGTCAACTGCTGAGAGGGTTGCTGGGGGCGGGCACAGCCTGTGGGAGACTGCTTTTCAGCAGCGCTTACAGAAAGGGAGACTGTGTGTTCTGGAGGGTTCAGAGAGGACCAGACTGTGACTTCTCTGCCCTGGGGTGGAGGTCTGTGTGCAGACATTTTCCTTTGCTCTGACACTCCAAAAAGGCATGAAAAGCCTCCAGAGAACAAAAGCCACCAGAGAACAAAGGCCCCAAAAAACGGTTTCCATGGAGACCAGCCCCCTGATAGGGGGCAGGGCAACTCTGCCCAAGCAGGGTTGCCTGAAAAACAACATGACAGGCCCCTCCCCCCAGAAGACAAGCTGGAAGAATGGGAGGACAACAACCCCAGGGTCCCCATAAAGCTGTAAATCCCCAACACTGGGGGAAAATAGTATATTGAGCTCCTGGTGTTGCTTCACAGACTGTATTTCTCAGGTACAACTTTTTTTTCCTTTTTTTTTATCCTTTCTAATGTTTCTTCTCTGTTTTTACTTTTTACCTATTTCTCATTTCAAATAGATGTTTATTTATATTCTTTTTAATTTTATTTTATAGTGTTATGTCAGTCACCATACAATACATCATTAGTTTTTGATGTAGTGATCCATGATTCATTGTTTTTGTATAACACCCAGTGCTCCATGCAGTACATGTCCTCCTTAATACCCATCACTGGGCTAGATGTTTAATACAACATATTCCATAGTAGCTTTTTAACTTGTACTTTTTCACACCTATTTTTTTAATATATATAGATATAAGTTTCAATGTACTCCTTTTCTCTATTCAATACTACCTTTATATATACCAGTTTTAATTTCCCTGTAACTCTGGGAAGTAGTGCTCTCTAGCAAAGAGAACAAAATACACCCAGGAAGAACTGAAACACCTTACCTTGCCCACATTGAGAGATTATAGTTCCCCATCCCCTCACACCCCCCACTTTTTTTTAACTTTATAAATCTTATTCTTGGGTTTCATTTTGGCTGTGTTTTTTTGATGGTGGTTTCTGACCCCTCCAAACTTTCCCAGGGTGCATCTTGCTTCCTGGATTGTGGTTGATATTTTCAACTCTGTATATCCCCTCAACCACCCCTCAACAGAATGACTAGGAGGAGGAACTCCCAACAAAGAAAAGAACCAGAGACAATGGCCTCTCCCACAGACCTAATGGATATGGATATAAGCAAGATGTCAGAAATAGACTTCAGGATAGCAATTATGAAGACAATAGCTAGGCTTGAGAAAACCATTAGCAGCAACATAGAATCTCTAAGGGCAGAAATGAGAGCTAATCAGGCTGAACATAAAAATGCTACAAATGAGATGCAGTCTAAGTTGGATACTCTAACTGCTAGGGTAAATGAGGTAGAAGAATGAATTAGTGACCTAGAAGATAAGCTGATAGAAAGGAAGGAACAGGAGGAGGCCTGGGACAGCTTAAAATCCATGAGAACAGACTTAGAGAAATCAATGATGCCAAGAAACATTCCAAATTCAGAATTACTGAGATCCCTGAGGGGGTGGAGAGAGAGAGAGGACTAAAAGACATATTTGAGCCAATCATAGCTGAGAACTTCCCTAATCTGGGGAATGAAACAAGCATTCATGTCCTAGAGGCAGAGAGGACCCCTCCCAAGATCAAGGAGAACAGACCAATGCCCTGGCACATAATAGTAAAACTTACAAATCTTAGAACCAAGGAAGCCATCCTAAGGGCAATTAGGGGGAAGGGATTCCTTACATACAGAGGGAGGAACATCAGAATAACGTCAGACCTATCCACAGAGACCTGGCAAGCCAGAAAGGGCTGGGAAGACATATTCGGGATACTAAATGAGAAGAACATGCAGCCAAGAATACTTTATCCTGCAAGGTTGTCATTCAGAATGGATGGAGAGATAAAGAGCTTCCAGGATCAGCAGAAACTGAAAGAATATGTGACCACCATGCCAGCCCTGCAAGAAATACTAAGGGGGATTCTATAAAAGAAGAAAGACCCCAAAAGTAATGTAGACCAGAAATTTACAGAGACAATCCATAGAAACAGGGACTGTACAGACAATAGGATGGCAATAAATACACATCTTTCAGTAGTAACTCTCAACGTGAATGGCCTAAATGCTCCCATGAAACTTCACAGGGTTGCAGACTGGATACAAAGACAGGACCCATCCATATGCTGGTTACAAGAGACTCATTTTGAACCTAAATACACCTCCAGACTGAAGGTGAGGGGATGGAGAACCATTTATCATGCCAACCAACCTCAAAAGAAAGTTGACGCAGCAATTCTTATATCAGACAAATTAGAATTTAAACCAAAGACTGTAATAAGAGATCCAGAGGGACACTATATCATTCTTAAAGGGTCTATCAAAAAGAAAATCTAACAATTGTAAATATCTATGCCCCCAATATGGGAGCAGCCAACTACATAAGCCAGCTGTTAACCAAAATAAAGAATCAGATTGACAATAATACATTAATAGTAGAAGATTTTAACTCTCCACTCAGCATTGGACAGATTATCTAACCAGAAGATCAACAAAGAGACAAGAGCTCTGAGTGACACATTGGACCAGGTGATAGATATATACAGAACATTCCACCCTAAAACAGCAGAATACTTATTCTTCATGAGTGAACATGGAACTTTCTCCAAAATAGACCAGATACTGGGTCACAAATCAGGTCTCAGCCAATACCAAAAGACTGAGATTATTCCCTGCATGTTATCAGACCACAATGCCTTGAAACTGGAACTCAATCACAAGAAAAATTTTGGAAGGAATTCAAACAGTTGGAAGTTAAAGAGCATCCTGCTAAAGAATGAATGGGTCAACCAGGAAATTAAAGAAGAACTTAAACAATCCATGGAAACCAATGAGAACAAAAACACATCAGTCCAAAACCTATGGGATACTGCAAAGGCAGTCCTAAGGAGGAAATACATAGCCATCCAAGCCTTTCTCAAAAAATTAGAAAAATCCCAAATGTATAAGCTAACCTTACACTTAAAGGACCTGGAGAAAAACAGCAAATAAGCCTAAACCAAGCAGGAGAAGAGAAATAATAAATATTAGAGCAGAAATCAATGAAATAGAAACTAGAAGAACAGTAGAACAGATGAATGAAACTAGAAGCTGGTTCTTTGAAAGAATTAATAAGATCAATAAACCACTGGTCAAACTTTTACAGAAGAAAGAGAAAGGATCCAAATTAATAAAATCATGAAGGAAAGAGGGGAGTTCACGACCAATACCAAGGAAATAGAAACAATTATTAGAAATTATTACCAGCAACTATATGCCAACAAATTAAACAATGTGGAAGAAATGGATGCCTTCCTGGAAACTTACAAACTACCAAGACTGGAAGAGGAAGAAATTGACAATCTGAATAGACCAATAACCGGTAATGAAATTGAAACAGTCATCAAAAACCTCCCAAAAATGAGAGTTCAGGGCCAGATGGCTTCCCAGGGAAATTCTACCAAACGTTTAAAGAAGAAATAATACCTATTCTACTGAAGCTGTTCCAAAAAAAAATAGGAACAGAAGGAAAACTTTCAAACTCATTCTATGAGGCCAGCATTACCCTGATCCCAAAACCAGGCAAAGATCACCTCAAACAGGAGAATTACAGACCAATATCCCTGATGAACATGGATGCCAAAATACTCAACAAATCCTAGCTAATAGGATCCAATAGAAAAAGAAAAACAAAACTGGGGTCACCATGTTGCCTGACTTCAAGCTATATTACAAAGCCATGATCACCAAGACGGCATGGTATTGGCACAAAAACAGACACATAGACCAATGGAAATGAATAGAGAATCCAGAAATGGACCCTCAACTCTATGGTCAACTAATATTTGACAAATCAGGAAAAATATCCAATGGAAAAAAGACAGTCTCCTCAATAAGTGGTGGTGGGAAAATTGGACAACTATATAGAAGAATGAAACTGGACCATTCCCTTACACCATACACAAAGATAAACTCAAAATGGATGAAAGACCTCAATGTGAGACAGGAATCCATCAAAATCCTAGAGGAGAACATAGGCAGTAACCTCTTTGACATTGACTACAGTAACTTCTTTCAAGACACATCTCCAAAGGCAAGGGAAACGAAAGGAAAAATGAACTTTTGGGACTTCATCAAGATAAAAAGCTTCTGGAGGGGGGAAAGATGGCAGAGGAGTAGGGGACCCTATTTCAACTGGTCCGCGGAATTGAGCTGGATATCTACCAGACCACTCTGAGGACCCACGAAACCAGCCTGAGATGTAAGAAGATCTGGATCTCTACAAACACAATATCACAGGCGGTTGGTTTTGAGGTATGAAGCAGAGAGCCATGATTCTGCGGGCAGATATCGGAGGATAAATGGCAGCGGGAGGGTGCCTGGCCATGGGGATCCTACACCGCCAGTGAGTGACAGCCTCGCGCGCTGTGGACGGGGCACAGACTCACAGACCGGTAGCGTCAGGAAAGGACTTTAGGGCAGCCCCCGGGGTGGAGGACCAGACCGGCGGGGTCGCGTGCACACGAACCGCAACCCCCTGGACAGAACCCGGGAGCGACGGTCGCACACACGGGAACTGCAGCCTCCGAGATGGAAACCTGGTGAGCCGGGGTCCCACCGGTGAACTGCAACCCCCAGGGTGGAAACCCCAAGCGGCGGAGTCCCGCGCGCACGAACTGGAAGCGGCTGGCGGTTTTAGAAGCACAAAGGGCAGAGACGAGCCCCGACCTGGAGGCAGGACTGGGAGCACTGCAGAGGGGCGCACAACCCAGGACACTGCAGTTTATAGCAGCACGGACAGAAACGGAGACAGTGTGGCCTGGAGAGCTCACTGAAGAACAGACTGTGGTCTCTCTGCTCTGAGGCAGAGGCTTGGAAACGGTCTCTTCTGCTCTGACTCGTGGAAGAGATGCGGAAAGCCGCCAGGGAAAGGATCCAGAGAACAAAAGCCCCGAAGACTGATTCCCACTGAGCCCATCCCCCACCACAGGGGCACAGGGCAACTCCGCCCAAACAGGGTTGCCTGAGTAACAGCGCGGCAGGCCCCTCCCCCAGAAGACGGGCTGGGAAAACAAGAGGCCAGGAACCATAAGGTCCCAAGAAAACAGGTGCATCTTACTTGGGTTCTGGTCAATAATTTGGACTCTATATATTCCCTCAAACACCCATCAACAGAATAACTAGGAGGAGGAGCCCCCAAAACAGAAAAGACTCAGAGATTATAACTTATGCTGCAGATTTACAAATGGATGCAGATATAACCAAGATGTCGGAGATGGAATTCAGGCTAGCAATTGTGAAGACAATGGCTAGAATGGAGAAATCAATTAATGGCAACATAGAGTCTCTAAGGGCAGAAATGAAAGGTGAATTGGCAGAACTTAAAAATGCTATCAATGAGATCCAATCCAATCTAGATAATCTAACAGCTAGGGTAACTGAGACAGAAGAGAGAATAAGCGATCTGGAAGACAGTATAATAGATAAAAAAGGAAAAGAGGAGGCCAGGGAAAAACAACTCAGAATCCATGAAAATAGAATCAGAGAAATAAGTGACACCATGAGGCGTTCCAATGTCAGAATAATTGGAATCCTGGAGGGAGTGGAGAGAGAGAGAGGGCTAGAAAATGTATTTGAGCAAATCGTAGCTGAGAACTTCCCTAATCTGGGGAATGAAACAAACATTCGAGCCCTAGAGGCAGAGAGGACCCCTCCTAAGATCAAGGAAAACAGGCCAACACCCTGGCATGTAATAGTAAAACTTGCAAATCTTAGAACCAAGGAAACCATCTTAAGGGCAGTTAGGGGGAAGAGATTCCTTACGTACAGAGGGAGGAACATCACAATAACGTCAGACCTATCCACAGAGACCTGGCAAGCCAGAAAGGCCTGGCAAGACATATTCAGGGTACTAAATGAGAAGAACATGCAGCCAAGAATACTTTATCCGGCAAGGCTTTCATTTAGAATGGATGGAGAGATGCAGAGCTTCCACAACTGGCAGAAGTTGAAAGAATATGTGACCACTAAGCCGGCCCTGCAATAAATATTAAGGGGGGTTCTATAAAAGGAGAAAGACCCCAAGAGTGATATACAACAGAAATTTACAGGGACAATCTATAAAAACAACGTCTTCACAGGCAACATGATGACAATTAATTCATATCTTTCAATAATCACTCTCAACGTGAATGGCCTAAACGCTCCCATAAAATGGCACAGGGTTGCAGATTGGACAAAAAGACTGGACCCATCCATATGCTGTCTACAAGAGACTCATTTTGAACCTAAAGATACATCCAGACTGAAAGTGAAGGGATGGAGATCCATCTTCCATGCCAGCGGACCTCAAAAGAAAGCTGGGGTAGCAATTCTCATATCAGACAAATTAGATTTTAAACTAAAGTCTGTAATAAGAGACACAGAAGGACACTCTATCATTCTTAAAGGGTCTATCCAACAAGAAGATCTAACAATTGTAAATATCTATGCCCCCAACATGGGAGCAGCCATCTACATAAGCCATGTGTTAACCAAAATAGTCATATTGATAACAATACATTAATTGTAGGAGACCTCAATACTCCACTTTCAGCAATGGACAGATCATCTAAGCAGAAAATCAACAAGGAAACAAGAGCTTTGAATGATACATTGGACCAGATGGATCTCATAGATATTTACAGAACATTCCACCCTAAAACAACAGAATACTCATTCTTCTCGAGCACACATGGAACTTTCTCCAGAATAGACCATATACTGGGTCACAAATCAGGTCTCAACCGATACCAAAAGATTGAGATTATTCCCTGCATATTCTCAGACCACAATGCTCTAAAACTGGAATTCAATCACAAGAAAAAAATTGGCAGAAATTCAAACACTTGGAAACTAAAGACCACTCTGCTCAAGAATGTTTGGGTCAACCAAGAAATCAAAGAAGAACTTAAACAATTCATGGAAATCAATGAGAACGAAAACACATCGGTCCAAAACCTATGGGATACTGCAAAGGCGGTCCTAAGGGGGAAATACATAGCCATCCAAGCCTCACTCAAAAAAATAGAAAAATCCCGAATTCACCAACTAACTCTACAGCTTAAAGAACTCGAGAAAAAGCAACAAACGACGCCTAAGTCATGCATTAGAAGAGAAATAATTAAGATTAGAGCAGAGATCAATGAATTAGAAACCAGAAACACAGTAGATCAGATCAATGAAACTAGAAGTTGGTTCTTTGAAAAAATTAATAAGATTGATAAACCACTGGCCAGACTTATCCAAAAGAAGAGAGAAAGGACCCAAATTAATAAAATTATGAATGAAAGGGGAGAGATCACGACTAACACCAAGGAAATAGAAACAATTATTAGAAATTATTATGAACAACTATATGCCAATAAACTGAGCAATCTGGATGAAATGGAGGCCTTCCTGGAAACCTATAAGCTGCCAACCTGAAACAGGAAGAAACTGACAACCTGAATAGGCCAATAACCAGTAACGAGATTGAAGCAGTGATCAAAAACCTCCCAAAAAGCAAGAGTCCAGGGCCTGATGGATTCCCTGGGGAATTCTACCAAACATTCAAAGAAGAAATAATACCTATTCTACTGAAGCTGTTTCCAAAAATAGAAACAGAAGGAAAACTTCCAAACTCATTCTATGAGGCCAGCATTACCTTAATCCCCAAACCAGGCAAAGACCCCATCAAAAGGAGAATTTCAGACCGATATCCCTGATGAATATGGATTCCAAAATCCTCACCAAAATCCTAGCTAATAAGATCCAACAATACATTAAAAGGATCATCCACCACAACCAAGTGGGATTTATCCCCGGATGCAAGGGTGGTTCAACATTCGCAAATCAATCAATGTGATAGAACACATTAATAAGAGGCGGGAGAAGAACCATATGGTCCTCTCAATTGATGCAGAAAAAGCATTTGACAAAATACAACATCCTTTCCTGATTAAAACTCTCCAGAGTATAGGGATAGAGGGAACATTCCTCAAGCTCATAAAATCCATCTATGAAAAACCCACGGTGAATATCATCCTCAATGGGGAAAAGCTCAGATCCTTTCCCTTAAGATCAGGGACACGTCAAGGGTGCCCACTCTCACCACTGTTGTTCAACATAGTACTAGAAGTCCTAGGAACAGCAATCAGAAAACAAAAAGAAATAAAACGTACTCAAACTGGCAAAGAAGAAGTCAAACTCTCTCTTTTCGCAGATGACATGATACTTTATGTGGAAAACCCGAAAGACTCCATGCCCAAATTACTAGAACTCACCCAGCAATTCAGTAATGTGGCAGGATACAAAATCAATGCCCAGAAATCAGTTGCTTTCCTATACAGTAACAACGCAAGTGTAGAAAGAGAAATTAAGGAAACAATTCCATTTATAATAGCACCAAAAACCATAAGATACCTCGGAATAAACCTAACCAAAGAGGTAAAGGATGTATACTCTAGGAACTACAAAACACTCATGAAAGAAATTGAAGACACAAAAAGATGGAAAAATATTCCATGCTCATGGATCAGAAGAATAAACATTGTTAAAATGTCTATGCTACCCAGAGCAATCTATACCTTCAATGCCATCCCGATCAAAATTCCAATGACATTTTTCAAAGTGCTGGAACAAACAATCCTAAAATTTGTATGGAATCAGAAAAAGACCCCAAATTGCCAAGGAGATGTTGAAAAAGAAAAACAAAGCTGGGGGCATCATGTTGCCCGATTTCAAGCTATATTACAAAGCAGTGATCACCAAGACAGCATGGTACTGGCACAAAAACAGACATACAGACCAATGGAACAGAATACAGAACCCAGATATGGACCCTCAACTCTATGGTCAAATAATCTTTGACAAAGCAGGAAAAAACATGCAATGGAAAAAAGACAGTCTCTTCAATAAATGGTGCTCGGAAAATTGGACAGCCACATGCAGAAGAATGAAACTTGACCATTCTCTAACACCATTCACAAAGATAAACTCAAAGTGGATGAAAGACCTCAATGTGAGACAGGAATCCATCAAAATCCTAGAGGAGAACATAGGCAGTAACCTCTTTGACATCAGTCACAGCAACTTCTTTCAAGATACATCTCCAAAAGCTAGTGAAGTAAAAGCAAAAATGAACTTTTGGGACTTCATCATGATAAAAACCTTCTGCACAGCAAAGGAAACAGTCAACAAAACAAAGAGGCATCCCATAGAATGGGAGAAGATATTTGCAAATGACAGTACAGATAAAGGGCTGGTATCCAAGATCTGTAAAGAACTTCTCAAACTCAACGCCCAAAAAACAAATAATCCAGTCAGAAAGTGGGCAGAAGAGATGAACAGACACTTCTCTGAAGAAGACATACAAATAGCTAACAGACACATGAAAAAATGTTCATCATCATTAGCCATCAGGGAAATCCAAATCAAAACCACACTGAGATACCACCTTACACCAGTTAGAATGGCAAAAATGGACAGGGAAAGAAACAACAAATGTTGGAGAGGTTGTGGAGAAAGGGGAACCCTCTTACACTGTTGGTGGGAATGCAAGTTGGGCAGCCACTTTGGAAAACAATGTGGAGGTTCCTCAAAAATTTAAAAATAGAGCTACCCTATGACCCAGCAATTGCAGTACTCGGTATTTACCCCAAAGACACAGATGTAGTGAAAAGAAGGGCCATATGCACCCCAATGTTCATAGCAGCAATGTCCGCAATAGCCAAACTATTGGAAAGAGCCGAGATGCCCTTCAACAGATGAATGGATAAAGAAGATGTGGTCCATATATACAATGGAATATTACTCAGCCATCAGAAAAGATGAATACCCAACTTTTACATCAACATGGATGGGACTGGAGGAGATTATGCTACGTGAAATAAGTCAAGCAGAGAAAGTCAATTATCATATGGTTTCACTTATTTGTGGAACATAAGGAATAACATGGAGGACATTAGGAGAAGGAAGGGAAAAATGGGCAGGGGGAATTGGAGGGAGAGATGAACCATGAGAGACTATGGACCTGAGAAACAAACAGGGTTTTAGAGGGGAGAGAGGAGGGGGGATTGGTTAGCCCGGTGATGGGTATTAAGGAGGGCACATACTGCATGGAGCACTGGGTGTTATATGAAAACAATGGATCGTGGATCACTACATCAAAAACTAATGATGTATTGTATGGTGACTAACATAACATAATAAAACTTAAAAAAAAAAAGGAAAAAAAGATAAAAAGCTTCTGCAGAGCAAAGGAAACAGTCAACAAAACAAAGAGGGAGTCCACAGAATGGGAGAAGTTATTTGCAAATGACATTACAGATAAAGGGCTGATATCCAAGATCTATAAAGAATTTCTCAACCTCGACACTCAAAAAACAAATAATCAAGTCAAAAAATGGCAGAAGACATGAACAGACACTTTTCCAAAGAAGACATACTAATAGCTAACAGATACATGAAAAAAAGTTCAACATCATTAGCCATCAGGGAAATTCAAATCAAAACCACATTGAGATACCACCTTATACCAGTTTGAATGGCAAAAATTAATAAGGCAGGAAACAACAAATGTTGGAGAGGATGTGGAGAAAGGGGAATGCAAGCTGGTACAGCCAGTCTGGAAAACAATATGGAGGTTACTCAGGATGTTAAGAATAGAGGTACCCTACAACCCAGCAATTGCACTACTAGGTATTTACCCCAAAGATACAGATGTAGTGAAAAGAAGGGGCACATGTACCCCAATGTTCATAGCAGCAATGTCCACAATAGCCAAACTGTGGAAGGAGCTGAGATGCCCTTCAACAGAGGAATTGGTAAAGAAGATGTGGTACATATATACAATGGAATATTATTCAGCCATCAGAAATGATGAATACCCATCATTTACATTGACATGGATGGAGCTGGAGGGGATTATGCTAAGTCAAGTAAGTCAAGCAGAGAAATACAATTATCATATGGTTTCACTCGTATGTGGAACATAAGCAATAGCTCAGAGGACCATAGGGAAAGGGTGGGAAATCCAATGGGGGAGAAATGAGAGGGAGACGAACCATGAGAGACTATGGACCCTGGGGAAAAAAAGTGAGGGTTTCAGAGGGGAGGGGTGTAGGCAGAGGGGGTAACAGGGTGATGGGTATTAAGGAGGGCACATGCTGTGATGAGCACTGGGTGTTATATGTAACTAATGAATCATTGAACACTACATCAAAAACTAATGATGTACTATACAGTGGCTAACTGAACATCATAAAAAAAAGAAAAAAAAATCATTAACCACAGTCAAGTGGGATTTATTCCTTGGTTCCAAGTGTGGTTCAGTATGCACAAAACAATGTGATACACCACATTAATAAAAGAAAGGATAAGAACCACATGATCCTTTCAATAGATGCAGAGAATGCATTTGACAAAGTACAACATCCATTCATGATAAAAACCCTCAACAAAGTAGATTTAGAGAGAACATACCACAACATAATAAAAGCTATCAATGAAAAACCTACAGCTAACATCATCCTTAGTGTGAAAAAAACTGAGAGCTTTCCCCCTAAGGTGAGGAAAAAAACAAGGATGTTCACTCTCAACACTTTTATTTATCATATTGCTGAAAGCCACAGTAATTAAACAACGAAAAGAAATAAAGGGAATCCAAATCAGTAAGGAAGAAGTAAAACTTTCACTATTTGCAGATGATACGATATTCTATTTAAAAAACCCAAAGACCATCAAAAAACTGCTAGAACTGATACAAATTCAGTAAAGTTACAGGATACAAAACTAATGTGCAGAAATCTGTTGCATTTCTATACACCAGTTAATGGGGCAGCAGAAAGAGAAATTAAGAAAACCATACCATTCATAACTGCACCCAGAATAATAAGATACCTAGGAATAAATCTAACCAAAGGGGTAAAATCTCAGTACTCTGTAAACTATATAACACTTATGAAAGAAATTGAAGATGACAGAAAGAAATGGAAATACATTCCATGCTCATGGACTGGAAGAACAAATATTGTTAAAATGTACTACCCAAAACAATCTACAATTTTATGCAATACTTACAAATTACCAGCAACATTTTTCATAGAACTGGAAAAAAAAAACTCTTAAAATTAGTATGAAACCAAAAAAGACCCCAAATACTCAAAGCAATTTTGAAAAAGAAAAGCAAAACTGGAGCCATCATGATTCCAGACTTCATGTTATATTACAAAGCTATTGAGATCAAAACAGTATGGTACTAGAACAAAAATATAGATCACATAAATCAATAGAACAGAATAGAAAATCCAGAAATAAACCCACAACTATGTGGTCAATTAATCCTCCACAAAGAAGGAAAGAATATTCAATTGAAAAAAAGACAGTCTCGGGGGGCGGAGCAAGATGGCGGAGGAGTAAGAGACCTGGATTTCGTCTGCTCTCAGGAATTCAGCTGGATAGGGATCAAACCATTCTGAACACCTACAAACTCAACAGGAGATCGAAGAAAAGAATAGCAACAACTCTCTGAACAGAAAAGCGACCACTTTCTGGAAGGTAGGACATGCGGAGAAGTGAATCCGAGGCGATATTCAGGAGGATAGACGCCGGGGAAGGGGCCTCTGTCCGCCGCTTCTGGCAAGTGATAGAGCCGCGGAGCACAACATCGGAAATTTTAGAAGTCGGCTCCGCTGAGGGACGTCACTCCAGTGGCTAAGCGGTGATGGAATCCTCACAGGACAGTGTGGTCTCAGGACCCTCGGGGTCACAGAAAGACCGGGGGTGCCTGAGTATGGCAGAACTCCCAGGTATTGGAGCGGGGAAGCCAGCTGCAGAGACGGAGCCGAGGTGTGGGCTCTCAGCTCGGGGTTGCCATAAACCATGATCCGCGGCACAGTCGGGCCACTGCTCCTCCAGCAGGGACCCAACAAGCGGCAGATCCAGGGAGACTCACCTTCCCCCCCCAGTCTGCTGGGTTTGGAGACTCCACACGGGGTCGGGTGCCAGAGACAGAAACGCTCGGTCACAGGCCGGGTGAGCACAGAGTGCGGCCAGAGACCAGGGAGATGGGAGTGACTGCTTTTCTCTGGGGGCGCATTGAGGAGCGGGACACCGAGTTCTCGGCTCTTCCAGGACGGAGATTGGGAAGCCACCATTTTCACTCTCGGCCTCCAAAGCTGTACGGAAAGCTTGCAGGGAACAAAAACTCCCGAGAGCAAACCCGAGCAGATTACTTAGCCCAGACCGGGCAAGGGCGGGGCAATTCCACCTCCGACAAAGACATTTGGGAACCAGGGCAACAGGCCCCTCCCCCAGAAGATCAGTGAGAACAGCCGGCCAAGACCAAGTTTACCCATCAATGAGAACGGCAGAACTCCAGCGCTAGGGGAATACTGCACATGGAATCCATGGCTTTTTTACCATGATTCTTTAGGCTTTCAAAGTTAATTTTTTTTTTAACTGTCTTTTTTTTTTTTGAATTTTTCTTTTTCCCTTTATCAACCAACATCTTATCAATCCCTTTTTTAAAAAACATTTTTAGGGGGCGCCTGGGTGGCTCAGTTGGTTAAGTGACTGCCTTCGGCTCAGGTCATGATCCTGGAGTCCCTGGATCGAGTCCCACATCGGGCTCCCTGCTCGGCAGGGAGTCTGCTTCTCCCTCTGACCCTCCCCCCTCTCATGTGCTGTCTCTCTCACTCTCTCTCTCTCAAATAAATAAAAAAAATAAAATAAAATAAAAATAAAATAAAAAAAATAAAAAACATTTTTAGTGTTCATTTTTAGAGTCATATTCTATCCCTTCATAGTAGTTACCCGTATTTGTGGCATATATATATATAAGTGGTTCTCTCTTAAAAATTTTGAGATAGTTTCTTCTAACAGATCAAAATATACCCTAAATCTCTAGTGTAGGGTTTTTTTCTACTCTCCTGCCTGATCACATTCTCTCCTCCCCCCCCTTTTTTTTAAATCCTCTTCTTTCTTTTTTCAAACAACTTCTTATCAATTCATTTTATAAAATTTTTTATAATTTTCATCTTTACAGTCATATTCCATTTCTTCATCATAACAACCCTTATTTTTTGTACATCTGTAAGATTTTCTTTCTTTAAAATTTTGGGAGGCACTTTCTTCTAACAGACCAAAATACACCCAAAATCTAGTGTGTGGCACTGATCTATGTACCAGCCTGATCATATCTGATCATATTCCGGTTTTTTTTGTTTTGTTCTGTTTTTGTTTGTTTTTATCTTTATCTTTATCTTTTTCTTTTCCTTTTTTCTCTCTTTCCCTTTCTTTTCCCTGTGCTTCAGGTCTTTTCTCATTTGTTTAGAGTATATTTTCTGGGGACGTTGTTACCCTGTTAGCATTTTGTTCTCTCATTCATCTATTCTCCTCTGGACAAAATGACAAGGCGGAAAAATCACCTCAACAAAAAGAACAAGAGAGTACCGACTGCCAGGGACCTACTCAATACGGACATTAGTACAATGTCGGATCTAGAGTTCAGAATCATCACTCTAAAGATACTAGCTGGGCTTGAAAAAAGCATGGAAGTTATTAGTGAAACGCTTTCTGGAGAAATAAAAGAACTAAAATCTAACCAAGTCGAAATCAAAAAGGCTATTAATGAGGTGCAATAAAAAATGGGGGTGCTAACTGCTAGGATAAATGAGGCAGAAGAAAGAATCAGTGATATAGAAGACCAAATGATGGAAAATAAAGAAGCTGAGAAAAAGAGAGATAACTACTGGATCACGAGGGCAGAATTCGAGAGATAAGCAATGCCATAAGATGAAACATCATTAGAATAATTGGGATCCCAGAAGAAGAAGAAAGAGAGAGAGGGGCAGAAGGTATATTGGAGCAAATTATAGCAGAGAACTTCTCTAATTTGGGGAAGGAAACAGGCATCAAAATCCAGGAAGCACAGAGAACCCCTCTCAAAATCAATAAAAATACGTCAACACCCCGACATCTAATAGTAAAACTTACAAGTCTCAGAGACAAAGAGAAAATCCTGAAAGCAGCTCGGGAGAAGAGATCTGTAACCTACAATGGTAGAAACATTAGATTGGCAACAGACCTATCCACAGAGACCTGGCAGGCCAGAAAGGACTGGCATGATATATTCAGAGCACTAAATGAGAAAAATATGCAGCCAAGAATACTATATCCAGCTAGGCTGTCATTGAAAATAAAAGGAGAGAGAAAAACCTTCCAGGACAAACAAAAACTAAAGGAATTTGCAAACACAAAACCAGCCCTACAAGAAATCTTGAAAGGGGTCCTCTAAGCAAGGAGAGAGCCTAAAAGCAACATAGACCAGAAAGGAACACAGACAATATACAGTAACAGTCACCTTACAGGCAATACAATGGCACTCAATTCATATCTTTCAATAGTTACCCTGAATGTAAATGGGCTAAATGCCCCAATCAAAAGACCCAGGCTATCAGATTGGATTTAAAAACAAGACCCATCGATATGCTGTCTGCAAGAGACTCATTTTAGACCCAAAGACACCCCCAGATTGAAAGTGAGGGGGTGGAAAACCATTTACCATGCTAATGGACACCAAAAGAAAGCTGGGGTGGCAATCCTTATATCAGACAAATTAGATTTTAAACCAAAGACTGTAATAAGAGATGAGGAAGGGCACTATATCCTACTTAAAGGGTCTATCCAACAAGAAGTTCCAACAATTGTAAATATCCATGCCCCTAACATGGGAGCAGCCAATTATATAAGGCAGTTAATAACAAAAGCAAAGAAACACATTGACAACAATACAGTAATAGTGGGGGACTTTAACACTCCCCTCAGTGAAATGGACAGATCATCTAAGCAAAAGATCAACAAGGAAATAAAGACTTTAAATGACACACTGGACCAAATGGACTTCACAGATATATTCAGAACATTCCATCCCAAAGCAACGGAATACACATTCTTCTCTAGTGCCCATGGAACATTCTCCAGAATCGATCACATCCTAGGTCATAAATCAGGTCTCAACCGGTACCAAAAGATTGGGATCATTCCCTCCTTATTTTCAGACAACAGTGCTTTGAAACTAGAACTCAATCACAAGAGGAAAGTCAGAAAGAACTCAATTACATGGAGGCTAAAGAGCATTCTATTAAAGAATGAATGGGTCAACCAGGAAATTAAAGAAGAATTAAAAAAAATTCATGGAAACCAATGAAAATGAAAACACAACAGTTCAAAATCTTTGGGATGCAGCAAAGGCAGTCCTAAGAGGAAAGTACATAGGAATAAAGCCTTTCTCAAGAAACAAGAAAGGTCTCAAGTACACAACCTAACCCTACACCTAAAGAAGCTGGAGAAAGAACAGCAAAGAAAGCCTAAACCCAGCAGGAGAAGAGAAATAATAAAGATCAGAGCAGAAATCAATGAAATAGAAGCCAGAAGAACAGTAGAACAGATCAACGAAACTAGGAGCTGGTTCTTTGAAAGAATTAACAAGATTGATAAACCCCTGGCCAGACTTATCAAAAAGAAAAGAAAAAAGACACAAATCAACAAAATCATGAATGAAAGAGGAGAGACCACAACCAACACAAAGGAAATACAAACAATTATAAGAACATATTATGAGCAACTCTATGCCAGCAAATTAGATAATCTGGAAGAAATGGATGCATACCTAGAGATGTATCAACTACCAAACCTGAACCAGGAAGAAATAGAAAACCTGAACAGACCTATAACCACTAAGGAAATTGAAGCAGTCATCAAAAACCTCCCAACAAACAAAAGCCCAGGGCCAGATGGCTTCCCAGGGGAATTCTACCAAACATTTTAGAAGAATTACTGCCCATTCTTCTGAAACTGTTCCAAAACATAGAAATGGAAGGAAAACTTCCAAACTCATTTTATGAGGCCACCGTTACCTTGATCCCAAAACCAGACAAAGACCCCCTCAAAAAGGAGAATTACAGACCAATATCCCTGATGAACATGGATGCAAAAATTCTCACCAAAATACTAGCCAATAGGATCCAACAGTGCATTAAAAGGATTATTCACACGACCAAGTGGGATTTATCCCTGGGCTGCAAGGTTGGTTCAACATCTGCAAATCAATCAACGTGATACAATACATTAAGAAAAGAAAGAGCAAGAATCATATGATCCTCTCAATAGATGCAGAAAAAGCATTTGACAAAGTACAGCATCCTTTCTTGATCAAAACTCTTCAGAGTATAGGGATAGAGGGTACCTACCTCAATATCATAAAAGCCATCTATGAAAAACCTACAGCGATTATCATTCTCAATGGGGAAAAACTGAGAGCTTTCCCCCTAAGGTCAGGAACGTGGCAGGGATGTCCACTATCACCACTGCTATTAACATAGTATTAGAAGTCCTAGCCACAGCAATCAGACAACAAAAAGAAATAAAAGGCATCCAAACCAGCAAAGAAAAGTCAAACTCTCACTGTTTGCAGATAATATGATACTTTATGTGGAAAACCCAAAAGATTCCATCCCAAAACTGCTAGAACTCATACAGGAATTCAGTCAAGTGGCAGGATATAAAATCAATGCACAGAAATCAGTGGCATTCCTATACACCAACAACAAGACAGAAGAAAGAGAAATTAAGGAGTCGATCCCATTTACAATTGCACCCAAAACCATAAGATTCCTAGGAATAAATCTAACCAAAGAGGCAAAGGATCTGTACTATAAAATACTCATGAAAACTATAAAATACTCATGAAAGAAATTGAGGAAGACACAAAGAAATGGAAAAACGTTCCATGCTCATGGATTGGAAGAACAAATATTGTGAAGATGTCAATGCTACCTAGAGCCATCTACACATTCAATGCAATCCCCATCAAAATACCATCCACTTTTTTCAAAGAAATGGAACAAATAATCCTAAAATTTGTATGGAACCAGAAAAGACCCCGAATAGCCAGAGGAATGTTGAGAAAGAAAAGCAAAGCTGGTGGCATCACAATTCCGGACTTCCACCTCTATTACAAAGCTGTCATCAAGACAGTATGGTACTGGCACAAAAACAGACACATAGATCAATGGAAGAGAATAGAGAGCCCAGAAATAGACCCTCAATTCTATGGCCAACTAATCTTCAACAAATCAGGAAAGAATATTCAATGGATAAAAGACAGTCTCTTCAACAAATGGTGTTGGGAAAATTGGACAGCCACATGCAGAAGAATGAAACTGGACTATTTCCTTACACCACACACAAAAATAGACTCCAAATGGTTGAAAGACCTAAATGTGAGGCAGGAGTCCATCCAAATCCTAAAGAGAACACAGGCAGCAACCTCTTTGACCTCAGCCGCAGCAACTTCTTCCTAGAAACATCACCAAAGGCAAAGGAAGCCAGGGCAAAAATGAAGTATTGGGACTTCATCAGGATAAAAAGCTTTTGCACAGCAAAAGAAACAGTAACAAAACCAAAAGACAACCGACAGAATGGGAGAAGATATTTGCAAATGACATATCAGATAAAGGGCTAGTATCCAAAATCTATAAAGAACTTATCAAACTCAACACCCAAGGAACAAAGAATCCAATCAAGAAATGGGCAGAAGACATGAACAGACATTTTTCCAAAGAAGACATCCAAATGGCCGAGAGACACATGAAAAAGTGTTCAACATCGCTCGGCATCAGGGAAATCCAAATCAAAACCTCAATAAGATACCATCTCACACCAGTCAGAATGGCTAAAATTAACAAGTCAGGAAATACAGATGTTGGCGGGGATGCGGAGAAAGGGGAACCCTCCTCCACTGTTGGTGGGAATGCAAGCTGGTGTAGCCACTCTGGAAAACAGTATGGAGGTTCCTCAAAAAGTTGAAAATAGAGTTACCATATGATCCAGCAATTACATGACTGGGTATTTACCCCAAAGATACAAATGTAGGGATCCGAAGGGGTACGTGCACCCTGATGTTTATAGCAGCAATGTCCACAATAGCCAAACTGTGGAAAGAGCCAAGATGTCCAATGACAGATGAATGGATAAAGAAGATGTGATACATATATATATATATGTATATATACAGTGGAATATTATGCAGCCATCAAAAGGAATGAAATCTTGCCATTTGCAAGGACGTGGATGGAACTGGAGGGTATTATGCTGAGCGAAATAAGTCAAACAGAGAAAGACATGTATCATATTCCCTCATTGATATGAGGAATTCTTAATCTCAGGAAAGAAACTGAGGGTTGCTGGAGTGGGGGTAGGGTGGGAGGGATGGGGTGACTGGGTGATAGACACTGGGGAGGGTATGTGCTCTGGTAATCGCTGTGAATTGTGCAAGACTGTTGAATTTCTGATCTGTACCTCTGAAACAAATAATGCAATATATGTTAAGAAAAAAAAAAGAAAAAGATAGCAGGAGGGGAAGAAGGAAGGGGGGGAATCGGAGGGGGAGGTGAACCATGAGAGACGATGGACTCTGAAAAACAAACTGAGGGTTCTGGAGGGGAGGGGTGTGGGAGGATGGATTAGCCTGGTGATGGGTATTAAAGAGGGCACGTTCTGCATTGAGCACTGGGTGTTATGCACAAACAATGAATCATGGAACACTACATCTAAAACTAATGATGTAATATATGGTGATTAAGATAACAATAAAAAAAGTAAAAAAAAAAGAGTCTTTGCAACAAATGGTGTTGGGAAAAGTGGAACGCAATATGCAAATAATGAGTCAACCACTTTCTTACACTATACACATAAAATAAATTCAAAATGGATGAAAGACATAAATGTGAGTCATAAAATCATAAAAATCCTAGAAGAGAACATAGACAGTAACCTCTCTGACAGAGCATAGCAACTTCGTTCTAGATATGTCTCATGAAGTAAGGAAAACAAAAGCAAAAATAAACTACTGGGACTACATCAAAATGAAAGCTTCTGCACAGCAAAGGAAACAACCAACAAAACTAAAATGCAACATACAGAATGGGAGAGGATATTTGCAAATGACATGTCTGATACAGGATTAGTATCGAAAATACATAAAGAACTTATAAAACTCAATACCTAAAAAACAAATAATTCAATTAAAAATATGCGGGAAGTCATGAATAGACATTTTACCAAAGAAGACATATAGATGGCTAAGAGACACATGAAAAGATGTTCATCACTCACTCATCATCAGGGAAATACAAATCAAAACCACAATGAGTGGCTGCCACTCTGGAAAACAGTATGGAGGTTCCTCAAAAAGTTGAAAATAGAGCTACCATATGACCCAGCAATTGCACTATTGGGTATTTACCCCAAAGATACAAATGTAGGGATCCGAAGGGGTATGTGCACTCCGATGTTTATAGCAGCAATGTCCACAACAGCCAAACTATGGAAAGAGCCAAGATGTCCATCGACAGATGAATGGATAAGGAAGATGTAGTATATATATACAATGGAATATTATGCAGACATCAAAAGGAATGAAGTCTTGCCATTTGCAATGACATGGATGGAACTGGAGGGTATTATGCTGAGCGAAATAAGTCAATCAGAGAAAGACATGTATCATATGATCTCACTGATATGAGGAATTCTTAATCTCAGGAAACAAACTGAGGGTTGCTGGAGTGGGGGGGTGGGAGGAATGGGGTGGCTGGGTGATAGACACTGGGGAGGGTATGTGCTATGGTGAGAACTGTGAATTGTGTAAGACTATTGAATCACAGACCTGTACCTCTGGAACAAATAATACATTATATGTTAAAAAAAATAAGAAGCAGAAGGTAGCAGGAAGGGAAAAATGAAGGGGGGGAAATCGGAGAGGGAGACGAGTCCATGAGTATGGACTCTGAGAAACAAACTGAGGGTTCTAGAGAGGAGTGGGGTGGGGGGATGGGTTAGCCTGGTGATAGGTATTAAAGAGGGCACATACTGAATGGAGCACTGAGTGTTATACGCAAACAATGAATCAGGGAACACTACATCAAAAACTAATGATGTAGGGCGCCTGGGTGGCTCAGTTGGTTAAGCGACTGCCTTCAGCTCAGGTCATGATCCTGGAGTCCCAGGATCGAGTCCCGCATCGGGCTCCCTGCTCAGTAGGGAGTCTGCTTCTCCCTCTGACCCTCCTCCCTCTCATGCTCTCTGTCTCTCATTCTCTCTCTCTCAAATAAATAAAATCTTAAAAAAAAAAAAAAACTAATGATGTAATGTATGGTGATTAACATAACATAATAAAAACAAACAAACTATAGTAATTTAAACAGTACACTATTGGTTTAAAATCAGACACAGGGGTGCCTGGGTGGCTCAGTCAGTTAAGCATCTGCCTTCAGCTCAGGTCGTGATCCCGGGGTCCTGGGATCGAGCCCCGCATCGGGCTCCCTCCTCGGCGGGAAGACTGCTTCTCCCTCTCCCACTCCCCCTGCTTGTGTACTTCTCTTGCTGTGTCTCTTTCTGTCAAATAAATAAATAAAATCTTTGAAAAAAATAAATGAAATAAAATCAGACACATAAACCAATGGGACATAATAGAGTGCCCAGAAATAAACCCACAGACATAGAATCAACTAAAATGCCCTTCAACACAGGCACCATGAATATAAAATAGGGATAATATAGTCTCTTCAATAAATGGTGCTGGGGAAACTAGGTATCTATGTAAAAAGGAATAAAATGGGACCCATATGTTTTAACATACACATAATCAATTATTAATAGAGTAAAGACTTAAATGTAAGACCAGAAGCTGCAAAACTTCTGCAAAAAACAGAGAGGGGAAAAGCTCCTTGACATTGGACTGTGCAAGCCTTTTTTTTTTTTAAATAACATGAAAAGCACAGGTAACAAAAGGAAAAATAAACAAGTGGGACCACATCAAATCAAAAGCTCCTGCAGATCAAAAAGTCATCAATAAAATGAAAAGGGAAAAATATACTTACAAGCTATATATCTGATAAGGTGATAATATCGAAGATATACTTTAAAAACTCCTTCAATAGCTATAAATAGATGATACTGTGTGTAGGGCACTAAGCCTAGTGCACTATTATTAAATATATGCACATTAGATAAAGATTAAATACACATTATGTACTGTTAAATAGGCACATAAGCAGTTACCATAATAATGCATTTATAGTAGGGGCGCCTGGGTGGCTCAGTTGGTTAGGCGACTGCCTTCGGCTCAGGTCATGATCCCAGGGTCCTGGGATCGAGCCCCGCATCGGGCTCCCTGCTCGGCGGGACGCCTGCTTCTCCCTCTCCCACTCCCCCTGCTTGTGTTCCCTCTCTCGCTGTCTCTCTCTGTGTCAAATAAATAAATAAAATCTTTAAAAAAAAAAAAAAAAATGCATTTATAGTAAATTTTTTGTGAGTCATTTTGTTAAATAAAATTCTTTGTAACTAACCCTTCACATGCTTGTAACACAAGAACAAATAATGTTTATAACAATGATATTAAGGCAAAATAAAATGTTGAAAATATTAAAAAAAAACAGATGATAGATAGATGATAGATGATGATAGATGATACATAGATGATAGATGATGATAGATTGATAGATGATAGATGATAGATGATAGATGATGATAGATGATAGATAGATATAGATAGATAGATGATAGATGATAGATAGATAGATAGATGATAGATAAATGATAGATAGATAATATATGAGATTAGATAGATAAATATATCAATATAGGTAGCCAGAATATACAATTCTCCAAAGAAAACAATCAAATGGTCAACAGATATACGAAAAGATGCTTAACATCACTAATCATCAGAGAAATGCTAATCAAAACTACATTATGATATCATCTCACATGCATTAGAATGACTATGTTCAGGCATACAAATTACAACAGGTGTTGACAAAGAAGTGAAGAAAAGGGGAGCCTGGTACTTTGTTGGTTGGGACAAAAATTCTTATAGCCATTATGAAAATATATATATAGGAAACTTTATGTTCCACACTAATGGTGGAACATAGAGTTTATGTGATCACACTATATGATCCAGCAAACCCACTTCTGGGTGTATATTTAAATAAGGATCTAAAAGATACATCTGCACTGCCATTTAAATTGCAGAATTATTCACAATAGCCAAGATATAAAAACAACCCAAATATTCATCAACTTATCAATGGATTAAAAATATAATACAATGGAATATTACTCAGCCTTAAAAAAGGAAATACTATCATTTGTGACAAAATGTACAAACCTGGAAGACATTATGCTAAGTGTAATAAGTCATTCACAAAAGAACAAATTCTGCTTGATTCCTCTTACATGTGGCATATAAAATAGTCAATGGTATAGTATACAATAGAATGATAATTGCCAGGGACTTGGGGGGGAGAGAGATTTGGGTAATAGATGGGTGTAAAGTTTTAGTTATACAAGATGAGTAAGTTCCAGAGACCTGACATACAACATAGTGCCTGTGGTTAATAATAAGGTAATGTGTATTGAAAAATGTATTAGGAGAATGGATTTCATGTTAAGTGTTATCACACACACACACACACACACACACACACACACACACAAACCAGAAAACAAATAGACACACACAAACAATACTTTTGGAGGCAATGAATATGTTTACTGCCTGTATTGTGGTGATAGTAACTTGAATGTAGATGTTCAAAGTCACCAAACTGTATACATTGGTTTTTTTTTGTTTTCTTTCTTTTTTTTTTTTTTTTGTATAGAAATATCTCAGAAATCTTGTGGCTTTGGTTCCAAACTGCTGTAATAAAGTTAATACAGTGAATCAAATTTCTTTTCATTTCCCAGTGCATATAAATCTGTGTTTATACCAGATTGTAGTCTATTCAGTGTGTAATAGCATTTTGTTTAAAAAATGTATATACTTAAATTCAAAAATATTTTATTGGTAAAAAATGCTACCATCATCTGAGCTTTCAGCCACAATCACTGATCACAAATCACCATAACAAATATACTAATAATGACAAAGTTTGAAACATTATAGGAATTATCAAAATGTGACACAGAAACACAAAGTAATTACTATTGGAAAAATGGCACCGATAGATTTTCTTAATGCAGGGTTGCCACAAACCTTCAATTTGGAATAAATGCAATATTTGCAAAGCACAAAAAAAGGAAAGCACGATAAAATGAGGTATGTCTGTATACCAATTATACATCAATAAAATTGGAAACATGTTTTTAAAAGACTGATGGTTGGTGTAACAGCTGGTATAACAGCTATACATGAATGACTTCATGTTTGGGGAAACAGAAGCCTCTAACGTTTCAGGAGGGTTGACTACTGCATAAGGTGCTTTTATATTCCCCTGTGGGTCTCTAACACAGGACATATCAGTGAACAATATTATATCAGCATTGGCTTTCAGAATAATAGGAAAATCAGCAAGGTTTGCTATCTACCTCAATGACTGTAAGACAGTCATATTCAACCTATTTTATCAGAACCTTGCAATATAGTAGAAAGGTTTAAAAGGTTACACTTGCACAGAATAGCACTAGGATTAGATAATAATATTTGTTCATAGCTAATCAGGCAGCACACTGAGAGATGCATGAGTCTTAAGAACTTGTAAACTAATAACAGCATGAGATATCTATTAGTAAGTTAAGTGTCCCAAGGTCAAAGCCTGAGCTTTTCCAGTCGGGAGAGTGGTTGCTACTATGCACTGATAACACCCTTGCACTCTCAGAGCAACAAAACCCAGTAACACAGAAGAGTAAGCAACATGCCTATAACCAGGGCCTAATTTTCTGAATAAGCACACTATTAGAACCACCCTTAATCTCATGACAGAAAACGTAAAATGTTTTATCAAAGTTAAAACTAAGACAGATGAGGAAACAACTATTTTAAGACCGAAAGGGTTCTTCAGCTTATTTTGACTGTAATTTCAATACTTTATGTAACATCTCAGAGAGACTCAACCTTTTCATAAAAGGCAAGGTTCTATAACAACCCTCAAAATTGTTGGAGGTTTGTTTTGTGTGTGTATGTGTGGTACGTTGTTTCATTGGTATATTAGGCTGAATTCAAGATACAACTATCTTCCATCTGTTTTCCAATAAAACATATCACAACTATTTGACTTCAGTTTGGGTATTGCAACTTATCCAAGAAGGCTTTAGTCCTGGGAGGCTAAGAAATTTGGTAAAGCTAAAGTATCTTTCTTACTACCATGTAAGGTGTTAGGGGCTAAGAATAAATCAGTGTTGAATTAGGATGGAATCTTAAGGTGGACAAAAATTTTTAAGCTTTCTTATAAATGCCTAGAGAATACAGTAGGTGAATCTTTGAATCCCTGGGGAATCAATTGCCACAAAAATCAAAAGTTTCCATAAGAAAACTTAAGCAGGAACCTTGACTTCTTAGGTAAAAGTTAAAAAAAAAAAAAAAAAAGCTGAACATGTCTATTACAGAAGAATACTTGACTCATCCATAGTGGGTAAGGAGTGGCAAGGTTGGGTACCACATGTGTTAGAGGAGTTATTTCTCTTAGATTATGTACAAATCTATAAACAAATTGACCTTCCTTGTAATTTTTTTTCCTTTCTGACAGATAATATGGGAAAATTATAAGGTAAATGTCCTTTTTAAATTATGTCCTGTTTATATAATTTTCCTTTTTTTAACTTTTTTAATTTAAATTCAATTAGCCAATGTATAGTACATCATTAATTTTTGATATAATGTTCAATGATTCATTAGTTGCGTATAACACCCAGTGCTCATCACAGCATGTGCCCTCCTTAATGCCCATCACCCAGTTACCCCATTCCCCCACCCACCTCCCTTTTTGCAACCTTCAGTTTATTTCCCAGACTCAGGAGTCTCATATGGGTTGTCTCCTCTCTTATTTCTTCCCCTTCAGTTTTCCCTCCCTTCCCCTATTGTCCTCTGCACTATTCCTTATGTTCCACATATGAGTGAAACCATATGATAACTGTCTTTCTCTGATTGACTTATTTCACTTAGCATAATACCCTCCAGTTCCATCCATGTCAATGTAAATGGTAGATAGTCATCTTTTCTGATGGCTTAGTAATATTCCATTGTATATATGAACCACATCTTCTTTTCTGATTACTCGTTATATACATTTGAGCTAGAAATAGAGAACATGTTCTATATGTAGTCATTTTTTTTTCTTTATTGTAAGTTATAACAATGGAATCGATCCATTTTATTAAACTGCTATAATTTGTTCTGGAGGCCCATAAAGAGAGATCTATTTCCTATAATTTGGGTGTAACTTGTCAGCATTGGGTGAGACTGCCACTTTCCCATAGCCTCGTTTTGTTTCAGAAAGCACATATTTACCAACCTAGATGGCTGGCATCTCAGGTGCTCCAAAAACACTACATCCATGGTATGGAATATCATAGCCTGAAGTTTACACAACTAGACAGTAATTCCCTTCCTGACACATTATGAAGCACATTGGGAGACAAGGCATATTCTTCTATGGGGGGACAGACTTGCATGGAAACTTCAGAAGAGAAAGAACAGATAGATGATTGTCCCAAAACACCCACACCTTGGATGTTTTTCTGGGTTAGGCAAAAGAAGAAAGGTCAATAGAAATTGCAGAATCCACGGCTCCAGTATACAAACACACACACACACACACACACACACACACACACACACAAAATAGGAAAAGATTAAGTTGGGGAGAATAAACAGATACGTAAATTTATCTTGTTCCCAGTTTTGAGGTTCCCTCATTTTTGCCTATTTCCCTCAATTTTGCCCATTAGTTTGCACCATTTGCCAATTTTTTCCCATCTGATTTCCTGGGGACAGGGAGTATCCTGTTGAGAAGGTGATAAAGATTCAGTGAGATTGTATCCCTTGCATTTTCGTCAGTCTCTTCCTTTTTCCAACATCTTTACTTTCCGATAGTGACTTACTGACTTTACATTACAGTTTGCCTTCTTGTTTGTTGGTGGCCGCAAATAAGGGGGCTTGTGATTTCTTATGAATTATTCACAATATTTTTTTGTGAATAATTACAGGTGGGCAGCTAAAATTGCATAACACAATAAAATTATGTCTTATATTCCTATATATTTTCCCAGAACTGGATTGCTGCCACCGATATCTGAGAAACTATCTGTCCTGGCCATCAACTTACTTTTTCTCCCACTTCTGTTGAATTCCTGGAAACAAATCCCATAATAATGGAGAGGTTCAATGGTCTATTACAATTTTCACATGGATTTATATATTTAAACTGAGAAAATGCCTCAGTGAAAATCAGTGGAGAAGTCATCTAGCTTCTGAATACAGTACTTAATTTCTCCCCACTCATCTGGTATAGAAATATTTCAAGGACTCCTGCCAGCAGCCCCTCATGTTGGGTTTCCAAGGTACAAAGAATAGCCTGAGTTGTTGCAGGAAGTGTATAGTTGGAATCCTGAGGACTTGTTACTCCCTGATGCGGGGGTTACCATTTTGCTTCCATTGTGACCTTACCATTAGTCAAAGAAAGTCAACTGAAGGCAAAAATCCATGTAGCAGCCAGTATGCATCCCCCTGAATAGGGCTTTAGATTGAAACTGCCGAGAACCTCAGAAATTTTCGTGGGTATCTCCAGAGTAATTGAATTCTTAGAATAGCTTAGTTGGGGAAAAGGACATATGAACTTTTATCATTTTCTGTTCTTGCAGCAGTCTTGGATACATTCTAAAAAGCATTTGAGTTCCTGGAGTTACCAAAGAATAGGGCTGCTACACTGTATATTGAAATAAAAAAATAAGTTGGTTTCTATGGCACTGTATTTCAGTTCTAATTTTGCCATTTAGTAGCATAATTGTTTTATTCCAGTTTTTTTTTTTCTAATTTACTAGGGCAACCACCATCTATTCTGATGCTTTCCTTCTGACACAGTGTCTTATCTAAATTTTCAATGACCACTTGTTCTTCCTTTATTATATCTGCTTCCATAACTATGTTTTCTTAGCCTAGAACTCTTCTACATCCCTTCCTAAGAATGGCACCTATGCTGGTGTCAGCATAATTTTTATGTTATCAAGTTTCCTTATGACCCAAGCCATGGCATTCTCATTATAGATCTTTTTGATCCTGCAAATTCTAACTAGAGTTGGCATTCTTAAACCCTTGTGGCAAAGTGGATTAGAGTTTGGGAAGATTCAGCAAAGTTAGTCTGGATAGTTGTCGTGTGTCCCCAGTGTAGAATGTCAGAAAGTACTCTTCTTCAGTAGTCTTTATTTAAGAGGACAGGAGTAAGAGAGTAGTCAAAATTGAAAACTGTATCTCTTGGGAACTACTCCTAAACAGTAAATAATATACCAAGAAGCTTCTAATTTTATTGATTGTTACATCCACAGGCAAATAAATGTCTGACTCTCAAACCTTTGTCCACAATTGTCAGGAGACTTAAATATTCATAGTCCAAAAATGACCCATAAATACAATACATTGAAAACATGAAGTAATATAATGGTTGACTTTGTCTACTTGGGCATTTAGACCCAAGCAAATGTTGCACTATAGAAATGCCAAATGAATCATAAAACTCACTCAACTTTCAGTTAAAGCAAGCTCAGGTGAAAAATGAAATTCTTCTGTTGAAGATCCCATCATATACATGACCCTGGGAGAAAAGGAAGCCATAATGATAGTCATGTTGTTTGAAAGAATGAACCTAAATGCCCTAGAGGTAAGTCTTCACTGATTTAAAAATCAATTAGGAATTTTTCAGCTACCAAAGGTAGTTAACTAGCCCTAATTCACGTAATGGTGCATATCATGCCAGTCAGATGACTGCAATACACAATATAAGAAAGAAACGAAGTATAATTTCCCAAAAAATATGAGAATGAAGCACCCAAATCCAGTTAATATAGGAGTATTTCTCACTTGGAAGGAGGCAGGAAGGGGTGGATGAACAACTTCACACAGGAGATTTATTATCTGAAGCCCATCATTAGAATGTCTACTCTAGGAAACCTAAGAACCCCTTCCTCCACTTCACAATCTAGGATTATCATTTCTGATGGCCCCCAATGTAATCCTAGTGAGCATGGTTTTTATGTTATCACACCTCCTCAAGACATCATCATTTGCTCAAATTGTGGCACCCCCTCTACCTACAACTTCTTTGTCCTGAAAACTCTTACTATGGATGGCACTCTTAACCTCTGGTCCCAAGTGAACTAGATATATGAAAAATTCAGTGCAGGGCAACTGGGTAGTTAATGGTGCCCCAGGGAAAGTGAGCTAAATGGTTCTGTTCTCCATTTGTTTTTGTCTATGCAGACAGTGTTGGGACAGTAGTCAAAGATGAAAAAAATATATATCATATCTGCATTGTTCATGTGTTCCTCTGTGGTTTCTACATTAGGGATACTGGGTGTCCTTACTCAAAAAAGGCCACATTCCTTTGAATATAGACCAGAGGTTCACTAAATGCAGTCAGGTCAGAGCAAATAAAGTACATTGGTCTCAAAACCTGTCAAGAGCATTTATACAGAAACAACATCTTACTATTAACCAGTTCTTGTATCTTCCTGTATCTTCCAGATTCCAGAGCAGAAAAAAAAATGGCATCTCTCATAGCATATGTTTTCCTCCTAAAGTAAACCTAATGATGTAAGAAGCTAGATATCAGGTATCCGGCTACTTATGATTTTATTCAATCTCATGTATCATGGTCAAAGCATATAACTGAATCTCAAACTTCTGGCTGCAAATTCCAAGGTCCTTCAATTGTGAGTTGTTCATTTATGATGCACATATTTCACAGCACCTTAGAAAACTCAAATAATCTAACAGAAATAAATCTATCTGCACGTGAATTTAGATCCAACCCAATAATGTATCATAAAAAATAATACCAATTAATTACAAGGTTTTTCTGGGGCGCCTGGGTGGCTCAGTCGTTAAGCGTCTGCCTTCGGCTCAGGTCATGATCCCAGGGTCCTGGGATCGAGCCCGCATCAGGCTCCCTGCTCTGCAGGAAGCCTGCTTCTCCCTCTCCCACTCCCCCTGCTTGTATTCCCTCTCTCGCTGTCTTTCTCACTGTCAAATAAATAAATAAAATCTTAAAAAAATTACAAGGTTTTTCAACTTCAATCACAGCAAAACTTCAGGTATAAAGTTCTCATGAAGATATCATCTATGTGAGTCACTCATGGAAAAAAATTAGCCATCATAATATCCATGTTTCCTTAAAGAATGAACCTAAATATCTTAGAGGCTACTCTTTCTCAGTCTGTAGATATATTTGGAATTATGTCTCTCTGTAATTATTGAGGGGAATTCAGATTAATTTTTATTTTTGGTATCATTCCACCTGTTTTTCACACCTGTTGCAACTGCAGTTTCCTTTTTTTAAATTTTTTTTTTAAGATTTGTTTATTTATTCATTTTAGAGAGGGAGAGAACATGAGGGAAGGGCAGAGGTAGAGGAAGAAAGAGAATCTCCAGCAGACTCCCCACTGAGCAAGGAGCCCAACACAGGGCTCCATCCCAGGACCCTGAGATCATGACCTATGCCAAAATCAAGAGTTGGACCTTAACCGACTGAACCACCCAGGTGCCCATGCTGTTTCCTTTTTAAACTCAGCTCTGTAAACTGTGGATAATTTATCCCTGTGCTAAAAAATATTTTAGCTTAGCACTTTAGCTTTTTATTCCACACAGTTTAGGTATTTACTATAGATCCCTGTGCAGCCAGAATTTGGTAAAACAGCACTGTGCTTATCGGTTAAACTTCAACAAATGTGTTCATTCTGCATGTAATCATTCATATTTTCCCCATAAGTTCCCTGCATGGGCAAAACATATCATTTAATATTCTCAGTTTAAGAAAATTACTGAAGACAGCTCCCCTGTAGATGCTCTCCCCCATCTGCTATTTTAGTCTCTCCATTTTTATTTCCCTTGTATGGTTTGAAAATGGGACTCATCTTTTTTTCATATTGATATCCAATATATCTAGTACCAACTTTTTTTTTTTAAGATTTTTATTTATTTATTTGACAGAGAGAGAGATAGCGAGAGCAGGAACACAAGCAGGGGGAGTGGGAGAGGGAGAAGCAGGCTTCCTGCCAAGCAGGGAGCCCGATGTGGGACTTGATCCCAGGACCCTGGGATCATGACCCGAGCCGAAGGCAGACACTTAACGACTGAGCCACCCAGGTACCCTCTAGTACCAACTTTTGAACACATCATCATTTACTCATCATGCAACAGAAGTACATTTATTATAAATCAAGTAATCATATATCTGTTGATCTGTTTGTTGAGTCTATTTTATTCCCCACTGGACTAGTTTTCTATTTTTGTCAGTACAATCTTAACTACTATAACCTATAAAATTGAAATTTTGAAATTTTGTCATTTAATTCATGAAACTTTCTTCATTTTCATCAAGATGACTGAGATTTTTTTTTGGCTCTTTGCATTCTACATAACTTGTGAAATTAAACTGACAATTTCCAAAAAAAACCTAACAGGATTTGGACTTGGAATGCTATTACATTGAATCTTTAAAATGAGTTTGGGGGAAGGAATTAAAATTTATATGTAACTGAATCTGCCAATTTGAATATGTTATATCCCTTCATTTGTAAGATATTATTTACTTTCTTTGAATGATGTTTTGTAATATTATGTGTAGATATTTTCCTACGCAATTGATGTTTCTGATATTCCTGAAAGTGTTATATTTATGAATCTTCATTTTTCATTTGTTATTTCACATAGAAGTGCATATCACTGTAGTTATTTGTTTACTAATACAGCACCTTTGCTAAACTAACTCTTAGTTTTAATTTTTCATGTTCAGATTAGACAGAAAATAGAGAAATAGATGATAGATGATTCACACATACTGTTTTGTTGTCTGTAAATAAACTTATACCTTTCCATTTCTAATTCTTATACACTGTTTATTCCCTTTCCATAGCTTATTGCATTAGGACATCCACCATGAATAGAAATGGTGACAGAAAATTTTTTATTCCCAATCTCAGCTTTGAATATATTATCAATGATTTTGCAATTGATTTCTTTTGTAAATTCTTATCTCATTAAATAACTTTGTTCAATTCTTAGTTCCCATGAGATTTATGAAGAATAGGTTTTGTACTCTATAAAATACTTTTTCCTTATTTTTGAGATGATCATATTATGTTTTCCCTATTTTGTGTTACTATGATGAATTATATTGAATGATTTTTTTTTTATTATGTTCAATTAGTCAACAAATAATACATCATTAGTTTTTGATGTAGTGTTCAATGATTCATTAGTTGCGAATAACACCAAGTGAATGATTTTTAAATATTTTTTAAATAAACTTATTTTAGAAGTTTTAGATTTATAAATAAAAGTTGTGAAGATAACATAGTTCCCAAATATACCACACCTTATTTCACCTATTATTAATATCATATATTATATACTATTAACATCTTATATTAATATGTGATATTTGTCCTACAACTAATCAATATTAACACATTATTACTAACTAAAGTCTACATTTTATTCATATTTCTATTGTTTTTACTTAATGTCGTACTACTCTTCCAGGATACCATACAGGATGTCACAATACATTTTGATTTTCATGTCTACTTAGGATGCTCTTGACTGTAACCCTTTTTTTCAGATTTTCCTTGATTTTTAAAAAAAAAAAATTATTTGTTTGTTTGTTTTTATTAACTAGGCACCATGCCCATGTAGGGCTTGAACTCATGACACTGAGATGAAGAGTTGCATTCTCTACTGACTGAGCCAGCCACGCATACCGGATTCTCCTTGTTTTGATGATCTTCACAGTTTTGAGAACTGGTCAAGTTTGCTGTAGAGTGTCTCTTAAGTGGGATTTGTCTAATTATTTTCTCATGATTAATAGTGGGGTTATGGGTTTTGGGGAGAAAGACCATGAAGGTAAAGTACCATTCTCATCATATCAGATCAAGGATTCATACTATCAACATGAGTTATCACTATTTACTTTAACCTTTATTACCTGAAGTAGTGTTTGTCAGGTTTCTCCACTGTGAAGTTACTTTTTCTCCTACCTGCAATTTTCATACTGTACTCTTTGGAAGGAAGTCACTATGCAAGCTCACTTTTGAGAAGTGAGGAGTAATGTTGCACCTCCTTGAGACTAAAATATCTACAATTATTATTTTGAATTCTTTTATACAAGAAATGTGTCTATTCTCCCCAATTTATTTATTCATTTTTATAGTAGTGTGTATTCACAAATATCTATTTTTTACTTTGTGTAATACCATGCCATTAATTTTGTTCAAATTTTTCTAGCTTTGACAGTAAGAAGCTTTTTTGGTTCATTCCTGTATCATTTTGACATGCTTTTATTAATGTGTGTGGGGGGGGGGCACTTCCTTACTTTCTGGCACTATAAGATGTTCTAGGCAATCTGTTATATTTCTTGTCCTTTCACAGAATCAGCCATCTTTTAAAAGATCCTGGTTTGTTTTATGGGAGATTGGTATAGAAACCAAGATCTGGGTTTTAGCTGTTCCTTTTGTTACTGGATTGTCATTGCTTTCTCAGCTAACAGAGTAAAGAAATATGTATATGTACAATAATTGTACATATACATATATAAATATTTATATGTGTAGCCATACATACACACGCATAAATGAGTTATACTGAGTTAAACATGACTTATACTGTTTCCAATTCAAATCCATTATCACTTGAATTATTCTAACCTCTCTTTTCTTGTCTGTAACCTTCTACCCCAACAGTGAGAAACTTTACATCATCTGCCAACCATTTACGTAATTGTTCAGTTCCAGTTTGTGTATCTAATGCTTTCAACATTATTAACCAAAATACCCATCTTAAACAACTTTATCAAATACAGTGCCATTTTCCTTTAGTCTTACAGATTCCACTGAGTCCCCTAGTAACTGAAGTCAGCACCTTTTCCTTCCAACCCTGTCAAGTGAGGTTGTTTTATACATTTATAATGTAGTAGGTTATTTTTTTACATTCTGCATTGATCCTAGGATCCCTTAACCTGCTAAATATTTTTTTAATTTGCATATATTAAGGTTCATTCTTAGTGCTGTAAATTTCTGTGGTTTTGGACAAATGCAGTGTCATATATATGCTACTCCTGCACCATACATAATAGATTCACTGTGTCTTATCCATTCAGGCTTTAACCTCCCACTGCCAACCACTTATACATTTACTGTAACTTTCATCATGCCTTTTTCAGAATGTAGTATAAATGAGAGCATGCTATGTATCTTTTTCCAACTGGCTTCTTTACCTAGCAAAATGTGTTAAAGATTCATCTGTGTCTTTTTGTAGATGTAGATGTACCATAGTGTTTGTATCCATTCGCCTATGAAGTATATCTTAGTTACTTCCAGTTTTGGGCAATTATAAATAAGCTGTTAAATTCCTATGCGAGTTTTTGTGTGGACATAAGTTTTCAAATCATTTGGGCAAATACCTAGGAGCACAGTGGCTGAATGTATGGTAGAACATTTAGGTTTGTAGGAACCTCCGCACTGTCTTCAGATGCAGTTGTACCGTTTTTTAATTCTTATAACCAATGAATGATACTTTCTGCTGCTTGCATCTTCACCAATGATTGGCATCTTCACCTGTTTGGATTTTAGCATTTTCTTAGGAGTGCAATGGTGTGTTTTTGTTTAATTGGCATCTCCCTAATGACAATAATGCGCCTTTACATATGGTTACCTGCCATCTGTATATTTCTGTGGTGAGGTATCTATTTATATCTTTCATCCATTTTTTAAAAAGTCTTTTTTCTTATTGCTGAGTTGTAAGAGTTCTTTATATATTTTGATAAAAGATCTTTATCAGATATGTGTTTTGAAAATATTTTATCCCAATCCGTGTCCTGCCTTTTCATTAACTGGACAGTGTCTTTTGCTAAGGCAGAATTTTTAATTTTAATAAATCTCAACTTGTTATTTTATTGTTTGTGCTTTTGGTGTCATATCTAAAAACTCATCACAAAACCCAAGTTCACATAGATTTTCTCATGTTTTTTTTTTCTAGAAGTTTTATAGTTTTGCATTTAACATTTATTTCTATGGCTTATTTTTAATTTTTGTAAAACATTTAAGGTCTGTGTCCAGCTTCCCTTTTTCCATATAAATATCTCTTTGTTCTAGCATCATTTATTGAAAAGACCATTCTTTATTCATTTAATTACCTTTGTTCTCCTGCCAGAGATCAGTTAACTTTGTATCTATTTCTGGGTTCTCTGTTCCCTACTATTAATGATGTGTCTATTCATTGCCAATACCATGCAGTCTTGATTATTCTAGATATATAGTAAAAGTCTTAAAATAAGATACTATGAATCCCACAAACTTGTTTTTCTTCAGTACTGTATTAACTAATTCTTTGTCTTTCCATATAAACTTTTTAAGAAAGAGTTTGTTGATATCTACAAAATAACTTGTTGGGATTTTGAACAGGATTGCACCAAATTTGTAGATCAAATTGGGAAGAATTGACTTCTAAACAACATTGAATTCTCCAATTCATGAGCACCAAACATCTGTGTATTATTTACATCTTGAGTTTTTCATCTGTTTTGTACTTTCTACATTTAGAGCATAGGTATATATCATATATGATATATATTTCCTTTTTGGTGCAATTATAAATGGTATTTAATTTTTTTTTCAAATTCCAATTATTCATCACTTGTTTTTATATTAACCTTGTATTCTTCTACTTTGTTATATTCCTTTAGTTCCTGGAAGCTTTTGTTTTGTTTTGCTTTGTAGATTCCTTGGAATTTTCTATACAATCATGTCATCTCTAAGACAGTTTTCTTTCTCCCGTTTTATTCATTTATTTTTGAAAGATTTTATTTTCAAGTAATTTCTACACCCAATGTGGGGCTCAAACTCACAACCCTGAGATCAAGAGTTGTACATTTTACCACCTGAGCCAGTCAGGCACCCCTCTTTCTCCCATTTTAAATCTGTATGGCTCTTCACCCTTTTCTTGTCTTATTACACTAGGGGATAAGACTTCCAGTATGATGTGGGATAGGAGTGGTGCAAGAGGATATCCTTGCTTTTTTTCCTGAAATTAGCATAGTCTCTCACTAGTAAGTGTGATGGTAGCTATAGGGTGTTTTGTAGATATCTCTGATCAAATTTAGAAAATTTCCCTGTATTCCTAGTTTTCTGACAGTTTTATCAGGATTTTGTCAAATGTTTTTTTATACTATCTACTTGAATAATCATATGATTTTTCTTTGGTAGATTTTGATGTGATCGATTACATTGATTGACTTTTGAATGTTAAAAAAGCCTTGTATAACTCCAATAAATTCCAATTGGTTGTATAATTTTTCCTATACATTGTTGGGTTCGATTTGCTAATATTTTCTGGATGATTTTTATGTAAATGCTATGAAGGATATTGGTCTGTAGTTTTCCTTTCTTGTAATGTCTTTATCTGATTATGGTGTTGGGTACTAATGGTTCAAAGCAATGAATTAACAAGTGTCCCCTCTCTTTCTATTTTCTGGAAGTAATTGTAGAGAAGTGGTATTATTTCTTCTTTTAATGTTTGGTAAATTTCACCAGCAAAAGTATCTGGGCTTAATGCTTTCTTTTTGGAAGCTTATTACTTATTTTTTTAAAGATAGGTATTTACCACAAAGACACAGATGTAGTGAAAAGAAGGGGTACATGCACCCCAACGTTCATAGCAGCAATGTCCACAATAGCCAAACTGTGGAAGGATCTGAGATGTCCTCCAACAGATGAATGGATAAAGAAGGTGTGGTATATATATACAATGGAATATTATTCAGCCATCTGAAAGGATGAATACCCACCATTTGCATCGACATGGATGGAACTGGAGGAGGTTATGTTAAGTGAAGTAAGTCAAGCAGTGAAAGACAATTATCATATGGTTTCATTCATATGTGGACCATAAGCAATAGCACAGAGGACTATAATGGAAAGGAGGGAAATCTGAAGGGGGAGAAATCAGAGAGGGAGATGAACCACGAGAGACTATGGACCCTGATAAAGGAACTGAGGGTCTCAGAAGGGAGGGGGGTGGGGGGAGGGGTAACAGGGTGATGGGTATTAAGGAGGGCACATGTTGTGATGAGCACTGGGTGTTATATGCAACTAATGAATCATTGAACACTACATCAAAAACTAATGATGTACTAAAAGTTGGCTAACTGAACATAATAATAAAAAAATAAAAGATTTTGTTTTATTTGAGAGAGAGTGAAAGAGAGAGAGATCATGGAAGAAGAGGTAGAAGCAGAGTCGCCGCTGAGCAAGAGAGCCCAATACGGGGCTTGATCCCAGGACCCTGAGATCATGACCTGAGCCGAAGGCAGATGCTTAACCTACTGAGCTACCCAGGTGCCCCAGCTTATTACTTATTCGTTCAATTTATTTTATTTAATTAATTAATTTATTTAGTTTATTCTTGTGTAAGGTTTGATAGTCTGTGTCTTTCAAGGAATTGGTCTATTTCATCTAATTTATTTAATTTGGGGGCATAGGGTTGTTCTTAGCATTCTGTAATTATCTTTTTAATATGTATGGGATCAGAATTTATTATTCTTATTTCTGATATTGGCTATTTGTCTCTCTCTCTCCCTCTTGCTTAGCCTGGTTAGAGGTTTAGCAATTTTATTGATCTTTTAAAATAACTAGCTCTTGTTTTTATTCATTTTCTCTATTGCTTTCCTGTTCTTAATTTGACTTCTATTTTATTTTTTATTATTTATTTTCTTCTACTTGCTTTAAGCTTAAAGTGTTCTTTCCCTATTTTTTCTAAGGTAGAAAATTAGACTATAAATTTTAGATTGTTTTTTAATTTTCTAATGTATGACTTAAATATTCTTTTTTTCCCATAAGCAATGCTTTAACTACATCCCCCAAATTATAAGTAGTATTTTCATTTGGATTTAGTTTAATATATTTTTAATTTTTTTAGTTTTTCTAATGGCTTGTTCTTTGATTCCTATTATTTAGGAAGTGTATTATTTAATAAAAATATTTAGGGAATTTGCAGCTATACGTTTCTTATTGATTTTTAATTTTAATCTATTGTTGCCAAAGAAATTACTTTATATGACTTTTTAATCTTCTAAATTTGTTAAGGTCTGTTTTATTGCACATGTCATGATCTATTTTGGTGAATGTTTTATTTGAGCTTTAGAGGAATGTATATTCTTATTGATGTATGGATAGTCTATGTCAGTCAGACAAACTAATTGATAGTGATGCTTAGATCACCTATATCCCTACTGTTTTGTTTTGTTTTTTGCCTATTTAATCAATTATTGCCAGACAGGTGTCGACGTCTCCAAATATAATATTGAATTTGTCTATTTTTCCTTTTAGTTTTTTCCATTTTAACCTCATGTATCTTGACACACTGTTGTTGATATCCACATTTATGATTGCTATGTCTTCTTGAATAATTGGCCTTTCATCATTATGTAATGCCATTCTTCATGCCTGATCATCTTCCTTGTTCTGAGGTTTGCTTTTTCTGAAATCAATATAACTTCTCCAGTTATTTTTTGATTAGTGTTAACATGGCATATCTTTCTGAATCCCTCCCTGAATCCCATCTAAATTTTTAATTTAATTTAATTTAATTTAATTTAATTTTTTTAAATATTTTACTTATTTATTTGACAGAGAGAGACACAGCGAGAGAGGGAACACAAGCAGGGGGAGTGGGAGAAGGAGAAGCAGGCTTCCCTCAGAACAGGGAGCCCGATGTGGGGCTCGATCCCTGGACGCTGGGATCATGACCTGAGCTGAAGGCAGATGCTTAACGACTGAGCCACCCAGGCGCCCCTAAATTTTTAATTTTAAAGTAGGTTTCTTGTTGAATGGGTGTTGAATATCTATATTGTACACCTGAAACTAGTATTACACTGTATGTTAATTAACTGGAATTTAAATAAAAGTTTAAAAAACAAGGTAATAAAGTTATTCCAAAAGGGGGAAAAAGTAGGTTTCTTGTAAACAGCATTTAGTTGAATATTTTTTTTAATCCATTCTGGCAATCTCTGTCTTTTAATTTAAAACATTTACATTTAAAACGATTATTGTGGAGTGCCTGGGTGGCTCAGTACATTAAGGAGCCAACTCTTGATCTCAGCTCAGGTTTTGATCTCAGGGTCCTGAATTCAAGCACTGTGTTGGGCTCCATGCTGCGTGTGGAGCCTACTTACAAAAAATAATAAAAATAAAATGATTATTGTTATAGCTAGATTAATATCTTGTGTTTATACCTGTTTTCTAGTAATTTCATTTTTTACTGCCTTCTCTGCTTTTAGTTGATCCTCCTATATGATTATATTTTTTGTCTCTTAGCATATCATTCTTTCTTTTTTATTTTTTAATGGTGTCCCTAGAATTTACAATATACATTTTCAACTAATCCAAACTCACTTTCCAAATTACACCACACCATTTCATGTGATGTGCAAGCCTCTTATATCAGATGATTCTCAATTTCTCCTTCTCATCTCTTATGACATTGCTTTCATTTACTTTATTATCCATATGCCATAATCACCCAGTACATTGTTACTATAATTACCTTAGAACATTTTTATTATTTAAGAATGATGGAAATAATAATTTTGTTTTACCTCATTTATTCCTTCTCTGATGGTCTTCTTTTCTTTATGGAGATCCATGTTTCTAACCTGTAGAATTTTCCTTCTGCCTGAAGAACTTTTGACTTATTTTTAATTTCTTGTAGGGCAGGTCTGTTGGCAAGAATTTCCTCATTTTTTATCCAAGAGTATTTATTTCTCCTTTACTTTTGAAAGATAATTTTGCTGATATAGAGTTTTAGATAGATTATTTTTCCTGCAACACTTTAAATATTTCACTTCTTTCTCTTCTTATTTTCATGATTTCTGATGGGAAGTCCACTATAATCTACTGTAATTCTCTATAGAGAAGGTGTGGGTTTTTGCTAGCTGTATTCAAGATTTCTCTTTGACTGTGACTTCCTACAGTTGAATATATATGTATAGGCTTTACTGTTGTTATTGTTTTTCTTCATTTTTTCTCTGCTTTGTGTTTTCAGACCTCCCTGCATCTGTAGTCTAAAGTCTGTCATTCATTTTGGAATATTCTTGGCCGTTATTTTTTCAAAAATTATTTCTGCTCTGCACTTTCTCATCTTATTCTAGTATTCTAGTTATGTCTGTTACATTTTTGTTCAACAGCTCTTGGATGTTCTGTTTTAGTTTTCCATTATATTTTTTCTCTTTGCATTTCATTTTGTGAAATTTCTATTCATCTTCAAGCTCACTGATTTTTTCCTTTACTGCATTGAGTCTAGCGATGAGCCTGTTTGTTAAAGGCATTCTTTATTAGGTTATACTGTTTTTGATTTCTAGTATTTACTTTTGGTTCTTACAGTTTTCATCTCTCTGTTTATATAACCAAACTCTTATTCTATGATGTCCTCTTTTTCCATAGAGTTCTTAACATATCAATCACAGTTATTTTAGATTCCCTATTTGATAATTTCAACATCTGTGTCTTGAGTCTGGTTGCACTAATTGCTTTGTCTCTTCAGACTGTTTTTTTTTTCCCCTCAACATATAGCATGCACTGTAATATTTTTTTGTTGTTGAATTTTATCTGATATTAGGGATTGAGATAAATGACCTTTAGTGTGATATTTATTGTAATCTGACTAGGAGCTGCATTCTGTTTAATGTTTGCTGTTGGTAAAGGGAACAAAAGTGTCAAATTCCTTTAGTGTGTTTTTGTCTCTTCATTTTAGTCTGGGCTTCCTTAACTTCTCTCCTGAGAGAGTTGTAATTTTGCAGCTCTTTCAACTGTAATCCACTGTTACTCTACTGAAAATTGTTTTGGGGATGGTAAGATGTGGGGGAGCTGTTGGGGAGACTTTTTTATTAAGTTTGTGTCTGTGGTTGTGAACTTCACAAGTATTTCTCCAGTATCATAGGTTTTCCTCCGTGTCTCCCATATCTCAATGGATGACTGTCTCTCCAGATTTTGGAGTGGCAGTATTCCCTGCAGCCTCAGATCTCTGATTGGTTTTTCAGTTTGTCCACCTTTAACTTATTCTAAGGATAGAAATGGTGACTTCCAGCTCTTCACATGTCAGAGTTGAAACGAGAGGTCTTGAATATTTATTTATTTATTTATTTATTATTTAATTTCAGTTAGCCAACACTTGCATTACTTAAAGTAAACCCAAAATAGTTCTGATGCATTTTAAAAAATATTTCATTTAATTATGATTTACTGTTATTGCATTTAGGATGCTTGCTCCTGTATTCATAGTAGCCATATTCTGTAAATTTATTTTTAACAGTGTGATTGTCTAGTTTAGTTACTAGGATTAAGCTAGTCTGAGAAAATGATAGTTAATAATATAGTTTTTCTTAAATACTCATAAAAATCCACTAGTGAGAGTATTTATGTCTGGAATATTATTGTTTGGAAAGATGTTCATTATGGATTCCATGTCTTTAACAGATATAGAACAATTTATATTTTCCATTTTTTACAGTTTTTATTTAAATTCCAGTTAACATATAGTGTAATGTTATTTCAGATGTAAAATTTAGTGATTCAACACTTACATACAGCACCCAGCACCCATCAGAACAAGTGCACTCCTTAATCCCCATCACCTATTTAATCCATCCCCCCATCCACCTCCCCTCTGGTAACCATGGGTTTATTCTCTCCCATTTCTTTTTGTGATTTTTTCACTAGTGTGTTTTTAAGGAATTTTCCCATTTTATTAATATTTTTTAAATTATTGGCAAAAATTACTCTTTAAATGTACTTTATATTTAAAAAAAAAATTAAGTTAGGAGATTTTCCAATAATCTACAAAGGCAAATAGAGCATCTAGATGACCATGAACATTGTTCTGTGTTCCCTATACATTGCCAGATTTTGATGATAAGATGAAAATTCTACCCTTGACTAAAGGACACTATCTACATGTACAAAAGTATCTGTAAAGTCTACTCTCACCTGAACAACAGGATTTCCCAGTACTCAGGAAGCTGCAAAAAGGTCAAAACTGATTTTTATATAAATCCCACAATCAGCAAATACTACTTTAACTGACCTGCTATGTAATTCTTTCAATTATCTCCATTTGGCTTTCACCAAATAAAGTCCATCCAATCAGTTCCACCTTTATTTTACTTAACCAAAATACTGCTTATTATAAATTTAACCTAAATTTCACCCTTTCTCAAAATTCTATATAACATTGCTTCTTTCTCCAAGAAGCAAGAAGTTGAATTTCCTTTTGCAGTTTCTCCCTTACCAGATCAATAATTTGAATTTAATTTAGCTCCCGATTTTCAAAGTTAAGTTAATTTTTATTTCTTTTGCAGTCAGAGTCAGAAACTTGGGATTCATGCAATAAAAGACACATTCAAAAATCTTTATGTTCAGCATGCTTACATTCTAGTACAAGGAACCAATAATTAAAAAATATTAAACATACTTTATATTAGATGATAAGTGCCCAAAGTCACGGAAAGGCATATAATAAATGTAAGCCAGAAATAGAAGATTCAATATGCAAGAAAAAGCTAGAATGCAAAATTGTGACACTATCAGATCTCCAACACCTCACTAAACATTTTAAGTAATTTTATAAAAAAACAAAAACCAAAATCAGAGACCAAATCACATCCTCCCATCCCAGACACATGTAAACATTAAGTACACTGGGAAAATAATTTGTCCTGTGTTAGTTGAGAATCTAAAAGAAAAAAAAAAAGAAATAAAAAATCTAGGTGCTTCAACTGAGTACCAAACACCTAATTATCCATTTTATTCTTAAAGTCAAAAAGAAGACTTTCTTTAAATATTAAAGAATAAATTTATAATTTTGCAAATTGATATGGATGCTACAATATTAATTTTTAAACCCTACCACTATTACACCTCTTCTTCAGAAATGACAACGAATTCAGGTGGTAGGTTTTTCCAATAATATTCAGATGTTCCCCATGTCCCAGACTATCACAAATTAACTCAGACTTTAAATTACATTAATTTCTTTCACTGTAATACCATATTCTGCTTACTTGATACGTAGTTGTTTTCTGTACAAATGTAATTGCAAACTAATCACTCTGGATGGTCTAGACCTTAGGTCTTTGAAGACTCCCCTCCTCATAAAACGTATATAGATAATTGGCAATTGATTTACTACTACTTTTGTATCTAAATTAATCCCAAATTGAAGATCTCAAGGAAGTACTTAACATTTTTGTGCACAAAAATTTCTACTAATATAGGTAGGGTTATCTCGGATAAACACAGTAAGGTTTAGATTTATCCATCTCAACTGCTACCCAAACTTGCACAGTATCTTCTAAAACCAGGAATTGAAAAGGAGTAAAAACAAAAGCCAAAAATTTGTACCAGTTCTTCTCATTCGTTTACCCTCCAATTTCAAAAACCCATTCAGCGGATACATTGTTCAGGACCTCAGAGACATACATAGAATAAACATTTCCTGTTTCCCTACACCACACCCATATACCATTTTATTTTCAGTAACTCCTTGAGGCTGTATATGTTATAGTGGTAGATTTGTGTTCTACTTTTTTGTTACTGTCTTTTTGTCCACCCAAGAAAATCAACAGAATAATCGTACTCATAGCAAAATCTTCCCAGATGTCAGAAGTCACTGCACTCCACAGATTTGGTCAGTTAGAGACAAGAATGTCATTAGACACACTGATGTTGAGTATACTTTGAGTGTAGTCCATGGTTTTGGAATGCTTTCTAAGTGAACAGTGTTTTGATCTCAGCAAAAGACTCAACCGAGAATAATAAAATAACCTTTGAATGCTCTGAAATTTCCTAAAGAAGTGGTTATTATAAAAAGTAAACATTCGGGGGGCGCCTGGGTGGCTCAGTTGTTAAGTGTCTGCCTTCAGCTCAGGTCATGATCCCAGGGTCCTGAGATCTAGCCCCACATAGGGCTCCTTGCTCAGCAGGAAGCCTGCTTCTCCCTCTCCCACTCCCTCTGCTTGTGTTCCCTCTCTTGCTGCGTCTCTGTCAAATAAATAAATAAATAAAATCTTAAAAAAAAAGTAAACACTCAGGGTGTCTGGGTGGTTTAGTCGGTTAAGTGTCTGCCTTTGGCTCAGGTTAGGATCCGAGGGTCCTGGGATCAAGCCCCACAATGGGCTCTCTGCTCAGCAGGGAGCCTGCTTCTCCCTCTCCCTCTGCCTGCTGCTCTGCCTACTTGTGCACACGCGCTCTCTCTCTGTCAAGTAAATAAATAAAATCTTTTTAAAAAATAAACACTCATACAAAAAGAGATACTACGGAAGCTTCAGGAAATTCCCCAGCAGGCACTAAGATCCTGCCCCCATAATTAAATATTTTGAGAGGTTCAAATAGATTGTTATAAAATGCCAGACATTGGCTCCAGAGTCAGCAAAGAGTTACCAGAGGTAAATTAAATGATGATAATTTCTGACATTCTCAGGATGGGCACTTAGTAGTGTCAGAGGACTTCAAATGGAAAACCGCAAAAATTTAACATGAGCTTATTCCCCATAGCAAGGGCAAATTGGCTACTGTACTCAGTCAATATTAGTGGAGAAACTTTACTAAAATTACTGAAAGTGGGTGTGGTGTACAGCTCCTTTGCCATTATTTATAAAACTGTAGAAGTGAGACATGGGCAAAAGCTGAATACTCTTTGAACAATTCCAGATCTCGTAAATACCTTCTGCAGTGCATTTTGATTATGCATTGTAATTGTCTGCTTCTTTGAGGGATAAGCCCTTTTGGAGATTTCCAGATTTGTTAGTTGCAATATATTACATGATTTTGTGTTCCCAAATTATACTTATAATACTGGACACAACCAATTTACTGAAACTATAACTAGAGAGTTCTGTACAGTTCTGCCAGTCACATGGTAACCTATTGTCCATACCACTCCAATCTTCAGAAAAGATAGAATAAACAGAAATCTTAGGCTCATATTAGCAACATTCTCAGAGACTCTCAAACTCCCATAAGCCTAATATTTGCTTTAATGACAATAAACATAATTTCTTTTGGAATTCATTGAATTTTTCCTTTTGAGTTAGTAACAGGACAACTTATGAATCTAGGAATATCAACTCTGATTTTAGACTCTACACTACTGTAAGCAATCATGGCCAGATATTGCAGGCAACTTAGGCAATTCATCCAGGTGTAATTATAATAAAACTTTCTACTAATTTGTATATGAGTAATGTGGACAAATATCTTGGTGTTATGATAACTTCATTAGAATCCTCAGAGATCAGCTTACTAAAATATCTGTCTTGACCCAGTGGAAACAGCCACAGCAGCTAAACTAGTGAAAACTGCTGGCTTGGTTTTAGATTAAGGCTTCCTATAAAACCATGAGGTACAAATAGCCTTTCCTTAATATCCTCCTAAACAACCATTAAAAGACCTGGTCTAAAATTTAGGAGAGGAAGACAGCCTTCAAACTTCAAAAGGACCCAATCAGGTACACTTAAAACTAGTGCACAAGTAAAATTCCATAAGGTTGATACTTAGAATGATATCATTCAAAGAGGGATTCATTCAAAGAGGGATAAACCATCTTAAATAATTGCTGGAGGCCTCAAGCTGAGAGATCTTAGGAACCAATTCAAAGCAGATGGTCTTTGGAAGAAAATGGCTTCTACCTAAGACCTTGCAACCAAGTAGATGACTGTATGAAATGTAGACAGCTTCCACTCAAGGTCCACCGAACAATATTATAAATTGTCATGTTTTAATCTGCATTCTTTTATTATTTTCTTATCTATCTGGTTTAAAGTTACATTCAACTATGTTACTTATAAAACATTTATTTGTATCATTTTATTTATTTTGCATTTTAGTTACTCTTTAGTATAAGTCTGGTACCTGGTTAGGATTTATGTGTGAAGTGATTAATGCATACAATCAAGTTGGCTGTTGGGTTTGTACACATTTTCCTTTGTGAGGCACCCAATTTCCATTGGTTCTAATTCCTTAAAATAAATCAGTAACTGAGGCTTAACTAATACATGGCAAGGCAAACACAACAACATGCTTGACAACGAGAAATCTAAAAATTCCTATCCTGTCATACCTGGAAAATGAGTTTCCTGTGTCTACCAAAACAATACTGGAGGATTTTTGGTGGAAGTTAGCTTTTGTAACTAAACTTTCAGAGGACTAGAACTTACATAAGAACTTGAAACAGACAGTATTTACTCAGAGGTATCTCAATTTCTCAGATCTTATAAGTAAGATCCAAAGCTTTTCTTTTGTTTTAGATCTATAAATGATACTGAAAACACAAAATTTACTGTCTGGCACTAAACTATTCTTGATGAGTAATACTGAAAATATTACAGCCTGATTTGGCAATCTCATAGGAGTAATTCTTTTAAGATTTTATTTATTTATTTATTTAGAGTGAGTGGGGGGAGAGGCAGGGGGAGAGAGAGAATCTCAAGCAGACTCTGCACTGAGCATGGAGCTTGATACGGGGCTCCATCTCACAACCCTGAGATCATGACCTGAGCCAAAATTAAGCCAGACACTTAACTGAATGAGCAACCCAGATGCCCCAGGAATATTTTGGTTTTAAACAAATCACTGGGTATCTCTGAAAGACTTTCACTGGATTAGTGAAACAAAAGTCTCCTGGGCTATGTCCTATACTCTGGACTGGAACTTGTTACCTTGGTAAATTAAAGTCTGCCTTCAGTATAGTCTCTGACATCACCTGGGTTCTAATTTGGACAATTAATTTCTCTTCTAAGGAGAAGAGATCCTTATATAACTTCATTTTAGAAAAAGAAAAACCAGGTCTTGATGTTAGATCCAAAGCTCTACCACTCAAGGAGAATTATGCATTGTTTTCTTTTTATCTTCAAGCCCCCCACACCAATAGACCCACCTTCAATGAAGCTTCAAAATGTCTTCCCAATTTTGATATACTGCTGAGACTCTGCCAAGATGGACTCTCTCTTATTATCAAAAGACATCATGGTAGTTTTGATATTTTTTCAGGAGCCAGAATTTGACATTCATAACATAATCAATGCTTGTTAAATGTATGTTTCCTTAAAGAGTCACAAGTAACATTTATTGAACACACAATGCAACAGATACTGTGCTAAAATAAATCTTTCACCAAGAGATCTCATTTAATTTTGGTAATAGTTGGACTATCTCACCTCTCACCACAGAGGCAACAAGGAAGACACAGTGAATGGGATTTTGAATCCAAGCAATGTATTCCAGTATCCATTTCCTTAATGAGTATGCATTTGTATCTATTAATACATTCTATTTTCATGATTACAGAGAGCTTTACCCCCTTGCTCATACCTATTTCCCTGCTGCCTAGAACAATTTCTGTCTCATACTACATGCTCCAAAAATATTTTTAGGTTGAATGGATTTAAAACATCCCATGTTGGTACACTTAGTGGTATCTGAGAACACAGGCTTTGAATCCAGTAGTCAAAATTAGAATAATAGGTATGCTACTTAGAAATTATCTTGTTTTTCTCATATTTGTAGTGAAGGAAATATTTAGGTTCATGCTAAAGAATATATGGTAGAATTATACAAATCATCAACCACAGGTGCTGGAATAGACTTGATACTACAAAGTGTGTCTATTATGATGATGATGATAATGACATTCTTATATCATTTTCACCCCAGTACTTTTCTTCCTGTAAGATTTTATTAAGTGGCATATTCCCGTACTTTCTTCAGCTTGTTCATCGTTCTTTAGTAACATAAAAAAAAATCTGTACTATAGTTTTAGGTTTTTTTAAATTTTATTTAAATTCAATTTAACTAACATATACTGTATTATTATTTTCAGAGGTAGAATTTAGTAATTCATCAGCTGCATACAATACCCAGTGCTCATAGTTTTAGTTTTCTTTTTTTCCTATTTATAGGTTTTATTTTTTGTTCATTTCTTTTTTTAATGTTGGAGGTTGTTATCTGAGTTTCTGGAGATTACATATGAAAGCGGATCATAACTACTTAGTGCCTAACACATCCTACCCAGAAGTAGAAATTAAAAGGAAAAAGGGAAAGTAGGTAGAGTATATGAGGGAGTAAGCTAGTATTTTTATTCTAATGGGGATTCTTCTCAAATGTTAGAGGTAAGCTGCTCTGCCACTAGGTCAAAGTATATTCCAAATCACCTTTCTTGATCTCTAAATATTGGAGTGTCTCCTCAATTAAGTGAGTTTAAGCCATATAGGTGTATATTAGAAAGATCACATAGGGTAAAGTATGTGGCTTGTATATGGCAAGAGCTCAACAAACAGTAATAATAGGATAGTATTATCACATTTACTCTGCATCTATTTACTCATTCAATACAGAATATAAATCAAACAACAAATAATCAAGTTAATAATAATCAAACAACAAATAGCAAAAATGAAGTAATTGTCAGTTTAAGCACATGCAGTACTATGTTTTTAACCTTCTTCACTTATAATAGGTTAAAAACAAAGATCCATATGACTTCAAAAATTAAGTTTCATCATAGTTCTAGCTATGAGATCTCTCCTAATACAACTCTTTCTTTCATGGACGTAATAACTACAAAAAAACTTCAGGCAGAGGGTAAACAAAAAAAAATATTTTGCCCATTTTTTCAATCATTCATATATTTGGGTGATTAATTCAATAGACAAACATTGCTGTAGCATTTCCTCTATGCCAGGTATTGTACCAGACAAAAGAAGAGTAAAACCTTTCCTCTGGCTTTTTTCATGGTGCTCAGAATAGTGCTGATAGCCAATATGAAGTTGTCAATGCCCTTTTGCTCTTTATATCATATCACTTGAATCTCTGATACTCACCTCAAATAAGCTTTATTCTATCTTCTGAACTTTACATATTTGTGCACACTCACTAAAAGTCACACTAATTAAAGAATGGAATATACGTGTGTGTGTGTGTGTCTGCATGCAATTGCACTGTCATGAATTTATGTTTTTATATATGTGTGTGTATGTATAATATACATACATGACTGAATATATAATATATTCTATATATAATTATGTATATATAATTGCCCATTCCTTCAATTATTCAATAGTAAATCATCCAAAGTATTGAAGTTGCATTTATTAAGCACATAATGTGGGAAGCACTTATAACAGAATATGAAAAAAGAATCTAAAGAAGCTTATAGATTATCAAGGATGAAAAAAACATTGACAGTAATTGAAATAAAAATAACTGGGTGAAACTACAAACAGGTCTAAGAATAATGATTTGACTTTTTCCTGAAGTTTTATTTAGAGGACACTTTTTCTATTTTTTTGCTTAATTTATACCTTTAATTTTGTTAATAATGAATGTAATTGTTCTCCAAACCAGAGTAGAGGAAGGCTAGTCCTTCCCAAAAGAGTGTGGAACATGCTAAAGAGAGTTCCCTATGGTTTCACACCAGCTATGAATGTCTTGAACAGGTTTTTTAGGGGAGGAAACAGAGATAGAAAATACCCAGCAATTCCACTTTTAATTGTATAAATATAACATGCAATTAATACCATTTTCCTTGTGGTCTACCCTGGATACCAGGAATCACTTCTTCAAGGTGAGAGTTGCTAATATAGCATTTATATGCCTGCCACTAAAATTTTAAAACCTATACTCTGACTACAATTAGAGAAGTGGATGATGCCTCAGTGTTTTTCTTTAACTGGTACTGTTTTCATTTATCAGTATGAAACTCTTCCATTTGTAGTACAGGCTAATGGCCTATTTCTATATCAGATATGTGGTTTCCTTATCAAATTTGTTCCTTTTATTTTAAGTGTTAAGAGATGAAATGGTAATTTAATTTTACACATCCAATTCTACAACTGCCTGAGAAGTATCACTGAGGTGATGGATGAGCAGGTAGGTGCGGTTCATACATAATTCAGTGGAAAAGAATCAAAGGACAAAAGAACGATAATTTGTGTGCCTCACATATATTACCTTCTTCACTCCTATAGTTCATTTGAGGAAGTTCTACCATATTCTAATATCTCATGTCTAACTGAATGGGCTTTCCAATGGAAAACCAGCAATTATTTTGAAATGATACCAAGCAGTGCATTAACATAGCTTTTTGAATATCCATGGACTGGAGCCTTAGAGTCTTTATCAAAACATATAGTGATGTTAAGGGTATGGTAACTATTCATGATGATGTTGCCATGAATAAATAAGTGCCACTCCAATTGTTCTTCTAGATTCAGAGAATAGCATACAACTTCATGGGGAAGGCTTTTCTTTCTACAAAATGTTAAGAAGACTGAGAGTCAAATGGTCACGGAAATAGAAAATTTGCCATAGCCATATTCTTCCCAAAAAGAGTGAGATGAGAAATATTTATCAGTATCTCCAGATACACACTCCCTTCCTTAATGGATAGCATACATCACTAGCCTTTAAAACAGTCGATTTAGTAGGTTATTGCCTCAAAAAGAAAGTGATGCTTAATTACTATCCTCTATTACTCACCTCAGCAGCCTGAGGCCAAGGCAGAAAGAACCACTTTCTCTCTAAAGGTGGAGTCATGATTTAAGCACCATGATTTGTAGTGGTGCCTGATAATGTTCTCAGATCCTAAGGAGTTACCTCAATCAAATTGTCTGTTAGTCCGGTGCTTCAAGGGAATTGAATATGCAAATTAGAAACCTAATCCCTAACCACCAAAGAATAGCAATTCCTTGAAGCACTGATAAAAGGAATTTCTATGTCATGATAGTCCACAAAGAAGGAACTTCCCACCACTGTCATTCTACAGCTTCTAAGCCCACTAGAAAACTAAGTTCTTCCACAAAAGCAAAACAGGAACAGCTAGATTAATTGGCCAATTAATTCATTTCAGTTGAAATTCATTGCTGTTGTCTATCAGGCTATAATGCATATTTGGTGGTATGTGGGTTTGTTTGATTATGTAAGCTGGCGGTAATTATTAATGTGATGTATATTGTCATAAAGACTTGCATTAGAACACGTGGCACACTAGTGGTGGGTGGTGGCATGTAAATATTACAGTTTCCTGGTCATGTTTACAACTCACTCCCTTTCTCTTTCTCTTAGGGGACATTCTCTTCCAGACTATGAAATACTGGTAGACAGCTGATAATCATGGGTTGCCATACCTCCACTGGGGTTATGACCAAACTACCCAGAGTTAGTAAATGTCTTAATGAATCAAATTAGGCCCATTCCTCTACTCTTGGATTTCTATATAGTCAAGGGGAGAGAGAAGTTTACATTTTACTACAATTACAAAACAGATAACATTTATATCTTCAAATTACCCTTTTGCCAATCACATGAAGAAAAAAATACGTAGAATTAAGCAAAGCCAAGAAACATAGAGCTAAGAGATGGAAAGAGAGCACAAGGCCAGATTCTTTTATAGGTCAAACTCCTGTATTCCTCTGAGACTGAAGTTAGACCCATCGTGGTTATAGAAGCTTATGAATTCCTTTGCCTTCCTTTAAGATATTGTGTTGTATATCTTTCATTTATAACTGAGACATATGATTGATAAGAGAATTATGAGAAAAAGCACAGAAGAGCTAACAAGGCTTAGAAATGATGTCATTTCCGGAGTGCTTCTTCAACAATTTTTAACATAATACTAATAAAAAGAGAGAGATAAAATAGTGATATGAAGGTGGTGCCATGGAGCAAGAGGTGACAATCAAATTCTCTTTGATATTGTAATTAATTGTTGATAATAAGGTATCTAGTGCTGCAAAGCAGAATAATGAAATAATTTTAATAATTTGACTTTGTGTGATTAATGTAGTTGTACAGATACTGTAACTGGATGAATTTGTACAAATGTATTGTGTGACAATGGGATTTAAAATTTCTGGTTATGCCAACAAAGTGAAGCTACGGTGTGGAGAGCATCAAGGTATAATGATTAAGCCAACAATTATACAGTTAAGATATATCTGGATTCAAATATTGCCTCAACCAGTTACTACAATGACTATTATTGCTGTTGTCCCCAGCATCTGTGCATGGCAGCATTATGTCCCAAACTTTCCAAGCTGCTTTATTTACATAAAGTCATTCACTATTCAAAAGAGCAATATGACAAAGGTACTTTGAGTGTTCTCATTATTTAGGCATATAATATATATACATATATGCATATATTATGTATATATACATATATAATGTCAAATTTATAATATTCTAATATATATCTTCTGGGGTAATTGGAAGTTTCTTTTAAATACAAGGTTTATAAACATTTGAGCACAGAATCTACATTATATGTGTGCAATAAAAACATTTATCATACTCACTATTTTATTACACGAATAAGGAATTTGTAGGCATGTGTTATTTTCTTCTTTCAAACAAGGAAGCCTCTATTAAGTTGATCAAACAAAAAAATTTGTTTCACCATATAATTTAAAGATATGTAAGTAACATAAACTAATCAAAACACACAAGTAACATATTTCCTAAATGAAAAGAATGGTGGAAACACAAGTTATATAAAAACAAAGTAAAATGAAATATCACAAATCACTTAAAAAAGAATAATTACAAAATGGCAAAGGCAAATAAAAGCAATACTGCCTGTTATGTAAGAAGAATAAGTTATATTATCTAGTATTAAAAGTTAAATTTTAAAAAACAACACAAAAATGTTTTATTAAAAAAAGAGAAGTCTGAGACTAAAAAGAGATTTTAACAGAAAAATAAGACAGTTACTCCTGATCAAAAGTATAATCCACACCGGGCACCTGGGTTGTTCAATCAGTTAAGTGGCTGACTCTTGATCTCAGCTCAGGTCTCGATCCCAGGGTCATGAGTTCAAGCCCCACATTAGGCTCCACACTTAAAAAAAAAAAAATGATCCACAGATGCCCTCATGCATCCCCACGGGCGTGCATCTAATCTCAGCTAGTCTGCACGAGACTCCCTGAGTACCAACCCTAGTCCTCCACATGGTCCCATTTCCACTCAAACAAGATGAAATAAACTTATGAACCAGGAGAAACTCCCCAAACTGCAAACACATGTGCACTTTGGTGGGAGAACTGCTCCCCAAAAGAAGAAGGTGGTTCATAGGACAGCTACAGCAGATGATAAAAACTTCAGTTCTCCTTAACGAAGTTCAGAGCAAATAATATCTGGTATTGAAGTGAATATGTTCACAAACCAAAGAACAGTGATCCACTTAAACAATCCTAAAGTTCAGGCATCCCTGGAAGTGAACACTTTCACCATTACAGGCCATGCTGAGACAAAGCAGCTGACAGAAATACTACCCAGTATCTTAAACCAACTTGGTGCAGATAGTCAGACTAGTTTAAGAAGACTGACTGAAGTTCTGCCCAAAGAATCTATGGATGGACAAGCACCACTTGCTACCAGAGAGGATGATGATGATGAAGTTCCAGATCTTGTGGAGAATTTTGATGAAGCTTCCAAGAATGAGGCAAACTGAATTGAGTCAACTTCTAAAGAAGATAAAACTTGAAGAAGTTACTGGGAACTGCTATTTTATATGCGTGCTTTTTAAAATTTTGTTCATGGATCTAGATCTCTAATATTTTAAGCCCAAACCCCTTGGACACTGCAACTCTTTTCAGTTTTTGCTTATACACAATTCATTCTTTGCAGTTAATTAAGCTGAAGAAACCTGAGGATAAAGTTTGAAACAAGGTTAATAAAGATCTTTACCTAGTATATGTATCTTTTCATTGACGCTGATTTGTACACAGAAAGCAAAGTTGTTTATAGAAAGCTAATCACAGCATGTAATATAGCTGGTAAACTTTGATGAAATTTGATTAAAGATTTTAAATGGCAGTATAATGTAACAAAGGTGGTATAAAGTTCTCATGTTTTAAAACTTTTCTCCAACCAGATGTCTAATAGACACATGAAAAGATGTTCAACATCACTCATCATCAGGGAAATACAAATCAAAACCACAATGAGTTACCACCTCACACCTGTCAGAATGGCTAAAATTAACAACACAGGAAACAACAGGTGTTGGTGAGGTTGAGGAGAAAGGGGAACCTTCTTGCTGTTGGTGGGAATGCAAAGTGGTGTAGCCACTCTGGAGAATAGTATGGAGGTTCCTCAAAAAGTTAAAATAGAACTAGCCAGCAATTGCACTACTAGGTATTTATCCAAAGAATGAAAAAATAGATTCAAAGGGGTACATGCACCTCAATGTTTATAGCAGCATTATCAACAACAGCTAAACTATGGAGAGAGCACAAATGTCCACTGAAATTGTATAAAGATGTTACACACACACACACACACACACACACACACACACACACACAATGGAATATTACTAGGCCATCAAAAAGAATGAAATCTTGCCATTTGCAATGATGTGGATGGAGCTAGAGAGTATTATGCTAAGAGAAATAAGCCAGTCAGAGAAGGACAAATACCATATGGTCTCACTCATATGTGGAATTTAAGAAAACAGATGCACATATGGGAAGGGGGAAAGGGAAATAAACCATAAGAAACTCTTAATGATAGAGAATAAACTGAGGGTTTATGGAGAGAGGTGTGGGGGGATGGGATAGATGGGTGAAGGGTATTAAGGAGGGCACTTTCTGTGATGATCACTGGGTGTTGTATCTAAGTGATGAATCACTGAATTCTACTCCAGAAGCCAATATTGCACTGTATATTAACTAAGTAAAATTTAAATAAAAGAAGAAAAAGAAAAAAGTTTTTCTCCAGCAGTCCTCAGGGCTACTGTGGTTTATGTAATGGGTATGATTATAAAATGAGAATGGAAAAAAAAAGTATAATCCACCTAAAGATAAAATGTATTGACCCCATTAATGATAAATATAATAGCATCAAATTTTGTAAAGCAAAAATTGCACAAGATCCATGAAATTTAAGGAAAACTACAAAGTTTAAGACACTTTACTCAATATTTGACCAATCAAGGAAATTACAAACAAGAGTATAGTTAAAGTAATTATCACTATGGTTGGCTTTAGGTCCACCATTTTAGTATTTGTTTTCTATATATCGCTCTATATTTAGCCTGATTTAGTTTGGGTTAAACCAAGTATTTTTTATCCTTATATTTTATTTTATTTTATTTTAATATTTTATTTATTTATTTGATAGAGAGACAGCGAGAGAGAGATCTCAAGCAGGGGAAGTGGCAGAGGGAGAGGGAGAAGCAAGCTTCCTGCTGAGCAGGGAGCCTGATGCAGGGCTCGATCCCAGGACCCTGGGATCATGACCTGAACCGAAGGCAGATGCCTAACGACTGAGCCACCCAGGCGCCCCGTTTCATCCTTATATTTTAATCCTGCTATTGGCTTTTTACCTATAGTTCTCTGTACTTTTTAGTATTTGTTCTATGGTTATAGTATGCATATTTAAGTGATCACACATAGACTTTATGTAGTACAGCTTTATGTAAAATATAAGAACCATGCACTACTATAGTTACATTCATCCTTGCTCTATCCTATGTACTATTGTTGTAATACAGATTATATTTACATGTGTTACAACACCAAAAACACAGTATTATAATTTTAGGTTTTAATAATAATAGTAATATGGCCTTCAAACATTGAAAGAAAAGATAAAAACATCTTTTTTATTAACCAACATATATCCTAAATTATTTTTCTGTCCTTTTTTTCCCAAGACTCCAATTACATTTATGTCAATAGAAACATATCCTAAGATGACTCAGGTGTGGTATTAACAGATAAGGACTTTAAAGAACTCATTAAAATATGTTCAAAATAGTTGAATATGCTAATAATGAATGAATAGATGGGAATATAAGCAGATAAATTGAAATTATAAAAGTGAGCCAAATGAATATTCTAGAAATAAAAAAGACAAATACAGAAGTAAAAAAAAAATAATAAAGTAAGAATGGAAAAAGGAGAAGAAATAGTCTATGAACCAGAGGCCAGCTCAATAAGTATAACTGAATTGGAAAATCTCACCAATACATATTTTTTTTAAAAAAATGAACACAGGGCACGTAGTGCATGGAGCACTGGGTGTTATACAGAAACAATGAATCAAGGATCACTACATCAAAAACTAATGATGTATTGTATGGTGACTAACATAACATAATAAAATTAAATTAAATTAAAAAAAATAAAACTAAAAAATGAACACAGGGACACCTGGGTGGCTCGGTCAGTTAAGCATCCAACACTTGATTTCGGCTCAAGTCATGATCTCAGGGTTGTGTGATCGAGCTCTGCATCAGGCTCAGTGCTAGGTGTGAAGCCTGCTTAAGATTCTCTCTCTGCCCCTCCCCACACTTCCTCTCTAAATAAATAATAAGGGGTGACTGGGTGGCTCAGTCGGTTAAGTGTCTGCTTTCAGCTCAGGTCATGATCTCAGGGTCCCGGGATCAAGCCCCACATCAGGCTCTATGCTCAGTGGTTAGTCTGCTTTTCCCTCTCCCTCTGTGATCTCTCTCTCTCTCTCTCTCAAATAAATAAATAAAACCTCTAAAAAATAAATAGAAAATGAACACAGAATCACTAATCTGTGTAAAAATAGAAAGTATTCCAACAGAGGTATAGTTGTAGTCTATAATGAGAAAGCAGGAGTGGTAAGGAGGAAAAAAGTACTAACTAGAAGAAATAAAGGGCACAAGTATCTCAAATTTCATGAAGGAAGTCAGTCTACACATCAAGAAGTTTGAACACCAAACAGGAATAAATACAAAGAAAACCACACTTAAATAAAAAAAGTAGAGAAAAACCTTAAAAGTAGAGAGAGGAAAACAGATAAAATAAATAAACATAAATAATGACTCAAGGGATGGCTATATTCTCAAAAACAGTGGAGGCCAGAAAAGAATAAAATGCCATACTTAAGGTGCTAAAAGGAGAAAAATGTCAACCTATAATTGTATATTCAGTAAAAATGAAAGTATATTTTCAAAATATGAGGCAAGAAAATTTGTTGTTAATACACCTCCACTCAGAATACTAAAAGAAGATTTTCAGGCTGAAGAAAAAGTAGAAATGATAAACATATAAGTAAATACAAATATCTTCTCAATTTACTAAAAATACTGATTGCATGGAGCACTGGGTGTTATATGAAAACAATGAATCATGGAATGCTACATCAAAAATTAATGATGTACTGTACGGTGACAAACATAATAAAATAAAATAAAATTTTAAAAAAATATTGATTGCAGAAAGGATAATTTTAACATATAGATTTTATATCATATGTAGATATAAAATATGATGAACACCGATGAAAGAGTACAAAGTTTAACTATTTTGCTAAAAGTTTTTACACTTTAAATGAAGTGTACAATATTAACTCTAAGACTATCATAAGTTAAAACTACATATTATAATCCATATGGGAACCCCTAAACAAAATACTTAAAAGTAGAGCTAAAATGTAAATAAACAACTTGATATGGAAAACTAAAATACATTCAATTAATTCAATAATTTCGCATTTATTTAATTCTTTGCCAAAAGACGGAAGCAAAGCAGGGAGAGAGGAGTAAACTAAAGGACAAATAGGGGGAAAAAGTAGCCAAATAGTAGGCAGAAATCCAAATATGTCAGTAAGTATATTTATGTAATTGGACCAAAAGATTTCAAAAGATTTAAAAGACATATCAGAGAAATGGTAATGATAAGAAATCTGGTGTTACTATACTAGTATCAGCTCCCTACCCCAAAAGACCTTGAATAGACAAACAAAGGTTTTGACATAAACTATCTTATAGCAAGATTTACTATGAGGTTTCAATGAAAAAGAATGACGTAGAGGTTAAAACAGAGTTCAAAAGAGATCCATCCATATATAGTCAATTTATTTTCAAGCAAGGCATCAGATAATTGAACAGAAAAAGAAAATTTTTTTCAAAATGCTCAACATCACTTGGCAACGGGGAACTACAAATCAAAACCACAATGAGATACCGCCTCACAGCAGTCAGAATGGCTAAAATTAACAAGTCAGGAAACAACAAATGTTGGCACAGATGCAGAGAAAGGGGAACCCTCCTACAGTGTTGGTGGGAATGCAAGCTGGTACAGCCACTCTGAAAAACAGTATGGAAGTTCCTAAAAAGCTGAAAATAGAGCTAACCTATTACCCAGCAATCACACTACTATTATTTACCCAAAGGATACAAACATAGTGACTCAAAGGGGCACCTCACCCCAATGTTTATAACAGCAATGTCCACAATAACCAAACTATGGAAGAGCCCAGATGTCCATTGACAGATGAATGGATAAAGAAGATGTAATATATATATAACAGAATATTACTCAGCCATCAAAAAAAGAAATCTTAACATTTGCAAGGATGTGGATGAAACTGGAGAGTATTATGCTAAGCAAAATAAGTCAATCAGAGAAAGACAACTATCATATGATTTCACTCATATGCAATTTAAGAAACAAAACAGAGGACATAGGGGAAGGGAGGGAAAAATAAAATAAGATGAAATCAGAGGGAGACAAACCATAAGAGACTCTTGACTATAGGAAACAAACTGAGGGTTGCTGGAGGAGAGGTGGAAGGGGGGATGGGGTAACTGGGTGATGGGCATTAAGGAGGGCACATGATGTGATGAGCACTGGGTGTTAGATATAACTGATGAATCACTGAACTCTACCTCTGAAAGTGATACTACACTATATGTTAACTAATTGAATTAAAATTAAATTAAATTAAAAAAATTATTTTCAGTCAATAGTTCTGGAACAACTGAAAGAACACATTTAAAATGAACTTGACTCCAGGAAACAAACAGGGTTGTGGAAAGGGAGGTGGGTGGGGGGATGAGGTAACTGGGTGATGGGCATTAAAGAGGGCACATGAAAAAATAAATAAAAATAAAAACCACAAATAAAGAGGAAAAAGTGAACTTTGACCCTGATATCATACCACACATGAAAATGATTTGAGATAGATGCTACACTTATGTGGTGAAGCTATTAATATAAAGCTTTTAGAAGAAAACTTAGAATATTTGCAAACTTGGGGTGAGCAAAGATTTAATAGTGAGTTCATAATAAGCACTAAAAATGAAAGAATCAGACCGATACACTGGATCTTCATCAAAATTAGTAATGTCTGCTTATCTATGGCTGTGTGAGTGTGTGTGTGTGTGTGTGTGTATGTATATGTTAATATATACACACATCTTTATATATTCATCTATGATGGACATTTGTGTTGCTTCCATATCTTAGCTATTATAAATAATGTTTCAATAAGAATAGGGAACGAAATCTTGCCACTTGTGACAACATGGATGGATCTGGGGGTATAATACTAGGTGAAATAAGTCAGAGAAAGACAAATACCACACAATTTCCTTCATATGTGGAATTTAAGAAACAAAACAAATGAACAAAAAAAAATGACAAACAAACCAAAACAGACTTTTTCATACAGACAACAAACTGTGGTTGCCAGAGGGAAGGTGGATGGGCAATGGGTGAAATATATAAAGGAGATTGAGAGTATGCTTATCTTGATGAGCACTGAGAAATGCATAGGATTGTTGAAACATTACACTGTGCCTCTGAAGCTAATATAACAATGTATGTTAATTATTCTTAAGTTTTAAAAAATAAAAAGTATAATTATTATTTTAAAAGAAGTCTGCATCAAAAACAATTTGAAAATGAAAAGATAGGTTACAACAATATAGGCCAACCTCAAGAAACAAGTTGTATCTAAGTGAGGAATCACTGAATTCTACTCTAGAAACCAATATTGCACTATATGCTAACTAACAAAATTCAAATTAAAAAAAAAGAAACAAGTAAAATCTCAAGTAAACAACCTAACTTTATACCTAAATTATCTAGAAAAAGAACTAATAAAACTCAAAGCTGGTATAAGGAAGGAAATAATAAAAATTAGAGCAGAAATAAATGAAATAGAGACTTAAAAAAACATAGAACAGATCAATGAAATCAGGAACTGCTTTTTGAAAAGATAAACACAATTGCTAAACCTTTAGCTCATTAAGAAAAAGAGACAGAACTCAAAATAAAAAATGAAGAAACAACAACCAACACCACAAGGAAAAAAATGAAAAGGTAGGACACATATATACACTCGCACACACACACAAAGGAATATTACTCAACCATCAAAAATAATGAAATCTTGCCATTTGCAACCACTTGAATAGACCTAGAGGATATTATACTAAGGAAAATAAGTCAGTCAGAGAAAGACAAATACCATACGACTTCACTTGTATGTGGAATTTAAGAAATGAAATAAAACAAACAAACAAACAAAAAACATAGGGGGGGAAAGAGAGGAAAACCAAGAAACAGACTCTTAACTATAGAGTACAAACTGATGGTTAGCAGAGGGGAGGTGGGTGTGGGGATGAGTTAAATAGGTGATGGGGAATTAAGAAATGCACTTGCTGTGATGAGCACTGGGTGTTGTATATAAGTGTTGAATCACTAAATTCTACACTTGAATTGAATATTTCATTGAATGTTAACTAACTGTAATTTAAATAAAAACTTGGAAGAAAAAAATAAACTTTGGAAAAAAGAAACAGAAATTTTACCAAATAAGATTTATAATTGGCAGCTAACCTCATGAAAAATTGTTTCTCTTTTTAAGTAATCACATTGAAAACTGAAGTCACAATAAGATACTCCCTCACACCCACTGAAATAGATAAAATTTAAGAGAATGACAATGTCCAAGTTTAGTGATATATGAAAATATCATACAGCACTGTCTGAGAGTGTAAAAATCTTCCAAATCTTTTATACAGAATAACATGGATGAATTCTAATATCATTATGATGAGTGGAAGGAGCTAGGCACACACTGTGTGATTCCATTTATATTAATTTCAATAACAGACAAAATTCATCTATTATAGAAATTAGAACACTGTTTCCTATGTGAATTAGATGTGGCTGGAAGGAGGTAGTAGGGGAGGTTCTCAAGTAAGAAAAAGATTCTAATTCCTGAATATGTAGTAGTTACATGGGTATACACTTAGGAAAACTCAATGAATTATATAGTTGAGATCTACGCATTTAACTATGGAAATGTTAGCTGTGTAAGAATATAAATATTAAAAAAGGTTTTCAATACTGATATGAATTGATCTGCTAGAAATAGTAAAATATTTATATTTATTTATTTATTTATTTATTTATTTATTTATTTATGTTATGTTAGTCACCATACAATACATCATTAGTTTTTGATGTAGTGTTCCATGGATTCATTGTTTTCATATAACACCCAGTGCTCCATGCAGTGCATGCCCTCCTTAATACCCATCACCAGGCTAACCCACCCCCCACCCCCATCCCCTCTAGAACCCTCAGTTTGTTTCCTGGAGTTCATAGTCTCTCGTGGTTCATCTCTCCCTCCGATCTCCCCCCCTTCATTTTTCCCTTCCTTCCCCTAATGTCCTCCATGCTATTCCTTATGTTCCACAAATAAGTGAAACAATATGATAATTGACCTTCTCTGCTTGACTTATTTCACTTAGCATAATCTCCTCCAGTCCCATCCATGTTGATGTAAAAGTTGGGTATTCATCCTTTCTGATGGCTGAGTAATATTCCATTGTATGTATGGACCACATCTTCTTTATCCTATTTTTAAAAAATATTTTATTTGTTTATTTTTGTGAAAGACAGCACAGAAGCAGGGGGAGCAGCAGAGGCAGGGGAAAAAGCAGTCTCCCTGCTGAGCAAGGAGCCCAATGCAGGACTTGATCCCAGGACTCTGGGATCATGACCTGAGCCGAAGGCAGATGCTTGACCAACTGAGCCACCCAGGTGTCCCTAGAAATAGTAAAATATTTATAGAGTACAAAAATATAGAAAACTAAGTTACAGAACATTACAAAAGTGTGTGTGTGTGTGTGTGTGTGTGTCTGTGTGTGTGTCTGTGTGTGTGTCTGTGTGTCTGTGTGTCTGAGAGGAGAAACAAGAAGCTGTAACACTAGTTTTCTCCAAAAAGGGAAAATTAGGTAGTTATAAAGGACAGAATTGAGCTGAATTACCTTTCACTGAATATCCTCTTGTAAATTTTGAATTTTGTAACATATATTATTTGTAACAAATATATAATTTTTAAAATGATTCTGGGAAAAAAGTTTCCTAATTTCTCTAAGTTATTTGAAAATAACTTATAATTAACATGAAGTAAATTTGGCAAACTGTTGATAATGGTGGAACCTGGTTTCCTGGTGTCTACAAGTTTACTGTTCTTTTCTCTTTATACTCTGCATGTTTATCTGTTCATAATGAGAAGTTTTATAAAGTTACAATAGGGCAAATCTTTCACTACCAAAAACAAGTGAAAATAAGTGGATTATACATGTTTAGAATTTATTTTAAAAACACAAAAGACTACAGAAAAATATATAAATAAATTAGAACATCAAAAAAAACAGACTGATAAGTTATACCAAAAAGCTGATTGAGGGAGAGGAAAAGGAAGAGCCAATGTTGCTAAAGATCCATGAGTCAGACTTAATTAAAATAAAGAAAAAAAAAAAAAAGCAGGGCAAAACAACTAAAACTGGAATGAAAAGGAATATCAATTGAAATGAGAAATTAATAGCGTGATGAAAGAACATTTTGCACAACTTCATGTTACTGTGTTGGAAAATCTGCTTGGATTGTGATTTTCTAGAAGAAAACAAGTTAAATATAAGATGCAAAACAAAAAATAAGGAATCACCGTAGAAAAAAGTGAGAAAATTTTCTAGATAGCCTCAGTTCTACTTCAAACCACAAAAAACAAAGGAGAGTTCAAATGATTTAATTGATATGTTCACTTAACCTTTCATATTAATGCTAAAGCTTTTCAACCCATTCTATAGAATAGAGTAAAAAAGAAAATCCTCAAAATTAATTTAATGCAACCAGAGCATCTGAAATCAAAATATGACAAATATAGAAAAGAAAATTACAGATCAACTTCATTTAATAGTATACTTGCCAAAAGTCCAAATCAAATTAAGATACTCATAATTTAGTAGTAAATTCAGAGCAAAACTTTTTTTTATACCAAATAGGGTTTGTCCATTTAAGGAAAAAAAGAAAATTTCAATAATAGAATTATTTCACAATAATAAAAGTTTGAAGAATTATACAACTGTTTATGCAAAAAGCATTTATTACATCTACCACCTGGTTCTGATTAAAATTTCTTACAAATATATATAAGGTGGGAGACTTACTTAATATGATACACAAAAACATCTCAAATTTAAAATTCACCTATTTCATTGATGATTGAGACCACCTAAAACAAAATAACTTACCTATTGGGACTAGGACCTGATACCATCCCTAGCAGAGTCCTGTACACCAGATAGAACTGCAAACAAATAAATACATTCACAATTTCTCATCTAAGCTAATAGCTCTTCTATCATTGAAAAACATGTTACTCACAAAGGCAAACAGCTAATTTATCAGACAAAAATTTGATTATCTAGACTCACATCATGTTACTCTTTTGCCAACCTTACAGTACTGCCTGACAAATTTTGTCCATTCTTAACCCGTTCTATTTTTTGAAAAGCCCATCTTAAATCACATCAGCCCAGACCCCAAAGCCTACTTAGAGAACACTATTAAACATTGTCAAAATGGTGTTTTCCCTTGCTGCGGTAAGTTTAACACACTCAGCTTTTCTTGATTATATTTTTTTTCTTGGAGTCTTTTTGGGTAATAGACCAGCAACAATGTACTGGTAAAACCCAAGAAACATTCCATTAAAAACTGATTAAATCAAGATGGGTAATAGTTCCACATTTAAGTGCTCTGAAAGTACCAGTCAGTGAACACTATCAATATAATTAAATCAAGATCATTTGGAAGGAACGAATCAAAATGATTGGTATTTTCAAAGGTTTTGGTATGTATGTACTTAGACAAAATCTGAAAAGTCATGAGAAAGAGTAAGGTGAACACCTACCCCCCAAAACAAAACTTTCAGATGTAGAAAAAATATCAAGGGAGAAAATAAACTGAAAGAAAAACCTCTATCACAAAGTGAAAATATTAACAATAATTAAAATTGTTTAATAAAAAGAAAGACATACCTTGTTCTTGGATAGGAAGACTTATAGTATTAAAAACCAAATTCTCCCCTAAATTAATTTATTAAAGTTGATGAAATTGCAGTCTAAACTGTAATTTCTTCCAACGAGAAGACACATGAGACAGGAGGCAGAAGAAGAGACACACAGACCCACAGAACAAAAATGGTGCCAGTCACAGATGAGAATACAGCACATGTGCAAGATGGCATTACAGATAAATGGGCAATTATTGGCAAATAATCGCAAGTAATGGCAAATAACTTGGCAACTTTAAGATTTCAAATCAAAAAAAATTTCTCATGATTTAAATTTGAATAAAAGAAAGACAAAAGAATAAAAGTTAACATAGGTGACGGTTTTATGGAATCAGTATAAATATTTTTTTCCAAAATGACATGAAACTCAGAAGCCGTAAAAGCAAACATGGTTATACTTGGACATATAACAATCATACACATTCTTATAACAAAAATGAAGTTTAAAAGTGCATAAAAAATATCTGTAAAGCTTGACAATCCAAACTTTTTTCCCCAATAATAAATGAGCTCTTCAAAATCAGAAGACTAAGCCCCCACCCCCAAAATTGGACAGAAAGAGGAAATTAAAGAATACAGATGGCTAATAAACATATGAAAAAAATGATCAAACTCAAAAGCAAAAGAAATACAATTTAAGACAATAGTTTGGGCTATCACATTTGCTAAAAATGTAAATATTTATAAAATCCATTATCTGTGAAGTTGTGGGAAAGCTGGCAATCTCATTCATTGCCATTTGAAGATAAAGTTGTTACCACATTTTAAGGAAATCTTGTAATAATTTGAAATGTGCATATCCTTAATCCCAGTATTTCAACTGCTAAGTAATTTATTATGATATAATAGACAAATGCAAAATTGTTGATAGGGAGGTTCATTGCACAGAAATTTTGTGCTAACAAATATCTATGGATGAGAAATGCTTATAACATTTAATTATATTTCATCTACAAAACAGTCGTGCAGTCATTCAACAAATGACACAGATGTATATTACTGAAATAGAAAAGGGTATTAAAAACTGTAAAATGAAAGGCAATTTGCAGAAGAATGTGTACAATATGGCCCCACTTCCAGAACCCCCCAAAATAGTTCGTGTGTATGTGTGTCTGTGTGTGTGCATCTATCCACTTAAAGAATGCACACAACTCTCTTAAGAGAAGAAAACACTAGGGGAGAGAATTGGGAGAGAGGAGGGCACTTAATTTATATATTAGATATTTAAATATGCTTTGAATTTTTGAAAAAAAAACTGTGCAGTTTCTTTTTAATATATCCTATTTAAAATTTTTACCATATGGCAAATGGAAATTATAAATGTATATTTATGGGAGCACTGAGCAATTCCACCATTTTGAGTTTCTTGTGCAATAATATATCCTCTACTGAGGCTCCTGGGATTGAGTCAAGTGGCAGCAAGGGAAACAGTCACCATGCCCAAATTAAAGTCTCATCGATGATATCCCAACATGAGCATTTCTCAGTTAAGCATTTCTTATCTGCGGGAGGTGTCCACTGCAACACAGGAAAGAGAGGAATCGCCAAGCATAAAGAAGAGTGTGTCATTGTTTTGGTGAAGCTGGTGGTAGAAGTAATGGCACCCTCAGTAACAAATCCACCTCACATTTGTGGTCACCACCTGCAAGGATACAGACGGGAATATTGGCAAAGGTGAGGGACACATTGTCTAAGGAGCCCATTGGGGGCTATGAAATTCTTATATGCTCTACCTCTACATGTGCCATGTATGAATCTACACAGAGGACACAAAGAAAGCCACATTTTCAGCTGCTGCATTCACCCTGTGGCCAGAAAAATGACTTTAAATCTTCCTAAATCAACATCAGTGCTACTTTTTCTTCTTTGCTGAGCTAAAAAGTGATAGACACCTCCAACTATCTCAGAATTTTATTTGTCTCTTTCCCTCTGTATTGGCTCCTTTAAGTTCTAGGTCACTCATTCATTTGATCAGTTATTTCAGACAAAACTATTTTTCTTCACTCCAGTCTAATAGTTACTGAGAACCACTGAATCTCATGTATACAACAACTTTCTGTTAACACAATGTATTCAGCCAAGTAGGATATTGGATAAGAAACATTAAGGAAATCTTTCATATTCACCACAAATATTCTAACTGAAATACAGAAAATCTATGAAGGTATATAAAAAAAAGCTGTATCTCTTTTTTTAAAGATTTATTTGTTTGTTTGTTTGTTTATTTATTTATTTGAGAAAGAGAGAGAGAAAGGGGAGGGGCAGAGGGAGAGGAAGAGAGAGTATTAAGCAAACTCTGCACTGAGCATGGAGCCTGACGCAGGGCTTGGTCTCAAGGCCCTGAGATCACAACCTGAGCTGAAACCAAGAGTTGGGTACTTAACCGACCACCCAGGTGCCCTGAGAAGCTGTATCTCTTAACTCACTATGCATTCTGGCCCTTGAAGTCAATTAGAATGTAGCCAAAAGTCATCAACCTTCAGAAAACTAACATCTATTTTCCTACCCAGACATGGTTGCCCCTAGAAATCAAGGACTATTCTGACAAAACCTTACCTTCAAAGCATGGCCCTTGGACCATAGCCTTCTTGTCTGAAGAGTCTTGTTTCAGAGATTTACTGGTATCATTCATTCCCAAGAGTTCCCAAGAAGTAATCTTCTGGGGGGAAAATGAGAAATGCCACTTCTAGTGAAAAAGGTTAATCAGCTGGATGCTGGGAAGTTATTCTTAGGTACTCTTTCACATTGATTTCATTTGGAAGTTGCTTCTTACTCACACAGCTCTGAAACTACAGCTAGCTGTACCATAACTCTATACATTTCAACATTAGCACATTGTATCAGAGTCCTTCTCTCCTGTGCATTTCCAAGACTGACTCGATTGCTTGAATCCCACTGAAAATTATGCCTTTTTCCCCCCCATCATTTATCATTTTCTGCTTAGTTGGCCAGGTTATTTACAAAATCACTTAAAATAATCTACTTATATATCTATACTCAATAAAAGTTCATTGAGAACCTATTCTATGCCCAGCAATCCATAGCTACTTATATCACAAAAATAAAATAAAAATGTCGGGTCATAAGAAATTAAAAGCGCATTTGATTAATCAAACATAGAAATAAAGACCTGAGAAGCAATTTAGTGAATGGTCTTATAGAAGTTGGTTCAGTTTTAGGAGTGGTTGTTGAGAAAGTCCCACATTTAGTAAGGCCTGTTATGACCCACAGATACAACTCCCAATTACTGTGCCCACTATTATCTGGATCTTGGACGGGTTTTTAATGATATTTAGTTACAACCAAATGTCATCAATCTTAAGAAGAGCAAGATCTATCAACTGCTATCCATCGTGGGCTTTTTTTTCCCAGTAAACATGCAGTTCCATGATAATATATTCATACCTGCAAGGGTCCAGAAGACCACAAGTAGCAATGGAGAACCACCGACTTAAAATTAATTTGTCATTTCACTCTCTGGAGATGGCATTCAAGAAAGGCAAAGGCATAGAGAGTTTCTCTTCCTTTCTAGGATCCATCATTACCTGGCAGGGAAAAAAAAGAGGAAAAATAACATTTTAAGAAAAAATATGCAGATATAAATATAAATGTACCTATATACACAGTTGTGCATGTAATCAAATTTAACAATAAAATATTCACAAATTGTGCATATCGTGCTATACAGATTACAAAGGGTGGATATTGCTAAGTCCTTGTGTGTCATGTGCAGACCTTCAAATGTGCATTGCTCTCCCTTCCCCTGAGATCCAATATACCCAAAAAGTGGCTGGCTAATAATTATTTTAGCAAAGTAAAATATTCTTATTCTATTAAGACTACATGTTATAAAACACTTTTACTATTATATATAGATCAATAAAAATACGGTTTCTCTATTACTATCTGGTGAAGTCCAAGGGAGGCTCCCAACAATTCCATTTGCAAAAGAAAATTGTTTCTAGCTTATATTTATCAATTTTTACAAGATCATCTTCAGAAGAAAATATACACATCAATAGTATCTAAATATTTGGAAAGATTGGATTAAACTAAATTACTCTTTTATAATAACAGTCTACTATTTGCCCCAAAGCAATAATCTAGTGAAAGGGTACATTCTTGTGTAATAATTACAAGAGTCTTAATCATTCTTCATTTAAAATAATTCATAAATACAATATTTTTATCTATGATTTTGAAGAAAGCATAAGTCACCAGTATAACAATATAGTATAGCAATAAAGTGTAGATGTGATAAAATGAAGAACACATTTGATTACTATATTCAGAGTATCCTCAAAACTGCACAGAACAATGGTTTACATGTTATTTACTGATCTCAAATTCACTGATTACTCAGTGAAAAAGAACTGTGTGTATCTTAAAGCAATGTCCTAAAAATGTCTTTCTGAAGTCATCTGCAGAACATCATATCACAAAGTTAATCAAATATATTTAGGCTTTCTTCTTTTATCATGTCAATCATTAAAATATCTTGAAATACTAGATTTATGTAAAGGTGTAAAATATTAACCTTTATATTAAAGAAAAACTAAGCAAAAACCATAATTGTTAAAAAGTATACTTGTCTTTTGAATATAAACACATTGATACAATACCATTGTCTTTTTTATTTCACTTCCTGCCTGCTGACAAATTTAGAAACATTTATCATAATGTAGTATCTTTTAATTCTATTTTCAAATATATTTTCCCCAAAATAATCTTAGCTAAGATTTCAACAACAGATATTTTAAAGATGTTATTTTTATAAGATCCACATATTTCATAATGCATCGGCATATATGAGAGTAGTTCTAGTAAATTTGTTTCCAATAGAACTTTGGCTCCTGCTGAACAAAAGTTTATAAATCTCAGGAGCCAAAGGAATGGTATATCACTGTGCTTACATAATTCTCTGTTCTCAGAGTAAATTTGGTTCTGAAGATTGCTGTTGGCAAATATGTAGATGTGGACCTTTGGGTTTTCTGAAAGTCCCAGTGAAAGACAAGCAGCCTTTCCCTTCAAAAGAACCACACAGACACAGTTCTTCAGAAAATATTTAAGATCTAAGTTAGGATAATGTATTCTGGAAGAGAAGGATTTAAGTGAGTCTAAATGGGAAAAGAAACACAATATTCTAAAATCACTGTCTCTGCAAAACCTGCTACTACTGAGGAAATCTTGACAAACTGTAGCAACTGCTCTAGCTTCCATCACATCTGACTCTTAGAGTTAGATGGCAGAAATAGATTTTCTTTAGACTTGTATGATAGTGTTTCTCAACCTATTATCATCATCATCATCAGCAGCAGCAGCAGCAGCAGCAGCTGCGTGGATATCTTTTTTAGGCATTTCCCCCTAGTTTTCACACCCTCAAATTTTAATACCACAGATATGCTGTATATCTGCTTATGTATGGTGGCTGTTTGGAGGGCCATGATCCACTGTAACATATAAGATTTCTTTTGCTCCCAAGAACTAACTTTCACCTCAGAAGTATGACATCAACTATGTTGAGAATCATGGTGTACAGTAATTTGAGAAAAATAACTAAACAGGTAGGGAGTACATACAGTCTTCCAGCTTGTCATGAAATGTGTTTAGAGTAGTTTCTTATTCTCTTCTAATGCTCATACTCAACAGGACACACTACTGAGGGTGCAGGGATGTTCTTTGTCACATACCTTACTTTGGCCCAATATCATCTTCATGCCTGAAAAGAACTATGCCTTTATGCTTTGGTCTAAACACGGAAATGCCAAAAATCCTAGAATCCACAGGAATGGAAAACATGGAGGACTCACCATATCATTAATGTATTTATCTAATGTTGAGATTACAAAGGGTCTTCTAAAATAGATTAAATTATTGACTAGTTAAAACAAACATTGGCTAGAAACATAGATAAATTTGAATGGGTGCGACTGTAGTGTCAAGGGACCTTCTGGAAGCCTCACAGAGATAAGCACTGATATTGATGGGACTCTAAATATCAGTGGCACATTGCTGAGTCTTAAGTGCAACTAAAACCTTGGATTCCTCCATATCCATTTCCCTCAAGAAAACACGAGACAAATAATATTTCTGATGGAATCTACAGAATCAATAGTGATGCCCCTCCTTCATTCCTAACTTTAGTGATTTATATCTTCGTTTCTTGTTCAGTCTAACTAAAGGCTTGTCAGTTCCATTAACCTTTGCAGAAATCTAACTTTTGGTCTCATGGGTTTTCCTTATAGTTATTTTGGGTTTTATTTTTATTTCATTGATTTTGCTCAAATCTTTATTATTTACTTCCTCGTACTTGATTTTCTAGTTGAGTCTTTTTCTTATTTCTTAAGGTAGGAGTTTAGTATATATTTTGAATTATGTATATATTTATATTTAAATAGGCTCCATGCCCAGCATGGAGCCCAACGTGGGGCTTGAACTTATGACCCTGAGATCAAGAGCCGAGCTGAAATTAAGAGTCAGATGATCATATTTATTTGATATATTTACTATTTTCTCATAGTCACTTAAAACTAGAACTCTTGGGGCACCTGGGTGGTTCAGTCGGTTAAGCATTGGGCTCTTGATTTTGGCTCAGGTCATGATCTTAGGGTTGTGAGATCAAGTCCTGCATCGGGCTTTGTGCTCAGTGTGGAGTCTGTTTGAGATTCCTTCTGTCCATCTCCCTCTTCCCCTCTCCCCGCTCGTGCTCCCTCTCTCTCAAATAAATAAATAAATAAATAAAATCTAAAAATAATAACTATAGATCTCCCTCTAAGCATGTCTTTATATGCATCCCATTCAGTTCTAAATGCTTTCTAGTTTCTTTGATTTTTCTTTGACCCATGGGTTCTCTTCTAAGTATATTAATTTCCAAATATTTGGTGATTTCCCAGATTTATTTGTTTTGATCTCTAATATAATTCCCTATGATCATAGACCTTACTCTATGATTTTAATCTTTTTAAATTCATTGTGTCCAGTTTTATGACTTAACACACAACTGATGCTGGAGAATGCTCCAGATGTGTTTGAAAATAATTTGCTTTCTGCTGCGTTCTATATATATCAGATCAAGTTTACTGAGAAAGATTGCTTAAGTATGCTATAGCCACACTCATTTTCTGTCTAATTGGTTTATCAATCATTAAGAAAAAGGTACAAAAGAGTCCAGTTATTTTCACTGAATTGCCTACTTATCCCTTCAACCATGTCTGTTTTTGCTTTACGTTATTTGAGGCACCATGGCTAGGTGATTATTATATTTATATCTATATAAATAACAGATTGAGCCATCTATCATTATATAATATCCGTTTTCATTTCTTTTTTTTTTTTTTAAGATTTTATTTATTTATTTGACAGAGAGAGACAGACAGCAAGAGCGGGAACACAAGCAGGGGTAAGAGGGAGAGGGAGAAGCAGACTCTCTACTGAGCAGGGAGCCCGACACGGGACTTGATCCCAGGACCCTGGGAACATGACCTGAGCTGAAGGCAGATGCTTAACTACTGAGCCACCCAGGCACCCCTCCGTTTTCATTTCTAATAATATTTTAACTTAAAGCCTGTTTTCTCTGAAATCAGAATAGCCACTCCAGTTCTCTTCTGGGTATTCTTTGCATAATATAGCTTTATCCACCATTTCCTTTCAAACCATTTATGTATTTTGCTCTAAATTATCTCTTTCATAAATAATGTATAGCTGTTTAATTTTTAATGGAACCTCCCAATTTCTGTCTTTTAAACTTAATAGTCATATGATTGGATTTATGTCTGCCCTTTTTCTGTTTTCTATATGTCTTACATCATTTTGGTCCCCATCTGTTCATTAATAGCTGCTTTCTTTTGTATTAAATGAGTATTTTGCTATTATACTATTTAAATCCTTTAGTGATTATTTTGAAATTATATATATTTATTTGTATATTAGAAATATATATTTTGAATTATGTATATATTTATATTTAAGTAGGCTCCATGCCCAGCATGGAGCCCAATGCGGGGCTTGAACTTATGACCCTGAGATCAAGAGCCGAGCTAAAATTAAAAGTCAGATGATCAACTGACTGAGCCACCCAGGGGCCCTTCTTTTGATAATTTTGTGTTATTACTATTTATCCTATGGTTTACAAAATAGATCTTAAATTACCACAGTCTATTTCAGGGTAACACTAACTTTGTTATATGGCCTTTATATGTCTTGAACTCAATTTCAGAGAAGTGTTTCTGTCAGTCATGTTTTCCATGTTTTCAAACAAAAAATTATTGATGTCATCATTGACCCAAGCATGTTTATAAGTGACTGACAGCCTGAAATATGTGATAGACACTAAACACTAAGGATTTTTTTTTAAAGATTTTATTTTATTTATTTGAGAGAGAGAGAGTGAGAGAGAGAGCACAAGAGGGGGTAGGGTCAGAGGGAGGAGCAGACTCCCCGCCAAGCAGGGAGCCTGATACGGGACTTGATCTCGGGACTCTGGGATCATGACCCAAGCCAAAGGCAGTCGCCTAACCAACTGAGCCACCCAGGCACCCCAAAACGCTAAGGATTTTGTGACCATTGGACACTAAGATCACATTTTGAAGTCAGAGAGAACAGCAAACACAATCAATAGCATAGGTAGACTCTTACTGTCATTTGGAGCATTTTAATTCCATGAAAAAATTTCAGTATTCTTGGGACAAAATGCATACCTACTGTTTAATTCTCATATATTTGTTTCGCTTACAAGAGAAAAGTAAATCCATAATCTCTTTGGATTTTTGACCATCTAATAGCTCCCAAGAGACCAATCATCACTGAGAAGATTCTAGCAGCACAGACAAATGTGTAAATGGTTCATGTGTAGGCAGAACCATTTCTCAAATTTTCAGTACTCATGTGATAATTCCCCAGGTCACTTTACTACAAGTGTATTTAGGCTGCCGGCTATGCACTAAAATAGACAGTTTCACCCCCAGATTGGATATGTATAGATCACAGTGCAATTCAATTCCTCTAATGCATGCAAATGGCTTAGCCTTCACTTTTTTTTGTTTTGTTTTGTTTTCATTTACAGATATTTAAATTCTAGTTGGTTAACATATAGTTCAATATTGGTTTCAGGAATAGAATTTAGTGATTCATCACTTAGATATAACACCCAGTTCTAAATACAAAAAATGCCTTCCTTAATACCCATTATCCACTTTGCCCATCCCCCAGCCACCTCCCTTCCATCAACCCTCAGCTTCTTCTGTATGATAAAGAGTCTCTTGAGGTGCAGGGAATATGGTGGAGGAGTAGGGGACCCTGTTTTATCTGGTCCCTTGAATTCAGCTACATATCTATCAAATCATTCACCTGTGAATTCAACCTGAGATCTAAGAAAAGAATTTCTGTAATTCTACAAATAGAAAAGCAACCACTAGTTGCAAGGTAGGAGGTGTGGAGAAGTGAATTGGAGGGGATATACTGGAAGATAAACTGCCATGGGGAGGGAGCTATGTAAGCCAGCTACCAGGAAAAGATATAGCAGCGGTGTGCAAAATTGGAACTTTTAGAAGTCTGCTCCTGTGAGGGATGTCCATACCAGAAAGGTGCTCAGGAGATGAAGAGGGGCAGAATCCCAGGTGGGACAGTATTGACTCAGGTCCCTGGAGTCACAGAAAGAACAGGGGTATCTGAGTGCAGCAGAGTTCCCAAGCATTGGAGTGGGGAAGCCAGCTATGATCACTGAGCCCAGGAGTGGGCTCTCAGATCAGTGTTGTCACAGACCACAAACTGTGGCACAATTGGGTGGCTGCTATCTGAGCAGGAGCCCAGCAAGTGGCAGGACACCAGTGAGACCTTCCTCATTCCCCTGGGAAGATAAGTGCAGGTGTGCACTGCAGGACTCTGTAGACTTTGGGGCACACAAAAGTGACTGATTGCTTTTGCCAGAGGGTGCTGAAGAGTGGGAGCCATGATCTTTCAGTTCCAGGGCTGGAAACTGGGGCACCACCATTTTTATTTTATTTTATTTTTTCTTCATCCTCTCAAGTGGGAAGGAAAGCCTTCAGGGAACAAAAGCCACATAGAGCAACCTAATGCAGGTTACCTGAGCCCAGTCCCCTGACAAGGGGTGGTGCAACTCCACCCAGGAAAGACACCTGGGGATCAGTGCAACAGGCCCCTCCCACAGAAAACCAGCAGGAACATCAGTCTAATACCAAGTTTATGTATCACAGAGAACTGAAAACTCCTATGCTGGGGGAACAGTACATAGAATTTGAGGTTTTTTCTCATGATTCCTTAGTCTTTCAGTTTAAAATCTTCTTTTTTTTTTAAATTTTCAGTTAGTTTCTTAACTTATCAACTCTATTTTTAAGTATTTTTTTAACTTTTATTTTTACATTTACATTTCATAGATATATTCTTCATTTTGGCTTCCTTTCACTGTATACAATTTCATTTGTGTGTGTCTGTGTATACATATGTATGTGTGTGTGTATACATATGTATGTGTGTGTGTGTGTGTGTGTGTGTGTGTGTGTGTGTGTGTGTGTTTAATTACAATTTTGGGATCTAGTGTCTTCTAACACACAGACTAAAATACATCCAGGACCAAGGGTTTTTATCCACCTATTAGATTATATTCTTTCTTTTTCCCTTTTTCTTTTCTTTTTTGATTTCTGGTCTCTTCGGATTTGTCTAGTGTATATTTTGCTGGGATCATGGTTGATATTTTTTATTTTGTTCTCTCATTCATCTAGTCTTCTCTGGACAAAATGACTAGAAGGAGAAATTCCAATAAAAGAAAGAACCAGAGGTAATACTCTCTGCCATAGATTTAATCTATATGGTTATAAGTAAGATATAAGACCTAGAATTCAGAATAATGATTATAAAGATAGGGCTGTAAAAAGCATAAAAGACACTATAGAATCCCTTAGTGCAGAAATAAAAGAACTCAATTCTAATCAGGCAAAAAAAAAAATGCTTTAACTGAGATGCAGTCTAAAATGGATGCTCTAATGCTAGGGTAAATGAGGCAGAACAGAGAGTCAATGATATAGAAGAAAAAATGATGGAAAGCAAGGAAGCAGAGAAAAAGAGATAAACAACTACTGGATTATGAAGGGAGGCTTCAAGAAACCAGCAACACCATAAAGTGAAACAATATTAGAATAATTGGGGTCCCAGGGGAAGAGGAAAGAGAGAGAGATAGAGAGAGAGAGGGACTAGAAGGTATATTTGAGCAAGTCATAGCTGAGAACTTCCCTAATCTGGGGAAGGAAACAGACATTTAAGTCCAGGAGGCACAAAGAACCCCCCTCAGAATCAATAAATATAGATCACTGAGACATATAATAGTGAAGCTTTCAAATTTCAGAGATAAAGAGAAAATCCCAAAAGCAGCTCAAGACAAGAGTTCCTTAACCTACAAGGGTGGGAACATTAGACTGGCAGCAGACTCGTCCACAGAGACCTGGCAGGACAGAAAGGGCTGGCATGATATATTCAGAGTATGAAATGAGAAAAACATGCAGCCAAGAATACATTATCCAGCAAGGCTATCATTCAGAATGGAAGGAGAGATAAAGAGCTCCAAGACATGAAATCTAAAAGAATTTGTGATCACTAAACCAGCCCTGCAGAAATATTAAAGGGGAACCTGTAAATGAAAGAGAGACAAAAAGCAACATACACCAGAAAGGAACACAGACAAAATACAGAAACAGTGATTTTACATGTAATACAATGTCACTAAATTCATATATTTCAATAGTGACTCTGAATGTAAATGGGCTAAATTGTCCAATCAAAAGACACGGGGTATCAGATTGGATAAAAATGCAAGGCCCATCCATATGCTGTCTACAAGAAACTCATTTTAGACCCAAAGAACCATTCATCACGCTAATGGAAAGAAAGCTGGGGTAGCAATCCTCCTATCAGACAAATTAGATTTTAAACCAAAGACTGTGGTAAGGGATGGAGAGGGACACTATATCAACCTAAAAAGGGTCTATACAACAAGAACATCTAACATAAATATTTATGCTCCTAACATGGAAGCAGCCAATTATATAATCCAATTAATAACAAAGTTAAAGAAACACATTGATAATAATACAAAAATACTAGGGGACTTTAACACCCCACTCAGAGCAATGGACAGATTGTCTAAGCAGAAGATCAATAATGAAACAAGGGCTTTGAATGAAACACTGGACCAGATGGACTTCACAGATACATATAGAACATTCTATCCTAAAGCAACAGAATACACATTCTTCTCAAGTGCACATGGAACATTGTCCAGAATAGATCACATACTGGGTCACAAATCAGTTCTCAACCAGTACCAAAAGATGGATTATTTCCTGCATACTTTCAGACCACAATGCTTTAAAACTTGAACTCAATCACAAGAGGAACTTTAGAAGAAACTCAAATACTAGGAAATTAAAGAACATCCTACTAAAGAATGAATGGGCCAAAAAGAAAACTTAAAAAGAATTTAAAAAATCATGGAAACAAATGAAAATGAAAACATAAATGTTCAAAACATTTCAGATGCAGCACAGGCAGTCCTAAGAGGGAAGTACATAGCAATATAAGCCTTTCCCAAGAAACAAGAAAAGTCTCAAATACACCACCTAAAAATATACCTAAAGGAGCTGGAGAAAGAACAGCAAATAAAACCTAAATCAAGCAGGAGAAGAGAAATAATAAATATCAGAGCAGAAATCAATGAAATAGAAACCAAAAGAACAGTAGAACAGATCAATGAAACTAGAAGCTTGTACTTTGAAAGAATTAATGAGATCGATAAACCCCTAGCCAGACTTATCAAAAAGAAAGAGAAAGGATCCAAATTCATAAAATCATGAATGAAAGAGGAGAGATCACAACCAACACCAAGGAAATACAAATAATTTTAAGAACATAATATGAGCAACTATATGCAAACAGATTAGGCAATCTGGAAGAAATGGACGCATTCCTGGAAACATATAAACTACCAAAACTGAAATAGAAAGAAATAGAAAACCTGAACAGACCCATAACCAGCAAGGAAATTGAAGCAGTAACAAAAAATCTCCCAAAAAACAAGAGTCCAGGGCTGGATGGCTGCCAATGGGACTTCTACCAAACATTTAAAGAATTAATACCTATTTTTCTGAAGCTGTTTCAAAAAATAGAAATGGAAGGAAAACTTCCAAACTCGTTCTATGAGACCAGCATTACCTTGATCCCCAAACCAGACAAAGACCCCACCAAAAAGGAGAATTATAGACCAATATCCCTGATGAACATGGATACCAAAAATCCTTACCAAGATACTAGCTAATAGGATCCAAAAGGACATTAGAAGGATTATTCACCACAACCAAGTGGGGTTTATTTCTGGGCTGTAAGACTGGTTTAACATTCACAAATCAATCAACTTGATACATCACAATAAAAGAAAGGACAAGAACTATATGATTCTCTCAATTGATGCAGAAAAGCATTTGACAAAATACAGCATTCTTTCTTGATTAAAACCCTGCACAGTGTAGGGATAGAGGGAACATACTTCAATATCATAAAAGCCATCTATGAAAAGCCCTCAGTGAATATCATTCTCAATGGGGAAAAATTGAGAGCTTTTCCCCTAAGGTGAGGAACACGATAGGGATGTCCACTCTCACCACTGTTGTTCAACATAGTACTAGAAGTCCTAGCCTCAGGACACACACATAACAAAAAGAAATAAAAGCCATTCAAATTGGCAAAGAAGAAGTCAAACTCTCACTCTTTCCAGATGACATGATACTTTATGTGGAAAACCCAAAAGACTCCACCCCAAAATTGCTAGAACTCATACAGGAATTCAGCAACGTGTCAGGATATAAAATCACTGCATAGGGCGCCTGGGTGGCTCAGTTGGTTAAGCGACTGCCTTCGGCTCAGGTCATGATCCTGGAGTCCCAGGATCGAGTCCCACATCGGGCTCCCTGCTCGGCAGGGAGTCTGCTTCTCCCTCTGACCCTCCCCTCTCTCATGCTCTCTCTCTCTCATTCTCTCTCTCAAATAAATAAATAAAATCTTAAAAAAAATAAAATAAAAAAAATAAAATCACTGCATAGAAATCAGTGGCATTTCTATACTCTGACAATGTGACAGAAGGAAGAGAAATTAAGGAGTTGATCCCATTTACAATTGCACCAAAAACCATAGGATACCTAGGAATAAATCTAACCAAAGAGGTAAAGCATCTGTACTCTAAAAACTACAGAACACTTATGAAAGAAATTGAGGATGACACAAAGAAATGAAAAAACATTCCATGCTCATCAATTGGAAGAATAAATATGTTAAAATGTCTCTGTTACACAGAGCAATCTACACATTCATGTGACCCCTAACAAAATACCATCAAGAAATGTCTGTTCATGTCTTCTGCCCATTTCTTGACTGGATTATTTGTTTTTTGGGTGTTGAACATTATAAGTTCTTTATAGATCTTAGATACTAGCCCTTTATCGGATATGTAATTTGCAAATATCTTTTCCCACTCCATAGGCTGCCTTTTAGTTTTGTTGACTGCTTCCTTTGCTGTGCAGAAGTTTTTATCTTGATGAAGTCCCAATAGTTCATTTTCACTTCAGTTTCCCTTGCCTTTGGAGATGTGTCTAGCAACAAGTTGCAGCAGCTGTGGTCAAAGAGGTTCCTGGCTGGGTTCTCCTCTAGGATTTTGATGGATTCCTGTCTCACATTTAGGTCTTTTAACCACTTTGAGCTTATCTTTGTTTACAGTATAAGAAAATGGTTGAGTTTCATTCTTCTACATGTGGCTGTCCAATATTCCCAGCACCATTTATTGAACAGACTGTCCTTTTTCCATTGAATATTCTTTCCTGATTTGTTGAAGATTAGTTGGCCATAGAATTGAGGGTCCATTTCTGGGTTCTCTCTTCTGTTCCATTGATCTATGTGACTTTTTTGTTGTTGTTGTCAGTATTATACTGTCTTGATGATTATAGCTTTGTGATATACCTTGAAGTTCGGCATTCTGATGCCACCAGCATTGATTTTCTTTTTCAACATTCCCCTGGCTATTTGGGGTCTTTTCTGGTTCCATACAAATTTCAAGATTATTTGTCCAGGTCTGTGAAAAATGTTGATGGTGTTTTCATAGGGATTGCATTGAATGTGTAGATTGCTCTGGGTAGCATAGACATTTTACCAATATTTATTCTTCCAATCCATGAGCATGGAATGTTTTTCCATTTCTTTGTGTCTTCCTCAATGGCCAAAACACACAGGAAAAAAAGCTCCACATCGCTTGGCATCAGGGAAATACAAATCAAAACCACAATGAGATACCACCTCACACCAGTCCTAATGGTTAAAATTAACAAGACAGGGAACAACAAATAATGGCGAGGATGCAGGGATAGGGGAGCCCTCTTACACTGTTTGTTGGAATGCAAACTGGTATAGCCATTCTGGAAAACAGTATGGAGGGTCCTCAAGAAGCTAAAAATAGACCTACCCTATGACCCAGCAATTGCACTACTAGGTATTTTTTTTTAATTTTTTTATTGTTATGTTAATCCCCATACATTACATCATTAGTTTTAGATATACTGTTCCATGATTCATTGTTTGTGCATAACACCCAGTGCTCCATGCAGAACGTGCCCTCCTCAATACCCATCACCAGGCTAACCCATCCTCCCTCCCCCTCCCCTCTAGAACCCTCAGTTTGTTTTTCAGAGTCCATCGTCACTCATGGTTCTTCTCCCCCTCCGATTTCCCCCCCTTCATTCTTCCCCTCCTGCTACATTCTTCTTCTTCTTTTTTTCTTTCTTAACATATATTGCATTATTTGTTTCAGAGGTACAGATCTGAGATTCAACAGTCTTGCACAATTCACAGTGCTTACCAGAACACATACCCTCCCCAGTGTCCATCACCCAGTCACCCCATCCCTCCCACCCCACCCCCCACTCCAGCAACCCTGTTTGTTTCCTGAGATTAAGAATTCCTCATATCAGTGAGGTCAGATGATACATGTCTTTCTCTGTTTGACTTATTTCGCTCAGCATAATACCCTCCAGTTCCATCCACGTCGTTGCAAATGGCAAGATCTCATTCCTTTTGATGGCTGCATAATATTCCATTGTATATATATACAACTCCTTCTTTATCCATTCATCTGTTGATGGACATCTTGGCTCTTTCCACAGTTTGGCTATTGTGGACATTGCTGCTATAAACATCGGGGTGCACGTACCCTTTCAGGTCCCTACTTTTGTATCTTTGGGGTAAATACCCAGGAGTGCAATTGCTGGATCATATGGTAGCTCTATTTTCAACTTTTTGAGGAACCTCCATACTGTTTTCCAGAGTGGCTGCACCACCTTGCATTCCCACCAACAGTATAGGAGGGTTCCCCTTTCTCCACATCCCCGCCAACATCTGTCATTTCCTGACTTGTTAATTTTAGCCATTCTGACTGGTGTGAGGTGGTATCTCATTGAGGTTTTGATTTGGATTTCCCTGATGCCGAGCGATATTGAACACTTTTTCACGTGTCTGTTGGCCGTTTGGATGTCTTCTTTGGAAAAATGTCTGTTCATGTCTTCTGCCCATTTCTTGATTGGATTCTTTGTTCTTTTGGTGTTGAGTTTGATGAGTTCTTTATAGATTTTGGATACTAGCCCTTTATCTGATATGTCATTTGCAAATATCTTCTCCCATTCTGTCAGTTGTCTTTTGGTTTTGTTGAATGTTTCCTTTGCTTTGCAAAAGCTTTTTATCTTGAGGAAGTCCCAATAGTTCATTTTTGCCCTTGCTTCCCTTGCCTTTGGCGATGTTTCTAGGAAGAAGTTGCTGCGGCTGAGGTCGAAGAGGTTGCTGCCTCTGTTCTCCTTTAGGATTTGGATGGACTCCTGTCTCACATTGAGGTCTTTCAACCATTTGGAGTCTATTTTTGTGTGTGGTGTAAGGAAATGGTCCAATTTCATTCTTCTGCATGTGGCTGTCCAATTTTCCCAACACCATTTGTTGAAGAGATTGTCTTTTTGCCATTAGACATTCTTTCCTGCTTTGTCAAAGATGAGTTGACCATAGAGTTGAGGGTCCATTTCTGGGCTCTCTATTCTGTTCCATTGATCTATGTGTCTGTTTTTGTGCCAGTACCATACTGTCTTGATGATGACAGCTTTGTAGTAGAGCTGGAAGTCCAGAATTGTGATGCCACCAGCTTTGCTTTTCTTTTTCAACATTCCTCTGGCTATTTGGGGTCTTTTCTGGTTCCATACAAATTTTAGGATTATTTGTTCCATTTCTTTGAAGAAAGTGGATGGTATTTTGATGGGGATTGCATTGAATGTGTAGATTGCTCTAGGTAGCATTGACATCTTCACAAAATTTGTTCTTCCAATCCATGAGCATGGAACGTTTTTCCATTTCTTTGTGTCTTCCTCAATTTCTTTCATGAGTATTTTATAGTTTTCTGAGTACAGATCCTTTGCCTCTTTGGTTAGATTTATTCCTAGGTATCTTATGGTTTTGGGTGCAATTGTAAATGGGATCGACTCCTTAATTTCTCTTTCTTCTGACTTGTTGTTGGTGTATAGGAATGCCAGTGACTTCTGTGCATTGATTTTATATCCTGCCACTTTACTGAATTCCTGTATGAGTTCTAGCAGTTTTGGGGTGGAGTCTTTGGGGTTTTCCACATAAAGTATCATATCATCTGCAAAGAGTGAGAGTTTGACTTCTTTGCCGATTTGGATGCCTTTGATTTCTTTTTGTTGTCTGATTGCTGTGGCTAGGACTTCCAATACTATGTTGAATAGCAGTGGTGATAGTGGACATCCCTGCCGCGTTCCTGACCTTAGGGGGAAAGCTCTCAGTTTTTGCCCATAATGATATTCGCTGTAGGTTTTTCATAGATGGCTTTTATGATATTGAGGTATGTACCCTCTACCCCTATACTCTGAAGAGTTTTGATCAAGAAAGGATGCTGTACTTTGTCAAATGCTTTTTCTGCATCTATTGAGAGGATCATATGATTCTTGTTCTTTCTTTTGTTAATGTATTGTATCACGTTGATTGATTTGCGGATGTTGAACCCACCTTGCAGCCCAGGGATAAATCCGACTTGGTCGTGGTGAATAATCCTTTTAATGTACTGTTGGATCCTATTGGCTAGTATTTTGGTGAGAATTTTTGCATCCATGTTCATCAGGGATATTGGTCTGTAATTCTCCTTTTTGATGGGGTCTTTGTCTGGTTTTGGGATCAAGGTAATGCTGGCCTCATAAAACGAGTTTGGAAGTTTTCCTTCCATTTCTATTTTTTGGAACAGTTTCAGAAGGATAGGTATTAATTCTTCTTGAAATGTTTGGTAGAATTCCCCTGGGAAGCCATCTGGCCCTGGGCTTTTGTGTTTGGGGAGATTTTTGATGACTGCTTCTATTTCCTTAGTGGTTATAGGTCTGTTCAGGTTTTCTATTTCTTCATGGTTCAGTTTTGGTAGTTGATACATCTCTAGGAATGCATCCATTACTTCCAGGTTATCTAATTTGCTGGCATAGAGTTGCTCATAATATGTTCTTATAATTGTTTGTATTTCTTTGGTGTTGGTTGTGATCTCTCCTCTTTCATTCACGGTTTTGTTGATTTGGGTCTTTTCTCTTTTCTTTTTGATAAGTCTGGCCAGGGGCTTATCAATCTTGTTAATTCTTTCAAAGAACTAGCTCCTAGTTTCGTTGATCTGTTCTACTGTTGTTTTGGTTTCTATTTCATTGATTTCTGCTCTGATCTTTATTATTTCTCTTCTCCTGCTGGGTTTAGGCTTTATTTGCTGTTCTTTCTCCAGCTCCTTTAGGTGTAGGGTTAGGTTGTGTACTTGAGACCTTTCTTGTTTCTTGATAAAGGCTTGTATTGCTATATACTTTCCTCTTAGGACTGCCTTTGCTGTATCCCAAAGATTTTGAATAGTTGTGTTTTCATTTTCATTGGTTTCCATGAATTTTTTTAATTCTTCTTTAATTTCCTGGTTGACCCATTCATTCTTCAGTAGGATGCTCTTTAGCCTCCATGTATTTGAGTTCTTTCCGACTTTCCTCTTGTGATTGAGTTCTAGTTTCAAAGCATTGTGGTCTGAAAATAGGCAGGGGATGATCCCAATCTTCTGGTACTGGTTGAGACCTGATTTATGACCTAGGATGTGATCTATTCTGGAGAATGTTCCATGGGCACTAGAGAAGAATGTGTATTCCGTTGCTTTGGGATGGAATCTTCTGAATATGTCTGTGAAGTCCATTTGGTCCAGTGTGTCATTTAAAGTCTTTATTTCCTTGTTGATCTTTTGCTTAGACGATATGTCCATTTCAGTGAGGGGGGTGTTAAAGTCCCCCACTATTATTGTATTGTTGTCAATGTGTTTCTTTGCTTTTGTTATTAATTGCCTTATATAATTGGCTGCTCCCATGTTAGGGGCATTGATATTTACAATTGTTAGATCTTCTTGTTGGATAGACCCTTTAAGTAGGATACAGTGTCCTTCCTCATCTCTTATTACAGTCTTTGGTTTAAAATCTAATTTGTCTGATATAAGGATTGCCACCCCAGCTTTCTTTTGGTGTCCATTGGCATGGTAAATGGTTTTCCACCCCCTCACTTTCAATCTGGGGGTGTCTTTGGGTCTAAAATGAGTCTCTTGCAGACAGCATATCGATGGGTCTTGTTTTTTAATCCAATCTGATAGCCTGTGTCTTTTGATTGGGGCATTTAGCCCATTTACATTCAGGGTAACTATTGAAAGATACGAATTTAGTGCCATTGTATTGCCTGTAAAGTGACTGTTACTGTATATTGTTTGTGTTCCTTTCTGGTCTATGTTGCTTTTAGGCTCTCTCTTTGCTTAGAGGACCCCTTTCAATATTTCTTGTAGGGCTGGTTTCGTGTTTGCAAATTCCTTTAGTTTTTGTTTGTCCTGGAAGCTTTTTATCTCTCCTTCAATTTTCAATGACAGCCTAGCTGGATATAGTATTCTTGGCTGCATATTTTTCTCATTTAGTGCTCTGAATATGTCCTGCCAGTCCTTTCTGGCCTGCCAGGTCTCTGTGGATAAGTCTGTTGCCAATCTAATGTTTCTACCATTGTAGGTTACATATCTCTTCTCCCGGGCTGCTTTCAAGATTTTCTCTTTGTCTCTGAGACTCGTAAGTTTTACTATTAGATGTCGGGGTGTTGACCTATTTTTATTGATTTTGAGAGGGGTTCTCTGTGCTTCCTGGATTTTGATGCCTGTTTCCTTCCCCAAATTAGGGAAGTTCTCTGCTATAATTTGCTCCATTATACCTTCTTCCCCTCTCTCTCTTTCTTCTTCTTCTGGGATCCCAATTATTCTAATGTTGTTTCGTCTTATGGTATCGTTTATCTCTCGAATTCTGCCCTCGTGATCCAGTAGTTGTTTATCTCTCTTTTTCTCAGCTTCTTTATTTTCCATCATTTGGTCTTCTATCTCACTGATTCTTTCTTCTGCCTCATTTATCCTAGCAGTTATCGCCCCCATATTTGATTGCACCTCATTAATAGCCTTTTTGATTTCAAGTTGGTTAGATTTTAGTTCTTTTACTTCTCCAGAAAGGGTTTCTCTAATAACTTCCATGCTTTTTTCAAGCCCAGCTAGTATCTTTAAAGTGATGATTCTGAACTCTAGATCCGACATCGTACTAATGTCCGTATTGAGTAGGTCCCTGGCAGTCGGTACTACCTCTTGTTCTTTTTGTTGAGGTGATTTTTTCCGTCTTGTCATTTTGTGCAGAGGAGAATAGATTAATGAGAGAACAAAATGCTAGCAGGGTAACAACGTCCCCAGAAAATATACTCTAAACAGATCAGAAAAGACCTGAAGCAGTGGGAAAAGAAAGGGAAAGAGAGAAAAAAGAAAAAGAAAGAAAAAAAAGAAAAAAGAAAAAGATAAAGATAAAGATAAAAACAAACAAAGGCAGAACAAAACAAAACAAAACAAAAACAGAATGTGATCAAATATGATCAGGGTGGTTTATAGATCAGTGCCACACACTAGATTTGGGGTGTATTTTGGTCTGTTAAAAGAAAGTCCCTCCCAAAATTTTAAAGAAAGAAAAACTTATATATGTACAAAAATAATGGTTGATATAATGAAGGGATGGAATATGACTGTAAAGATGGAAATTATAAAAAATTTTAAAAAAGGATTTGATAAGTTGTTTGAAAAAAGAAAGAAGAGGATTAAAAAAAAAAAGAAAGAAAGAAAAAAGGGAGAGCATGTGATCAGGCAGGGGAGTAGAAAAAAACCATACACTAGAGATTTAGAGTATATTTTGATCTGTTAGAAGAAACTATCTCAAGATTTTAAAGAGAGAACAACTTATATATATATGCCAAAAATACGGGTAACTACTATGAAGGGATAGAATATGACTTTAAAAATGAAAAATAAAAATGTTTTTTTTTTTTAAAAAGGGATTGATAAGATGTTGGTTGAAAAAGGGAAAAAGAAAAATTCAAAAAAAAAGAAAAAAAGAAAAAAGAAAAAAAGACAGTTAAAAAAAATAATTTTCTTTGAAAGACTAAAGAATCATGGTAAAAAAGCCATGAATTCTATGTGCAGTATTCCCCTAGCGCTGGAGTTCTGCCGTTCTCACCGATCGGTAAACCTGGTCTTGGCTGGCTGTTCTCACTGATCTTCTGGGGGAGGGCCTGTTGCCGTGGTTCCCAAATGTCTTTGCCGGAGGCAGAATTGCCCCGCCCTTGACGGTCTGGGCTAAGTAATCTGCTCGGGTTTGCTCTCCAGAGCTTTTGTTCCCTGCAAGCTTTCCGTACTGCTTTGGAGGCGGAGAGTGAAAATGGTGGCCTCCCAGTCTCCGCCCCAGAGGAGCCGAGAACTCGGGGTCCCGCTCCTCAGCGAGCCCCCAGAGAAAAGCAGTCAGTCACTCCCGTCTCCCCGGTCTCCGGCCGCACTCCGTGCTCACCCAGCCTGTGACCGCGCCTTTCTATCTTGCACCCGACCCCGGGTGGAGTCTCCAAACCCAGCAGATCCCCGCGCTGCACTCCCGCACCTCTTCTCCCGGGGGAAGAAGGTGAGTCTCCCCGGATCTGCCGCTTGTTGGGTCCCTGCTGGAGGAGCAGTGGCCCGACTGTGCCGCGGATCACGGTTTATAGCAACCCTGAGCTGAGAGTCCGCGCCTGGGCTCCGTCTCTGCAGCCGGCTTCCCTGCTCCGATACCTGGGAGCTCTGCTGCACTCAGGCACCCCCGGTCTTTCTGTGACCCCGAGGGTCCTGAGACCACACTGTCCCACGAGGGTTCTACCCCCCACTTCGCCACCAGAGTGACATCCCTCAGCGGAGCAGACTTCTAAAAGTTCCGATTTTGTGCTCCGCGGCTCTATCACTTGCCAGAAGCGGCCGAGGGAGGCCCCTCCCCCGCCGTCTATCCTCCCGAATACCGCCTCGGATTCACTTCTCCGCACGTCCTACCTTCCAGAAAGTGGTCACTTTTCTGTTCAGAGAGTTGTTGCTATTCTTTTCTTCGATCTCCTGTTGAGTTTGTAGGTGTTCAGAATGGTTTGATCCCTATCCAGCTGAATTCCTGAGAGGAGACGAAATCCAGGTCTCCTACTCCTCCGCCATCTTGCTCCGCCCCCCTGCACTACTAGGTATTTACCCCAAAGATATAAATGCAGTGATCCAAAGGGGCACCTGAACCCCAATATTTACAGTAGCAATGTCCACAATAGCCAAACTATGGAAAGAGCTGAGATGTCCATCCACAGATGAATGGATAAAGAAGATATGGTGTGTATATATACAATGCAATATTAGTCATCAGAAAGAATGAGTAGTTACCATTTACACTGACGTGGATGGAATTGGGGGTATTATGCTGAGTGAAGTACGTCAGTCTGAGAAAGATGATTATCATATGGTTTCACTCATACGTGGAATATAAGAAACAGCACAGAGGATTATATGGGAAGGGAGGGAAAACTGAATGGGAAGTCATCAGAGTGGGAGAGAAACCATGGGAGACTCTTAACTATAGGAAACAAACTGAGGATTGCTTGAGGGGAGATGGGTGGGGGGATGGGGTAATTGGGTGATGGGCATTAAGGTGGGCACGTGATGTGATGAGCGCTGGGTGTTATACACAAGTGGTGAATCATTGAACACTACATCTGAAGCTAATGATATTCTATATTTCAGATAATTGAATTTAAAATTTAAAAAGTCTCTTATGGTTGGCTTCCTTTTTTTTTCCCTTCCCCTATGTTCATCTCTTTTGTTTTTTAAATTCCATATATGAGTGAAATCACATGGTATTTGTCTTTCTATGATTTATTTTGCTCAGCATTTCACTAGCTCCATTCATGTTGTTGCAAATGGCAAGATTTCATTTTTTTGATGGCTGAGTAATATTCCATTGTGTATATACACCAAATCATTGGGGCTCTTCCCATGATTTGGCTATTGTTTATAATGCTGCTATAAACATCGGGGGCATGTCCTCCAAACTAGTATTTTTGCATTCTTTGGGTGAATACTTAGCAGTGCAATTGGAGGGTCATAGGGTAGTTCCATTTTGAACATTTTGGACAGTTTTTCAAAGGGACTGCACCAGTTTGCATTCCTACCATGGATGTGTAAGAGGCTTCCCTTTTCTCTGTATCTTTGCTGACATTTGTTATTTCCTATGCTGTTAATTTTAGCCATTCTGACAGGTATGAGGTGATATCTCATAGTGGTTTTGATTTGTATTCCCCTGATGCTGAGTGATGTTGAACATCTTTTCATGTATCTGTTGGCCATCTTGACACCTTCTTTGGAAAAGTATCTATTCATGTCTTTGGCCCATTTCCTGACTGGATTATTTGTTTTATGGGTGTTGAGTTTGATAAATTCTTTATCCGATATGTCATTTGTGAATATCTTCTCCCATTCCACAAGCTGCTTTTTACATTTGCTGATTGTTCCATTTGCTGTGCAGAAGCTTTTTATTTTGATGAAGTCCCAATAGTTCATTTTTACTTTTCTCTCAAGGCATGTCTATCAAGAATTTGCTACGGCCGAGGTCAAAGAGGTTGCTGCGTGTGATCTCCTCAAGGATCTTGATGGTTTCCTGTCTCACATTTAGGTCTTTCAACCATTTTAAATTTATTTTTGTTTATGGTGTAAGAAAGTGGTCCAATTTCATTGTTCTGCATGCTGCTGTCCAGTTTTCCCAACAACATTTATCCAATAGACTGTTTTTTCCATTGGATATCCTTTCCTGCTTTGTTGAAGATTAGTTGATCATACAGGTGTGGATCCATTTCTGGGTTTTCTATTCTGTTCCATTGATCTATGTGTCTGTTTTTGTGTCTGCACCATACTATCTTGATGACTACAGCTTTGTAATATAACTTCAAGTCTGGAATTGTGATGCCTCCAGCTTTGTTTTTCTTTTTCAAGATTGCTTTGGCTCCTTAGGGTCTTTCTGTGGTTCCATACAAATTTTAGGATTTTTTGTTCTTGTTCTGTGAAAAATGCTGGTGGTATTTTGATAGGGATTGCATTAAATGTGTAGATTGCTTTGGGTAGTATAGACATTTTAACAATATTTATTCTTCCAATCCATAAGTATGGAATGTTTTTCCATTTCTTTGTGTTCTCTTCAATTGCTTTCATATGAGTTATATAGTTTACAGAGTACCTCTTTGGTTAGGTTTATTCCTAGGTATCTTACGGTTTTTGGTGTAATTGTAAATGGGATTGATTCCTTGAGTTCTATTTCTGTTGCTTCATTATTGCTGTATAGAAATGCAACTGATTTCTGTGCATTGATTTTATATCCTGTGACTTAGCTGAATTTTTGTATAAGTTCTCACAATTTTTTGATGGAGTCTTTCAAGTTTTCTACATAGAATATCATGTCCTCTGCGAATAGTGAAAGTTTGACTTTTCCCTTACTAATTAGTATGCCTTATTTCTTTTTGTTGTCTTTTTGTTGAGGCCAGGACTTCCAGTACTATGTTAAATAGATAGGACATCTCTCTCTTCTACCTGACCTTAGAAGCAAAGCTCTCAGTTTTCCCCCGTGAGGATATTAGCTGTGGTTCTTTCATATATGACCTTTATGATGTTGAGGTATGTTACCTCTATCCCTACTTTGTTAATGGTTTTAATCAAAAATAGATGCTATAAGTTCATTTTTGCTTTTGTTTCACTAGCCTTTGGAGATGTATCTTGAAAGAAGTTGCTGTAGCCAATGTCAAAAAGGTTACTGTCTATGTTCTCCTCTAGGATTTTGATGGATTCCTGTCTCATGTTGAGGTCTTTCATCCATTTTGAGTTTATCTTTGTGTATGGTGTTAGAGAACAGTCAAGTTTCATTCTTCTGTGTATAACTGTCCAATTTTCCCAGCACCATTTATTGAAGAGACTGTCTTTTTTCCATTGCATATTTTTTCCTGCTTTGTCAAAGATTATTTGACCATAGAGTTGAAGGTCCATATCTGGGCTCTCTATTCTGTTCCATTAGTCTATATGTCTGTTTTTGTGCCAGTATCATGCTGTCTTGGTGATCACTGCTGTGTAATATAGCTTGAAATGGTGACTAACATAACATAATTAAATTAAATTAAATTTAAAAAAGAATGGATGCTATATTTTGTCAAATGCTTTTTCTGCATCTATTGAGAGGATCATAAGTTTCTTATTCTTTCTTTTATTCATGTGGTGTATCACGTTGATTGATTTGCAAATACTGAACCACCCCTGCAGCACAGGAATAAATCTCACTTGATCATGATGAATAATTCTTTTAATGTACTGTTAGCTTTGATTTGCTCATATCTCAATGAGAATTTTTGAATCCATGTTCATCAGGGATATTGGTCTGTAATTCTCCTTTTTAGTGCGGTCTTTGTAAGGTTTTGGAGGTAATGCTGGCCCCATAGAATGAGTTTGGAAGTTTCCCTTCCATTTTATTTTTTGGAACAGTTTGAGAAGAAAAGGTATTAACTTATTTTTAAATGTCTAATTCTATCATCCGCCCCCCCGCCCCCGGGAAGCCGACTGCTCCTGGACTTTTGTTTGTTGGAAAATTTTTGATTATTGTTTCAATTTTTTGCTGGTTATGGGTCTGTTCAAATTTTCTATTTCTTCCTGTTTCAGTTTTGGTAGTTTGCACATTTCTAACAATCTATTCATTTCTTCCAGATTGCTTAGTTTATTGGCATATAATTTTTCATAATATTCTCTTACATTGTTTCTCTTTCTGTGGTGTTAGTTATGATCTCTCCTTCATTAATGATTTTATTTATTTGGTTCCTTTCTCTTTTCTTTTTGATAAGTGGCTAGGGGTTTATCAATTTTATTAATTCTTTCAAAGACCAAGATCTTAGTTTTGTTGATCTATTCTACTGTTTTTTGGTTGTTGCTGTTTGTTATATGTCATTTATTTCTGTTCTAATCTATATTGTTTCCCTTCTTCTGTTGCCTTTATGTTTTATTTGCTCTTCCTTTCCTAGTTCCCTTAGTTGTAAGGTTAGGTTGTGTATTTGAGATTTTTATTGATTCTTGAGGTAGGCCTGTATTGCTATATACTTCCCTCTTATGAGTGCCTTTGATGCTTTCCAAAGGCTTTGGACCTTCATGTTTTCATTTTCATTTGCTTCTCTGTATTTTTTTAAAGATTTTATTTATTTGACAAAGAGAGACAGTGAGAGAGGGAACACAAGCAGGGGGAGTGGGAGAGGGAGAAGCAGGGTCCCCACTAAGCAGGGAGCCTGATGCGTGTCTCAATCCCAGGAGTCTGGGATCATGGCCTGCGCCAAAGGCAGCCACTTAACCTACTGAGCCACCCAGGTGCCCCTATTTTTTTTTATTACTTCTTTAATCTCCTGGTTAACCCATTCATTCTTTAGTAGGATATTCTTTAACCTCCATTTATTTGTGTCTTTCCAAATTTTTTCTTGTGGTTGAATTCAAGTTTCATAGCATTGTGGTCTGAAAATATGCATGTTATGATCTCAATCTTTTTGTACTTATACATCTTTTTTTTACTTGACCCAGTATGTGATCTATTCTGGAGAATGTCCCATGTGAACTAGGAAAGAATATGTATTCTGCTGCTTTCGGATGACATATTCTGAATATATCTGTTAAGTACATCTGGTCCAGTGTGTCATCCAAAGCCATTGTTTCATTGTTGATATTCTGTTTAGATGATCTGCCCATTGCTGTAAGTGGGGTGTTAAATTCCCCTAGTATTACTGTATTAAGTCAATGAGTTTCTTCATGTAATTGATTTATATATTTGGCTGCTCCTAAGTTGGGGGCATTAATATTTACAATTGTTAGATCTTCTTGTTGGATAGACCCCTTAATTATGATATAGTGCCCTTCTTCATCTCTTGTTACATTCTTTGGTTTAAAATCTAGTTTGTCTAATATAAATTTAGCTACTCTGGCTTTCTTTTAATGTCCATTAGCATGATAGATGGTTTCAATCTGGAAGTTTCTTTAGGTCTAAAGTGGGTCTCTTGTAAGCAATATATAGATGAGTCTGATCTTTTTATCCATTCAGATACCCTATGTGTTTTGATTGGAGTATTTAGTCCATTTACATTCATGATAGACATGTATTTAGTGCCATTGTATTAACTGTAATGCTGGTGTTGATTTTCTCTGTTCCTTTCTAGTCTTTGTTGCTTTTGGTCTTTCTTTCCAACTCAAAGGGTCCCCTTTAATATTTCTTGCATGGCTGGTTTAGTGGTCCTGAACTCCTTTAGTTTTTATTTGTCTGGGAAACTCTTTACCTCTCCTTATTCTTTTTCTTTATATTCTTTTTTTCTCTCCAAGTTCGTATTTAAATTCAAGTTGGTTAACACATAGTGTAGTATTAGTTTCAGGAGTAGAATCCAGTGATTCATCACTTACATATAATACTCAGTGCTCATTACAAGTGCCTTCCTTAATGCCCATTACCCATTTAGCCCATCCCCACACCTTCCCTCCAGCAACCCTCAGTTCATTCTCTATAGCTAAGAGTCTATCTCTCCTTCTATTCTGAATGTCACCCTTGCTGGATAAAGTATTCTTGGTTGCATATTTTTCCCATTCAGTTCACTGAATATATCATGCCACTCTCCTCTGGTCTGCCAGGTTTCTGTGGTGAGATCTGCTGCAAACCTTACTTGTCTTCCCTTGTAGGTTAAGGACTTTTTTTCCCTTGCTGCGCTCAGGATTATTTTCTTTTCTGTGTACTTTGCCAATTTTACTGTGATTTGTCTTGGTGTTGGCTGGCTTTGTTGAATTTGATGGGAGTTCTCTGCGCCTCCTGGATTTGCATGTCTATTTCTGTCCCCAGATTAGGGAAGTTTTCAGCTATAATTTGCTCAAATAAACCTTCTGCCCCCTTTTTTCCCTCTTCTGGGACTCCAGTGATATGAATGTTATTACTCTTTATGGACTCACCGAGTTCCCTAAGTCCACATTCATGATCCAATATTTTTCTTATTTTCTTTCTTTTAGCTTCATTTCCCCCCCATAATTTTAACTTTTATATCACTGATTAATTTCTCTGCTTCTCCCATCCTTGTCAATACATCCAGTTGGTTTTGCATCTCAGTTATAGCATTTTTTTTTTTTATTTTGGCCTGACTAGTTTTTATTTCCTTTATCTCTGCAGTAGGGACTCCCCTTGTCTTTCTCAATCCCAGCTACTATCCTTATGATTGCTCTTTTAAATTATCATGGAACACTACATCAAAAACTAAAGATGTACTGTATGGTGACTAACATAACATAATAAAAAAAAATTAAAAAAATAAATTATCATTCAGGTATATTAATTACATATGTTTTGATTAGATCACTGGCTGTGACCTCTTCTTGTTCTTTCTTTTGGGATAAATTCCTCCACCTGGCATTTTTCCTAGACCTCTGTCTTCTGTGTGTTAAGGAAACATGTTGCCTTTCCTGCTCCTTAGAGTAATGGCTATATTAAGAAGAGGTCATATCTGTCTAGGGCCTGGTGCTTCAGGAAGTTTTTTTGTGTGTGTGTGTGTATGCCGTGCACATTCTGCTGTTGTGTTTGGCTGCTCTTTCCCTCAGATCGATCCTCTGCAGAGTTTCTCCTTGCCTTCAGTGGGGTGTGTTTGGACCTGGTCCAATGTGTGCTGAGTTTTAACTAGGTATGTTTTGGTCTGCTTGTTAGAAAAGGCTAGATCCATTTTACCTTATAGCTGAAGATTTGCAGCACTTTAAGTTGGTGTGTGTATGTGTGTGTGGGGGGGGGACTTACTCTGCTAATTCTTAGGCAGACTTGACCTAGTAAAGATTCACCTGCAGGGGCACCTTGGTGGCTTAGCTGGTTAAGCAACTGACTCTTGATTTTGGCTCAGGTCATGATCTCAGGGTCATGAGATCAAGCCCTGCATCAGGCTCTTAGCTGGATGTGGAGCCTGCTTAAGATTCTCTCTCTCCTCCTTCCTCTGCCCCCCGCCACATCCTCTCTCTCTAAAAAATAAAATAAAAATTAGAAAATTAAAAAAAAGATGTACCCACAGGGCACATGAGGTGGGCATTGGTTTAAGTAGCTCCAGCCTCCACTGGCGGTGCTGTGCTGCTCACTGAAATCTGTCGTGCTGATGGGTTTGGGGGAAAATGGTGTCACCCCACTCTCTTGTACCCAGAGAGGGGAGTTCACACCTGCAGCTGTTCAGGGAGCCCTCATGGAAGACCAAACAATTTCCCCTCTTGTGTCCTGGTTTCCATCAGAACCCTGCTTTCACCCTGTCTGTGTCTGAGCCATCTGTCTGCCTGGCAGCACAGTGCTCCTGTGTTTTATCTCAGGGGTATGGCTGGGTTTCAAAACTCCAAATTCTAGGGACCCAGCACAGCTCAGACACACACTGATCCTCTGAGTTAGGGTCTTGCTGTGCTGTGGCTGGTGCCATTTGTCCCAGAAAAGTAGTTGCATGACCATGCAGGGGCTCAGAGTTTATGGTAAAGCACAGCCAAAATCTGGCTTCCAGGTTAGCTGCCTTCAGCAGATGCCTCTGCTGCTGCTTAACAGTGCCTGCCATCATTTTTGTCCTGAGAGGCAGTGCCATATTTCCTAAATGCACTCCAACAAGGGGAACTGCCTCTTTTGGTGTGACCCAGGAGATCCTTGGATGCCGTCTGCTCCTGGGCCTCTGTCCTCCTTCCCCACAGTAGCATTGCTAAGCTTGCCAGGCATGACCCTGGTGATGGCATGGACTTCTAAAACTTCAGACTTTCAGCTCCACTGCTTGTAAAATCTTGTGACAATCAGCCCCTCTCCTTTTCTCAGTCAATGGTTTTTGGGAAGAGTTTTTCTTGTGCAATTCCCTGCATACTGATTTCACTCTTTCTTCCTCTCTTTCTCTCTCTCTCTCCTCTCTGTATGATCAGGGCTCTATGCCCTCTGTAGCATCTGCAATTCTCTTCTCCCCCAAATCAACTCTCCACAGCTCCTACCTTCCACAATGTGGCCATTTTTCTCCCTCTAGATGTGCAATTTGTTCTCTCAGTCCCCATATGGATTTATTGGGTGTTCAGAATGGTTTGATATCTATCTAGCTGTGTTTGAAGGATGGGGCAAGCATAGAATCCCTCTACTGCTCCACCATCTTAAGAATTCAGCTGCTTAGTTTTCTAATACTGCGGTTCTTGCTGGTACCACAAAATGAAAACCTGGATCTCCCCCTGGTACATATTTTGTTTATGATGGATATCTGGCTGGACCTCAGTTTCACAGAAGTGATTGTGTAACTTATTTTGTTCAGATTTTTCAATGACGTCAATTATAGTCATCACTGATACACACAAGTTCCTAAAATAGGGTACTATGTACCTCAGAAAATGAAAGAAACTGAGCACTCTGGAGTTCATCTCTCTGGAACACAGTTATCTATCCTATTCAGTCATGGAGACCAGCCCCTACATTAATGATTCAGGTTTCCTAGCTGACTATCATTGACTGTCTTATGGTAACTGGAATATTACATAATTCTTAAAAGAAAGATCAATATTTTAGGGACAAATGCTAACTGAAAATTATTGAGAATTCCTACTGGCCCTTGAGGATGGGCCCTTCCTTTGTGTCCTAGCTCAAGGGTAAGGGATAAACATTTTCGTATGACACCTGAGCTCTATCCTTGTTGACCTGTGGGAATACAGTAAAAATGTAGAAAGATGAGAAATAAATATGTTCATTGGTCTGCCAGAGGCACAATATGGGAGGGTTCAATAATGCACTTCTTATTAAATAATCTAATATACAGTTCTCCTAGGATGTTTCCAATGTTATTCCAACAATATTAATAGTGTTAATTTCTAGCCTCCATCAGAGCAAATTTTGTCCAACATTTTCTGCCAGACAAATTAAATGAGCAACCAGAGTATGCTTAAAGTTCCAGGAAAATGTTGGCCTGGTGAAAATTTCAATCACAACAATGCACATATATTTCTGGCAATTCAACCTCAGAATTATTTTATACTCAAAAATGATCCAGTGATTTGGAGAGGCGGAAATCACAAAAAGCCATTATAGAGGAATAAAGCACCATTGTTTAAAAATCACTTAATCTGCCTGAGCTCAGGAACATGGCAATTTGCAGAGGATACATAGGGTTACGCTACACCTAATTCCACATTGTGGTCACAGCAATGCATGCAGGGCTCACATAGGCACAATAAATATGACATGTAACTAGAGGGGTTGAGAGTATACAGAAAAGTCAGACAGTGAGCCCTCTTAATTAAAATACTTCTCATTCTATTTTTAGGGTGGTGCTCATAAGGATACACTGCTAAGTACTAGTGGCATTTGGGTAAGCACACTTATTGGTATGAACACTGACACACTGGTGAGAAATTACCTTGCCATCATTTCTGTGCCTAATTCCTATATGAGGCATCAACAGAAAGACTGAGAAAGTGCAAAAATTCTGGAAAAAAACAGAAGTCTTGAAGAATCACTATATTACTAAAGCCTCACACTGTTTAAATTGACAGATTCTATACAACATTAATTAATTCATGATTACTTAAATGATAAAAATAACCCAGGAAAATTTTATTAAAAAAATAGATATTACCTTGACAGTGCATCATTGTTTCTTCTCAGGTAAGGGAGTTGGTAAAAGTGACAAAATCAGGTATTCTTTGGTGAAGTGGCAAGAATTCCATGCAACTGTGATCTTACTTCCAACCTACAAACCACAGGGACAGTCAGAGGAGCCAAGGAAGAAAATTTTTCAAATTCAATGTTTATTGATAAAAGCTTACAAGCATTAATTATATACATTCAATGACCAGCTATATGACAAGAAAAAAAGTACCCTTGTTCCATGAAATAGAATGGTATAGAAAGTAATTTTGTTTTAAGATGTAGTCAAAGTTTCTCCAAAGAACTCTTAGCATCATTCATTAAAACTAGGATCTTCCTTTAAACAGAAATGAAATAGACTGAAGGAATATCAACATCAACCAATAAAATTCCAAGATTTGGATATAATTGGCAATAATTTCACAGTTACAAATATATATATATATATATATATATATATATATATATATATATAATTTATTTATTTAGTTCAGTTAGCCAACATATAGTACATCATTAGTTTTTGATGTAGTGTTCAATGATTCATTAGTTGTGTATAACACCAAGTGCTCATCACAACACATGCCCTCCTTAATACCCATCACCTGGCTACCCCATCTCCCTACCCCCTCTCTTCTAAAAAAATATTTAATGCAGTACATACTTGAATCCATCATTCAAATATCTAGAAAATTTCTCTTTGAGTGACAAGAAAAAAACACTACGAATTATTGTGACTGGATTAACAAGCAAATTAAAACACTCTCTGAGATATTCCCACAAATACAAACCATTTTTCAGCTTCTATTACGTTTCCTTTATCTAAAAAATTATTGGTAACTCATGAATTATAATATCTTTTGAACTATCTAATTGACCTCAATGGACTATGCCTCACTCACAAGATTGCAGCATCTAAGGAAATCATGTGAATGGCTTAACGGTAGACAAAAATGTGACTCATCAGTCTCATTACTTATGTGCTGGTTCCCCAGTGCCTGATTATTATGACTGTATGGATGCTGCTAGCCAAGCACTCAGAGTTACCATGTCACTTCTAAATCAGATATTTATAGATCTCTGCACAATTCATTTTTCTTAACGTATGCAATAAGTTTAGGTTTCAAATACCACAGACCTGGCTGGTACTACTATCTGACTAACTGAACTTTATCCATATTTTTTGCCTCATATGGTCCTTTGGCAGACCTCAGCTCACAGAAGTGTTTCTGTCACTCATTTTTTTTCATATTCCAATGATATCCATTTTTTGAATTCATCATTGGTCTAGTCACATTTATAAAAGGGATATTGATCCTAAGATATGTGACAGACACTAAGCATTCCAGATTCTGTCCCCCTGGGATGCACTGACCCATACTATTTAATCATGGAGACTAGTCATCATAGTCAATGACTCAGCCTCACAACTGATTAGTACAGTCAGAATTTCACTGTCATATGAATGTTAGAGTATCCTAAGAGGAATGCCAGTTTTTTCAGGACAAAATGCTTACTAATGTTAGAATTCCTACTGAAATTCTCTGTTTTTAAAAAAGATTTTATTTATTTATTTGACAGAGAGTGAGTGAGAGAAAGAGTAGTGGGGGGAGAGGCAGAGGGAGAAGGAGAAGCAGACTCCCCACTGAGCAGGGAGCCTAATGTGGGGCTAGATGGATCCCAGGACTCTGGGATCATGACCTGAGCTGAAGGCAGACACTTAACTGAGCCACCCAGCCCCCACCCCCTCCTGAAATTCTATCAAGAAGAAGGAATCAATTCATATGAGACCCAGATAGTGGTTCATATCAACCTGTGCAAATAGACTAAAATATGGAAATATGTGATGTCCATTTGTCAAACATGCACAACACAGAAGGGATTATAATATACCTTCATATCAAGTGAACTCATATTACTTTATTAGGATGTTTCTGTTATTATTCAAAGAGAGAAGTCATAAAAATCCTGGAAATAAAAGAGACAAAATATTTGACAGGTCACCAGATAATTAATAACGCACATTGTCCGGATTAACAGATACTTCACAAAACCAATTATCTACTTGACTACAGAAAAATATTAAAAATATAAGCCATAAAAGTAATTTATTTTAAATTGGTTATTACCCTTGGAGTGTATGGTTTTGTGCCATCTCAGAGAAAAGGAACAGATAAAAATCACAAAATCAGCACTTCTTTGCTATGGTGATGAGTATTCATGCAACTCAAAAAATCACTTCCATTCCACAAAAACACAAAGGAAATATAAAAAGTTGTGAAACAAAACCTTCCCAGTTGAATGTTTACTGATAACAGATAATTAAGGAATCAAACAAAGATGTTCCCTTGACCATCTACATAACTAGAAAAATTATGCTTTTTCCTCAGAAAGAAAGTAGTATAGAAAATCAAATTTTCTAAAACCTTGGTCTCAAAGTTGACCCAAAGCCCACCCCCCAAGCATTACTCACTAAAATTATAACTTATATTTATACACATAAACCCACTGATGGAATATGAATGTTAAGCAATGATATCAACATGAAATTCCAAGAATTGGAAATTTAATCATTTCATGTTAAAATGTTTAATGAAATATCTAATTTAATCCATCATCAAATATCTAGAAAATTTCTCCCTGAGTGAGGAGAAAAAGAAAAAATAATTCTAATCTTGAAACTGGGCTAGCAAGCAAATTAAAACATAGTAAGATTACCTAATAAATATGATCTACTTACTCTTCAATTCTCCCATATTTCTTGTATTTAAGAGATAAATAACAAGCAAAAAAATGAATAACTTCTTTCTTTCTTTTTTTTAAGATTTTATTTATTTATTTATTTGACAGAGAGAGACACAGTGAGAGAGGGAACATAAACAGGGGGAGTGGGAGAGGGAGAAGCAGGCTCTCCACTGAGCAGGGAGCCCGGTGCGGGGCTCGATCCCAGGACCCTGGGACCATGACCTGAGCTGAAGGCAGACGCTTAACGACTGAACCACCCAGGCGCCCCTGAATAACTTATTTCTAACTGACAAATGACTGGGACTGAGGAGATGGTGTAAATGGCTCAAGACTAGGCACAGCCATTTCCCACAGTGTTCACTACTCATGTGCTGGTTTTCCACAGTCTGCTTAATGTGGGTTTATGAAAGCTATCAGTCAAGCCCTCAGAGTAGCTATGTCATTCCACAGTGGTTATTTACAGCCTCTGTACCATTCATTTTCTCTAGCATTTGTTAGTATGCTAGTTTTCCAATGCCATAGTCCTTTTTATTTGGTACCATTGGTGACCAAATTGAATTCTCTTTCACATTTTTTGCCTAGTATCATGGTCCCTGTGCTGGATCTCACCTTATAGAAGTTATTTTGTCACTCATCTTGTTCAGATTTCAACAAGACCCATTTGTGAAGCCATCATTGATCTAAGCACGTTTGCAAAAGGGATTTTAATCCTGAGATATATGTCAGATACTGAACACTCAGGATTCTGTCTCCCTAGGACACAGTGAACCATACTATTCAGTTATGGAGGCTAGCCACCACAGTCAAGGACCCAGCCTCATGACTGACTAGCTTAGCCAAAATCTTACCAGTAGAGTTAAAATTCCCTGAGAGAATGTCAGTATCTTCAGGAAAAAAAACTTACCAGCATGAAAATTCCCACTGGCCCTTGAGGATAGGATGCATAATTCTTCCCAAAACTTTCCTTCATTTCATGTCTCAAAGGGAAGAAATAAAAGCTTTTATATGAAACCAAGTTCTGTGTCCATGTTCAAGTTAGCATAGAATAAAATTATGGAAAGATGGGAAGTATACATGTCCATCTGTATCATTCACAACATAAGAGGTTTACTATGCATAAGTATATCATAATACTATTTTTCAAGTAGGCCCTTCTGATATAATTTAAAAGAGGAAGCATATAAATCCTGGAGGGAAAGTACACAGTGTCTCAGATAACCCAGAATATAAAGGCTTCAAATTGTCTGGATTAAGAGACTCTTCAAAATCATGTGTAATCTTATTTGCCAAAAATAAATAATAGAAATAACCTAAATAATAATAAATAATAAATTTTATTAAAAATTGCAAAGTTACCTCTGGAGTGCACTGTTCTGATTATTCCCACAGAAGAGAACTGGTAACAATGACAAAATCAGTAGTTCATTGGAGCAGTGGTAGAAATTTCATCCAATTCCAATATCACTTAAAATCTACAAAATATACTGGGAAATTAAGAAAGTTGACAAACAAAAACACCATAATTGAAAGTTTACTAATAACAAGTCGTAAAAAATAAACCATAGATATTCACTTGACTCTCTATATAACAAGAAAAATTATGTTCACTACTTGAAACAGGGCAGCATTGAAGGTCACAAGACCTTGGTCTCAAAGTTTCCCAAAACGGCCTCCATCAGCATCGGGCTTAAAACTAGGATCTCTCCTTCAACACTAACTATGAAACCCACTAACAAAATGTGAATATTGGGCAATAAAATCTACCTAAAACACCAAGAACTGAAAATGCAATCATTTCATAATTAAAAATTTTAGTGCAGCATCTACTTGAGTCCATAGCTCAAATGTCTAGAACATTTCTGCTTGGGTGACAGGGGTAAAATAGTATTCTAATTCTTGTGACCTCATCAGCAAGGAAATTAAAACATCCTTTAAAACATTTTGACAAATAGAAACTACTCTTCAATTTCCATATTTCTTTTACTTAAGAGATAAATAAATAAAGACTCATCCTTTACCTTGATTACCTAGTCGATCTCAGTCAATTGCTCCTCACTCTAAAGATTTTGGCATGTAAGAAAAATGTGTGAATGGCTCAAAGATAGGCATAACCATTTACCACTGGTCTCTCTCCTCACATGCTGGTTCTTCAGGGTCTGGTTACTATGAATGTATGGAGGCTGCCAGCCAAACACTCAAAAGAGTTGCCATGTCATTCCTAAATCAGAAATTGAAAGATCTTTATATAATTCATTATTCTTAATATATGCAATCAGGGTAGAATTCAATTACTATAGTCCCTATTAGTTATACCAGCTGACCAAACTGAACCTCCCCTCCACATTTTTGCCTAACATGATCTCTTGTGCTGGACCTCAGTCCACAGAAGTGACTTTGTCACTCATTTTGTTCAGACTCCAGTGAGAATCGAAGATCCAGACACATTTCTTTTTTAAAAAAAATCTTGATCCTGACATATGTGGCAGACACTGAGCACTCCAGATTATTTCACCCTGGGACACATTAACCCATATTATTTACTCATGGAGACTAGTCATCACAGTTAATGATCCATCCTGTAATAGGAGTGTTGTAGTGTCTTAAGAGAAGTGTCAGTATCTTCAGGACAAAATGCTTACTGGTGGTAGAATTCCTACTGGCTCTTGAGGATGAGATGGTAGAATTATTCCCAATATTTTCTTCCTTGTCACATTTCAAGAGGAAGGGACAATTTTTTTATTCATATGAAACCAAGGTTTTAGTTTACACTGAGCTGTGAAAATAGAGTAAAAATAGGAAAATATGAGAAGTATACATGACCATTTGTCAACCACTGAAAACACTGAATGGTTCATTATGTACCTGCACACAAATATACTAATTTACTACTCTACTAGGATTTTTCTGATATTCTTGGAAATAAATGAGACAGAAGCCCCAGATGACTCCACAAATTATTAAACCTTACACTGGTTAGTTTCACAGAAATTTTGCAAAACCAATTATATTATTAACTAGTTTAAAAAAGGAGTGCTCTTGCTGTGATGAGCACCCGGTGTTGTATGAAACTGTTGAATATATTGTACACCTGAAACTGATATTACATTGTATGTTAACTAACTGGAATTTAAATAAAAACTTTAAAAAATAAATGAATGATCCATGAAAAATAAATTTATTTATTTCTTTTTTTTTTATATACAGCATGGAAATTGCATTTTCTTCTTTTTTCTTTTTCTTTTTAATTTTATTATGTTAGTCACCATACAATACATCATTAGTTTTTGATGTAGTGATACACGATCCATTGTTTTTGTATAACACCCAGTGCTCCATGCAGTACGTGCCCTCCTTAATACCCATCACCAGGCTAACCAATCCCCCCTCCCCTCTCCCCTCTAAAACCCTGTTTGTTTCTCAGGTCCATAGTCTCTCACGGTTCAACTCTCCCTCCAATTCCCCCTGCCCATTTTTCCCTTCCTTCTCCTAATGTCCTCCATGTTATTCCTTATTTTCCACAAATAAGTGAAACCATATGATAATTGACTTTCTCTGCTTGACTTATTTCACGTAGCATAATCTCCTCCAGTCCCATCCATGTTAATGTAAAAGTTGGGTATTCATCTTTTCTGATGGCTGAGTAATATTCCATTGTATATATGGACCACATCTTCTTTATCCATTCATCTGTTGAAGGGCATCTCGGCTCTTTCCAATAGTTTGGCTATTGCGGACATTGCTGCTATGAACATTGGGGTGCATATGGCCATTCTTTTCACTACATCTGTGTCTTTGGGGTAAATACCCAGTAGTGCAATTGCTGGGTCATAGGGTAGCTCTATTTTTAAATTTTTGAGGAACCTCCACACTGTTTTCCAAAGTGGCTGTACCAACTTGCATTCCCACCAACAGTGTAAGAGGGTTCCCCTTTCTCCACAACCTCTCCAACATTTGTTGTTTCTTTCCCTGTCCATTTTTGTCATTCTAACTGGTGTAAGGTGGTATCTCAGTGTGGTTTTGATTTGGATTTCCCTGATGGCTAATGATGATGAACATTTTTTCATGCGTCTGTTAGCCATTTGTATGTTTTCTTCAGAGAAGTGTCTGTTCATCTCTTCTGCCCACTTTTTGACTTGATTATTTGTTTTTTGGGTGTTGAGTTTGAGAAGTTCTTTATAGATCTTGGATACCAGCCCTTTATCTGTAGTGTCATTTGCAAATATCTTCTCCCATTCTATGGGATGCCTCTTTGTTTTGTTGACTGTTTCCTTTTGCTGTGCAGAAGCTGTTTATCTTGATGAAGTCCCAAAAGTTCATTTTTGCTTTTGTTTCACTAGCTTTTGGAGATGTATCTTGAAAGAAGTTGCTGTGGCCGATGTCAAAGAGGTTACTGCCTATGTTCTCCTCTAGGATTTTGATGGATTCCTGTCTCACATTGAGGTCTTTCATCCACTTTGAGTTTATCTTTGTGAATGCTGTTAGAGAATGGTCGAGTTTCATTCTTCTGCATGTGGCTGTCCAATTTTCCCAGCACCATTTATTGAAGAGACTGTCTTTTTTCCATTGCATGTTTTTTCCTGCTTTGTCAAAGATTATTTGACCATAGAGTTGAGGGTCCATATCTGGGTTCTCTATTCTGTTCCATTGGTCTGTATGTCTGTTTTTGTGCCAGTACCATGCTGTCTTGGTGATCACAGATTTGTAATATAGCTTGAAATCAGGCAACGTGATGCCCCCAGAATTGTTTTTCTTTTTCAACATCTCCTTGGCGATTCGGGGTCTTTTCTGATTCCATACAAATTTCAGGAATGTTTGTTCCAGCACTTTGAAAAATGTCATTGGAATTTTGATTGGGATGGCATTGAAGGTATAGATTGCTCCGGGTAGCATAGACATTTTAACAATGTTTATTCTTCTGATCCATCAGCATGGAATATTTTTCCATCTTTTTGTGTCTTCTTCAATTTCTCTCATGAGTGTTTTGTAGTTCCTAGAGTATAGATCCTTTACCTCTTTGGTTAGGTTTATTCCGAAGTATCTTATGGTTTTTCGTGCTATTGTAAATGGAATCGTTTCTCTAATTTCTCTTTCTACACTTGCGTTGTTACTGTATAGGAAAGCAACTGATTTCTGGGCATTGATATTGTATCCTGCCACATTACTGAATTGCTGGATGAGTTCTAGTAATTTGGGGGTGGAGTCTTTTGGGTTTTCCACATAAAGTATCATGTCGTCTGTGAAAAGAGAGAGTTTCACTTCTTCTTTGCCAATTTGAATACCTTTTATTTCTTTTTGTTTTCTGATTGCTATTCCTAGGACTTCTAGTACTATGTTGAACAACAGTGGAGAGAGTGGGCACCCTTGACTTGTTCCTGATATTAAGGGAAAGGCTCTCAGCTTTTCCACATTGAGGATGATATTCACTGTGGGTTTTTCATAGATGGATTTTATAAGCTTGAAGAATGTTCCCTCTATCCCTATACTCTGGAGAGTTTTAATCAGGAAAGGATGCTGTCTTTTGTCAAATGCTTTTTCTGTATCAATTGAGAGGACCATATGGTTCTTCTCCCTCCTCTGATTAATGTGTTCTATCACATTGATTGATTTGCGAATGTTGAACCACCCTTGCATCCTGGGATAAATCCCACTTGATTGTGGTGGATGATCCTTTTAATGTATTGTTGGATCCTATTAGCTAGGATTTTGTTGAGGATTTTGGAATCCATATTCATCAGGGATACTGGTCTGAAATTCTCCTTTTTGATGGGGTCTTTGCCTGGTTTGGGGATCAAGGTAATGCTGGCCTCATAGAAAGAGTTTGGAAGTTTTCCTTCTGTTTCTATTTTTGGAAACAGCTTCAGTAGAATAGGTATTATTTCTTCTTTAAATGTTTGGTAGAATTCCCAGGGAATCCATCAGGCCCTGGACTCTTGTTTTTTGGGAGGTTTTTTTTTTTTTTTTTTTTTTTTTTTTTTTTAGATTTTATTTATTTATTTGAGAGAGAGAGAATGAGAGACAGAGAGCATGAAAGGGAGGAGGGTCAGAGGGAGAAGCAGACTCCCTGCCGAGCAAGGAGCCTGATGCGGGACTCGATCCTGGGACTCCAGGATCATGACCTGAGCCGAGGGCAGTCGCTTAACCAACTGAGCCACCCAGGCGCCCTTTTGGGAGGTTTTTGATCACTGCTTCAATCTCGTTACGGGTTATTGGCCTATTCATGTTGTCAATGTTTTCCTGATTCAGTCTTGGTAGCTTATACGTTTCCAGGAAGGCCTCCATTTCATCAGATTGCTCAGTTTATTGGCATATAGTTGTTCATAATAATTTCGAATACTTGTTTCTATTTCCTTGGTGTTAGTTGTGATCTCTCCCCTTTCATTCATAATTTTATTAATTTGGGTCCTTTCTCTTTTCTTCTGGATAAGTCTGGCCAGTGGTTTATCAATCCTATTAATTCTTTCAAAGAACCAACTTCTAGTTTTGTTGATCTGATCTACTGTGTTTCTGGTTTCTAGTTCATTGATTTCTGCTCTAATTTTAATTATTTCTCTTCTAATGCATGGCTTAGGCATCGTTTGTTACTTTTTCTCTAGTTCTTTAGGGTGTAGAGTTAGTTGGTGAATTCGGGATTTTTCTATTTTTTTGAGTGAGGCTTGGATAGCTATGTATTTCCCCCTTAGGACCGCCTCTGCAGTATCCCATAGGTTTTGGACCGATGTGTTTTCGTTCTCATTGATTTCCATGAATTGTTTAAGTTCTTCTTTGATTTCTTGGTTGACCCAAACATTCTTGAGCAGAGTGGTCTTTAGCTTCCTAGTGTTTGAATTTCTGCCAAATTTTTTCTTGTGATTGAGTTCCAGTTTTAGAGCATTGTGGTTTGAGGATATGCAGGGAATAATCTCAATCTTTTGATATCAGTTGAGACCTGATTTGTGATCCAGTATATGGTCTATTCTGGAGAAAGTTCCATGTGCGCTTGAGAAGAATGAGTATTCTGTTGTTTTAGGGTGGAATGTTCTGTAAATATCTATGAGGTCCATCTGGCCCAGTGTATCATTCAAAGCTCTTGTTTCCTTGTTGATTTTCTGTTTAGATGATCTGTCCATTGCTGAGAGTGGAGTATTGAGGTCTCCTACAATTAACGTATTGTTGTCAATTTGGCTCTTTATTTTGGTTAACAGTTGGCTTATGTAGATGGCTGCTCCCATGTTGGGGGCATAGATATTTACAACTGTTAGATCTTCTTGTTGGATAGACCCATTAAGAATGATAGAGTGTCCTTCTGTGTCTCTTATTACAGACTTTAGTTTAAAATCTAATTTGTCTGATATAAGAATTGCTACCCCAGCTTTCTATTGAGGTCCGCTGGCATGGAAGATGGATCTCCATCCTTTCACTTTCAGTCTGGATGTATCTTTAGGTTCAAAATGAGTCTCTTGTAGACAGCATATGGATGGGTCCAGTCTTTTTGTCCAATCTGCAACCCTGTGCCATTTTATGGGAGCGTTTAGGCCATTCACGTTGAGAGTGATTATTGAAAGATATGAATTAATTGTCATCATGTTGCCTGTGAAGACGTTGTTTTTATAGATTGTCCCTGTAAATTTCTGTTGTATATCACTCTTGGGGTCTTTCTCCTTTTATAGAACCCCCCTTAATATTTCTTCTAGGGCCGGCTTAGTGGTCACATATTCTTTCAACTTCTGCCGGTCGTGGAAGCTCTGCATCTCTCCATCCATTCTAAATGAAAGCCTTGCTGGATAAAGTATTCTTGGCTGCATGTTCTTCTCATTTAGTACCCTGAATATGTCTTGCCAGGCCTTTCTGGTTTGCCAGGTCTCTGTGGATAGCTCTGACGTTATTGTGATGTTCCTCCCTCTGTACGTAAGGAATCTCTTCCCCCTAACTGCCCTTAAGATGGTTTCCTTGGTTCTAAGATTTGCAAGTTTTACTATTACATGCCGGGGTGTTGGCCTGTTTTCCTTGATCTTGGGAGGGGTCCTCTCTGCCTCTAGGACGTGAATGTGTCTTTCATTCCCCAGATTAGGGAAGTTCTCAGCTACGATTTGCTCAAATACATCTTCTAGTCCTCTCCGTCTCTCTACTCCCTCTGGGATTCCAATTATTCTGACATTGGAACGCCTCATGGTGTCACTTATTTCTCTGATTCTATTTTCATGGATTCTGAGTTGTTTTTCCCTGGCCTCCTCTTTTCCCTTTTTATCCATCATATTGTCTTCCAGGTCGCTTATTCTCTCTTCTGTCTCAGTTACCCTAGCTGTTAGATTATCTAGATTGGATTGGATCTCATTGATAGCATTTTTAAGTTCTGCCAATTCACCTTTTATTTCTGCCCTTAGAGACTCTATGTTGCCATTAATTGATTTCTCCATTCTAGCCATTATCTTCACAATTGCTAGCCTGAATTCCATCTCCGACATCTTGGTTATATCTGCATCCATTTGTAAATCTGCAGCATAAGTCATAATCTCTGAGTCTTTTCTGTTTTGGGGGCTCCTCCTCCTCGTCATTCTGCTGATGGGTGTTTGAGGGAATGTATAGAGTCCAAATTATTGTCAAGAACCCAAGCAAGATGCACCTGTTTTCTTGGGACCTTAGGGTTGCTGGCCTCTTGTTTTCCCAGCCTGTCTTCTAGGGGAGGGGCCTGCCGCGCTGTTACTCAGGCAACCCTGTTTGGGCGGAGTTGCCCTGTGCCCCTGTGGTGGGGGATGGACTCAGTGGGAATCAATCTTTGGGGCTTTTGTTCTCTGGCGCCTTTCCCTGGCAGCTTTCCACATCTCTTCCACGAGTCAGAGCAGAAGAGACCATTTCCAAGCCTCTGCCTCAGAGCAGAGAGACCGCAGTCTGTTCTTCAGTGTGCTCTCTAGGCCACATCGTCTCCATTTCTGTCCGTGCTGCTATAAACTGCAGTGTCCTGGGTTGTGCGCCCCTCCGCAGCGCCCCCAGTCCTGCCTCCAGTCGGGGCACATCTCTGCCCTTTGTGCTTCTAAAACCACCCGCTGCTCCCAGTTCGTGGGCGCGGGGCTCCGCTGCTCTGGGTTTCCACCCCAGGGGCTGCAGTTCACCAGCGCGACCCCAGCGCACTGGGTTTCTGTCTCGGAGGCTGCAGTTTACGTGCGCACGACTCTGTCAATCTGGGTTTCCACCCCGGGGGCTGCAGTTCACCAGTATGACCCCGGCGCACTGGGTTTCCATCTCGGAGGCTGCAGTTCGCGTGCGTGCGACTCTCGCTCCGGGTTTCTGTCCGGGGGGCTGCAGTTCGTGTATGCACGACCCCACCGCTCTGGTTTTCCACCCTGGGGGCTGCCCTAAAGTCCTTTCCCGAAGCTACCGGTCTGTGAGTCTGTGCCCCGTCCGCAGCGCGTGAGGCTGTCACTCACCGGCGGTGTAGGATCCCCACGGCCAGGCACCCTCCCCCTGCCGATTATCCTTTGATAGCTGCCTGCAGAATCACGGCTCTCCGCTTCGTATCTCAAAATCAACTGCCTGTGATATTCTGTTTGTAGAGATCCAGATCTTCTTACATCTCAGGCTGGTTTCATGGGTGCTCAGAGTGGTCTGGTAGATATCCAGCTCAATTCCCGGGACCAGCTGAAATAGGGTCCCCTACTCCTCCACCATCTTTCAGAAATTGCCTATTTCTTTCTTTTTTTTTTTTATGTTTTGTTAGTAACCATACATCATTAGTTTTTTTTATGTTATGTTAATCACCATACATTACATCATTAGTTTTTGATGTAGTGTTCCATCATTCATTGTTTGCGTATAACACCCAGTGCTCCATGCAGAACGTGCCCTCTTTAATACCCATCACCAGGCTAACCCATCCCCCCACACCCTCCCCTCTAGAACTCTCATTTTGTTTCTCACAGTCCATAGTCTCTCATGGTTCGTCTACCCCTCCGATCTCCCCCACTTCATTCTCCCATCCTGCTATCTTCTTCCTTTTTTTTTTTTTTTTAACATATAATGTATTATATGTTTCAGAGGTACAGGTCTGTGATTCAACAGTCTTACACAATTCACAGCGATCACCATAGCACATACGCTCCCCAATGTCTATCACCCAGTCACCCCATCCCTCCCAACCCCCACTACTCCAGCAACTCTCAGTGTGTTTCCTGAGATTAAGAATTCCTCGAATCAATGAGGTCATATGATACATGTCTTTCTCTGATTGACTTATTTCGCTCAGCATAATATCCTCCAGTTCCATCCACGTCATTGCAAATGGCATGATTTCATTCCTTTTCATGGCTGCATAATATTACATTATATATATATATACCACTTCCTCTTATCCATTCATCTGTCGATGGACATCTTGGCTCTTTCCACAGTTTGGCTATTGTGGACATTGCTGTTATAAACATCTGGGTGCATGTACCCCCTTCGGATCCCTATATTTGTAATTTTGGGGTAAATACCCAGTGGTGCAATTGCTGGATTATATGGTAGCTCTAAATTCAACTTTTGGCGGAACCTCCATACTGTTTTCCAGAGTGGCTGCACTACCTCGCATTCCCACCAACAGTGTAGGAAGGTTCCCCTTTCTCCCCATCCCTGCCACATCTGTCGTTTCCTGACTTGTTAATTTTAGCCATTCTGACTGCTGTGAGGTGGTATCTCATTGAGGTTTTGATTTGGATTTCCCTGATGCGGAGCAATTTTGAGCACTTTTTCATGTGTCTTTTGGCCATTTGAAAGTCTTCTTTAGAAAAATGTCTGTTCATGTCTTCTCCCCATTTCTTGATTGGATCATTTGTCCTTTGCGTGTTGAGTTTGATAAGTTCTTTCTAGATTTTGGATACTTGCCCTTTTTCTGATATGTCATTTGCAAATATCTTCTCCCATTCTGTCGGTTGTCTTTCGGTTTTGTTGACTGTTTCTTTTGGGGTGCAAAAGCTTTTTATCTTGATGAAGTCCCAATAGTTCATTTTTGCCCTTGCTTCCTTTGCCTTTGGCAATGTTTCTAGGAAGAAGTTGCTATGCCTGAGGTCAAAGAGGTTGCTGCCTGTGTTCTCCTTTAGGATTTAGATGGACTCCTGTCTCACATTGAGGTCTTTCAACCATTTGGAGTCTATTTTTGTGTGTGGTATAAGGAAATGGTCCAGTTTCATTCTTCTGCATGTGGCTGTCCAATTTTCCCAACACCATTTGTTGAAGAGACTGTCTTTTTTCCATTGGACATTCTTTCCTGCTTTGTCAAAGATTAGTTGACCATAGAGTGAGGGTCCATTCCTGGGCTCTTTATTCTGTTCCACTGATCTATGTGTCTGTTTTTGTGCCAGTACCATACTGTCTTGATGATTCCAGTTTGTAATAGAGCTTGAAGTCCAGAATTGTGATGCCCCCAGCTTTGCTTTTCTTTTTCACCATCCCTCTGGCTATGCGGGGTCTGTTGTGGTTCCATACAAATTTTAGGATTATTTATTCCATTTCTTTGAAAATGGATGGTATTTTGATTAGGATTGCATTGAATGTGTAGATTGCTCTAGGTAGCATTGACATCTTCACAAAATTTGTTCTTCCAATCCATAAGCATAAAATGTTTTTCCATTTCTTTGTGTCTTCCTCAATTTCTTTCATGAGTATTTTATAGTTTTCTGAGTACAGATCCTTTGCCTCTTTGGTTAGATTTATTCCTAGGTATCTTATGGTTTTAGGTGCAATTGTAAATGGGATCGACTCCTTAATTTCTCTTTCTTCTGTCTTGTTGTTGGTGTATAGGAATGCCACTGATTTCTGTGCATTGATTTTATATCCTGCCACTTGACTGAATTCCTGTATGAGTTCTAGCAGTTTTCGGGTGGAGTCTTTTGGGTTTTCCACATAAAGTATCATATCATCTGCAAAGAGTGAGAGTTTGACTTCTTCTTTGCCGATTTGGATGCCTTTGATTTCTTTTTGTTGTCTGATTGCTGTGGCTAGGACTTCTAATACTATGTTGAATAGCAGTGGTGATAGTGGACATCCTGCCCTGTTCCTGACCTTAAGGGAAAAGCTCTCAGTTTTTCCCCATTGAGAATGATATTCACTGTGGGTTTTTCATAGATGGCTTTTATGATATTGAGGTATGTACCCTCTATCCTTATACTCTAAAGAGTTTTGATCAAGAAAGGATGCTGTACTTTGTCAAATGTTTTTTCTGCATCTATTGAGAGGATCATATGGTTCTTGTTCTTTCTTTTCTTAATGTATTGTATTGCATTGATTGATTTGTGGATGTTGAAGAAACCTTGCAGCCCAGGGATGAATCCCACTTGGTCGTGATGAATAATCCTTTTAATGTACTGTTGGATCCTATTTCCTATTAGGAAATTGGTGAGAATTTTTGCATCCATGTTCATCAAGGATATTGGCCTGTAATTCTCCTTTTTGATGGGGTCTTTGGTTTGGGGATCAAGGTAATCGTGACCTCATAAAATGAGTTTGGAAGTTTTCCTTCCATTTCTATTTTTTAGAACAGTTTCAGAAGAATAGGTATTAATTCTTCTTGAAAAGTTTGGTAGAATTCCCCTGGGAAGCCATCTGGCCCTGGGCTTTTGTTTGTTGGGAGATTTTTGATGACTGCTTCAATGTCCTTAGTGGTTATGGGTCTGTTCAGGTTTTCTATTTCTTCCTGGTTCAGTTTTGGTAGTTGATACATCTCTAGGAATGCATCCATTTCTTCCAGATAATCTAATTTGCTGGCATAGAGTTGCTCAGAATATGTTCTTATAATTGTTTGTATTTCTTTGGCGTTGGTTGTGATCTCTCCTCTTTCATTCATGATTTTATTTATTTGGGTCATTTCTCTTTTCTTTTTGATAAGTCTGGCCAATGGTTTATCAATCTTGTTAATCTTGTTAATTCTTTCAAAGAACCACCTCCTAGTTTTGTTGATCTGTTCTACTGTTCTTTGGTTTCTATTTCATTGATTTCTACTCTGATCTTTATTATTTCTCTTCTCCTGCTGGGTTCAGGCTTTATTTGCTATTCTTTCTCCAGCTCCTTTAGGTGTAGGGTGAGGTTGTGTACTTGAGACCTTTCTTGTTTCTTGAGAAAGCCTTGTATTGCTATATACTTTCCTCTTAGGACTGCCTTTGCTGCATCCCAAAGATTTTGAACAGTGGTGTTTTCTTTTTCATTGGTTTCCATGAATTTATTTAATTCTTCTTTAATTTACTGGTTGACCCATTCATTCTTTAGTAGGATGCTCTTTAGCCTCCATGTATTTGAGTTCTTTCCAACTTTCCTCTTGTGATTGAGTTCTAGTTTCAAAGCATTGTGGTCTGAAAATAGGCAGGGAATGATCCCAATCTTTTGGTACTGGTTGAGACCTGATTTGTGACCTAGGATGTGATGTATTCTGAAGAATATTCCATGGGCACTAGAAAAGAATGTGTATTCTGTTGCTTTGGGATGGAATGTTCTGAATATATCTGTGAAGTCCATTTGGTCCAGTGTGTCATTTAAAGTCTTTATTTCCTTGTTGATCTTTTGCTTAGATGATCTGTCCATTTCAGTGAGGGGGATGTTAAAGTCCCCCACTATTATTGTATTGTTGTCAATGTGTTTCTTTAATTTTTTTATTAATTGGTTTATATAATTGGCTGCTCCCTTGTTAGGAGCATAGATATTTACACTTGTTAGATCTTCTTGTTGGATAGACCCTTTAAGTAGGATATAGTGTCCTTCCTCATCTCTTATTACAGTCCTTGGTTTAAAATCTAATTTGTCTGATATAAGGATTGCCACCCCAGCTTTCTTTTGGTGTCCATTAGCATGGTAAATGGTTTTCCACCCCCTCACTTTCAATCTGGGGGTGTCTTTGGGTCTAAAATGAGTCTCTTGCAGACAGCATTCAATGGGTCTTGTTTTGTTATCCAATCTGATAGCTTGTGTCTTTTGATTAGGGCATTTAGCCCATTTACATTCAGGGTAACTATTGAAAGATACGAATTTAGTGACATTGTATTGCCTGTAAAGTGACTGTTACTGTATATTGTTTGTGTTCCTTTCTGGTCTATGTTGCTTTTAGGCTCTCTCTTTGCTTAGAGGACCCCTTTCAAGATTTCTTGTAGGGCTGGTTTCGTGTTTGCAAATTCCTTTAGTTTTTGTTTGTCCTGGAAGGTTTTTATCTCTCCTTCAATTTTCAATGACAGCCTAGCTGGATATAGTATTCTTGGCTGCATATTTTTCTCATTTAGTGCTCTGAATATATCATGCCAGTCCTTTCTGGCCTGCCAGGTCTCTGTGGATAGGTCTGTTGCCAATCTAATGTTTCTACCATTGTAGGTTACAGATCTCTTCTCCCGAGCTGCTTTCAGGATTTTCTCTTTGTCTCTGAGACTTGTAAGTTTTACTATTAGATGTCGGGGTGTTGATCTATTTTTATTGATTTTGAGAGGGGTTCTCTGTGCCTTCTGGATTTTGATGCCGTTTCCTTTCCCAAATTAGGGAAGTTCTCTGCTATAATTTGTGCCAAAAACCTTCTGCCCTCTCTCTCTTTCTTCTTCTTCTGGGATCCCAATTATTCTAATATTGTTTCATCTTATGGTATCACTTATCTCTCGAATTCTGCCGTTGTGATCCAGTAGTTGTTTCTCTCTCTGTTTTTCTCAGCTTCTTTATTTTCCATCTTTTGGTCTTCTATATCACTAATTCTCTCTTCTGCCTCATTTATCCTAGCAGTTAGAGTTTCCACTTTGGATTGCACCTCATTAATAGCCTTTTTGATTTTGATTTGGTTAGATTTTAGTTCTTTTATTTCTCCAGAAAGGGTTTCTCTAATATCTTCCATGCTTTTTTCAAGCCCAGGTAGTATCTTTAAAATCGTCATTCTGAACTCTAGTTCCAACATCTTACTAATGTCCATATTGATTAAATCCCTGGCAGTCAGTACTGCCTGTTGTTCTTTTTTTTGAGGTGATTTTTTCCACCTTGTCATTTTATTCAGAGGGAATAGATGAATGAGAGAACAAAATGTTAACAGGGTAACAACGTCCCCAGAAAAGATACACTAAACAAATCAGAAAAGACCTGAAACCGGGGAAAAGAAAGGGAAAGAAAGAAAAAAGTAAAGAAAAAAATAAAAACAAATAAACACAAAACAACAACAACAACTACAAAAACAGAATATGATCAAATATGATCAGGCTGATGCATAGATCAGTGCCACACACTAGATTTTGGGAGTATTTTTGTCTGTTAGAAGAAAGTGCCTCCCAAAATTTTAAAGAAAGAAAAACTTATATATGTTCAAAAAATAAGGGTTAATACGATGAAGGGATGGAATATGACCTTAAAGGTGAAAATTATAAAAGATTTTGTAAAAGGAATTGATAAGATAAGAAGTTGGTTGAAAAAAGAAAGAAGAGGATTTTTTAAAAAAAGGGAGAGAATGTGATCAGGAAGGAGACTAGAACATAACCATACACTAGAGATTTAGGGTATATTTTGATCTGTTAGACGCAACTGTATCCCAAAATTTTAAAGAGAGAACAACTTATATATATATACCAAAAATAAGGTTAACTACTATGAAGGGATAGAATATGACTCTAAAAGTGAAAAATAAAAAAAAGATTTTTTAAAAAAGGGATTGATAAGATGTTCGTTGAAAAAGGGAAAAAGAAAAATTAAAAAAAAAAGTTAACTTTGAAAGACTAAAGAATCATGGGGAAAAAGCCATGAATTCTATGTGCAGTATTCCCCTAGCGCTGGCGTTCTGCCATTCTCATTGATCAGTAAACTTGGTCTTAGCTGGCTGTTCTTCCTGATCTTCTGGGGGAGGGGCCTGTTGCTATGGTTCCCAAATGTCTTTGCTGGAGGCAGAATTGCCCGCCCTTTCCGGGTTGGGCTAAGTAATCTGCTCGGGTTTGCTCTCGGGAGCTTTTGTTCTCTGCTAGCTTTTCGTACAGCTTTGACGGAGAAGAGTGAAAATGGTGGCCTCCCAATCTCCTCCCCAGAGGAGCCGAGAACTTGGGACCCCACTCCTCAGTGAGCCCCCAGAGAAAAGCAGTCAACCACTCCTCTCTCCCCAGTATCTGGCCGCACTCCGTGTTCACCCAGCCTGTGACCGAGCTTTTCTATCTTTGGCTCACAACCCCATGTGGAGTCTCCAAACCCAGCAGATCCCTGCAGTGCGGTCCTGCGCCACTCCTCCTGGGGGGAGGAATGGGAGTCTCCCCAGATCTGCTGCTTGTTGGGTCCCTGCTGGAGAAGCAGTGGCCTGACTGTGCCGTGGATCATGGTTTATGGCAACCTGGAGCTGAGAGCCCACTCCTTGGCTCTGTCTCTGCAGCTGGCTTCCCTGCTCTAATACCTGGGAGCTCTGCTGCACTCAGGCACCCCCAGTCTTTCTGTGACCCGGAGGGTCCTGAGACCACACTGTCCCAGCGAGAGTTCCACCCCCCGCTTAGCCACTGGAGCAACGTCCCTCAGCAGAGCCAACTTTCGAAGTTCTGATTTTGAGCTCTGCTGCTCTATTACTTGCCAGAATCGGCCAACAGAGGCCCCCTCCCCCACCTTGTATCTTCCCGAATATCGCCTCAGATTCACTTCTCCGCATGTCCTACCTTCCAGAAAGTGGTCGCTTTTCTGTTCAGAGAGTTGTTGCTATTCTTTTCTTCGATCTCCTGTTGAGTTCGTAGGTGTTTAGAATGGTTTGACCCCTAACCAGCTGAATTCCTGGGAACAGACGAAATCCAGGTTTCCTACTCCTCTGCCATCTTGCTCCTCTCACCCAGTACATCATTAGTTTTTGATGTAGTGTTCCATGATTCGTTGTTTGCGTATAACACGTTACCTTTGGAAATCAGTGTTCTGGTCATTTCTAGAAAGGGAAATTTGTAAAAGTAACAACATCAACACTTCCAATGGTGTGGAATGAAAAATTTCAAGCAATTCCAATGTCATTTCCAACCAATAACACTTGGGGGAAGTTAGGGAAGTTGAAAAGAAAACCTTCCTAATTGAATATTTATAATTAACAGGTTCCAAGGAATTAAATATATAGATATGCATGTGACAACCTACCTGACAAGAAAATTATACTCACTCCTTGAAATGGAGTACCATAGATAGTCATCTTTTATTTAGAAGATACTGGTGTCAAAGTTTCCCCAATTATCCCCCTTAGCATCATTCATTATGAATATAATCCACCTTTAAATACATATAAAATTGGCTGAAGAAATATTAGCCAGTGAAATCTATCTTGAATACCAACAATGAGAAATTTATTATTTTAAAAATGTTTCATGTACTATCTACATGAACCCTTTATTCTAATGTCTAGAAAATAGCCCCCTGGATGATAGGGAAAAAAAAGAAAAAGCTATTCCACTTCTTGTGACTGTTACCATCAATCTAATTAAAATATATTCTAAAACATTCACAGGAATAAGAACAACTCTAAAATTACCATTTGTTTGTTTTACTTGAGATAAAGGCCAAATAAGACTCATTAATTCTTTCAAATAGGCTCTCTGATAGACCTCAATAGACTGCTCCTCATTCAGAAGATTGCATCATCTAAGAAAATAGCATGAATGACTTAAGGGTATGCACAGTCATTTTCCACTGAGTTCATTACTCATGTGTTGGTTCTCCATGGTCTGTTTACTATGAGTATATGGATGCTACCCGTCAAGCAAATAAAATGTTGCCATTTTACCCAACAATTAGATTTATGGACAACTATACAATTAATTTCCCTTAATTTATGCATTCAGGTTAGCTTTCAATACCCTGTTGGTACTACTATCTCACCAACTGAATTCTCCACACAGTTTTTGCCCTGCATGGTCCCTATGCTGGAACTCAGATTATAGAAGAGATGTGTTACTCATTTTGTTCAGATTTCTACAAGATCCATTTTCGAAGTCTTTACTGATATAGGCATATTTATAAAATAGCAATTTAGAATGAGATATGTGACAGACACTAGAGCAATCAGGATTCTATCACCCTGGGAAATGCTGACCCAGCCCCATGGCTGACTAGCATAGCCAATCTTATTCTTATTGGAGTGTTATGATTCCCTAAGAGGAATGTCAGCACTTTCAGGACAAAATGCTTACTGATGTTAGAATTCCCAATAGCCTGTAAGGATGGGAGGCAGAATTATTCCCAATACTTTCCTTCATGTCATACATCAAGGAGAAGGAATAAACTCATCTATATGAAACCCAGTTTTTGGTCCACACCTGCCTGTGGTAAAATTACAATTGTGGAAAGATAAAAGGTATATATGACCATTTGCCAAAACTGCATACGACAGGAGGACTCACTATGTACCTTTATGTAAAAATATACTAATTTATTATTCCTCTAGGATGTTTCTGGTTATTCAAAGTAGAGGAAAGAGTAAAATCTGAAAAATAAAGGAGACTAAAGCTTTGTATAACCCAACAGATTTTTAATACTAATAATAGTTTGTATTAACCAACTATCCACTAACTCAATTAAATTTTGATGACTTAAAAATAATAAGACAACAGAGATACATAAATTTACTATAAACTGTGTATTGTATCAGGAGTGTATAGTTTTATTTCTTCCCAGATGAGGGAGCACTTCAAAATCAGCACTTCATTGGTGCAGTGATGAGATTCCATGGAATTCTAATATTATACCCAGTCTACAAAGTACATAGGAAATTGGAGAAGTTGCAAGACAAAATTTTCCTAATGGAATATTTAGTTATAAAAAGTTAGTTATAAGAATTCATAATGGATATTCATTCATCTGATGACAAGAATGATTATGCTCACAATTTTGATCAAAATAGTACAGAAATAATTGTTTCTAAGATATTTTTCTCAAAATTTCCCCAGCAGACTCATGTAAAATTATGTATTATAACTAGGGTGTCTCTCTAAACACATTACAAACCCATTGATGATATATGAAAGTGGCCAATGAAATTCATTTAAGAATCCAAGAATTTTAAATATAATCATCTCACATCTAAAAATGTTTAATCTAGCATGTAGTTGAAGCCATCACTTGAAAGTATATGAAATTTCTTGCTCAGATAATAGAAAAGGCAAATAAAACAATGTGTAAACAACTGTTCTGATCATCTCTAGTGACTGGGATGACAAGCAAATTAAAATATACTATGATGATTCCACATAAGGTATCTACTTTTCAATTTACATACAATTGTTCCACTTAAAAGAAAATGAGAAGTAAAATTTCATAGTATCTTTGGATTTTGATAATCTAATTACCCCAAAGACACTGATCATGACTCAGAAGATTCCGGGAGCTCAAACACGTAAATAGATCAAATGTAGTCACAAACATTTCTCATGGGACTCATTATTTAAGTGTTGGTTCCACAGGGTCTATTTATGACTTATGTGTAGATACTGGTAGCCAAAAGTTGTAATATTGTTCCACAATTGGTTATATAGACCTTTCTACAATTCATTTTCTCTAGCACATGCCAGCGTGTTATTTTTCAAATACCACAGTACTTTTTTTTTTTTTTTTTTTTGGTAACACTTGCTGACCAAACTGAATTCCCCTCCACATTTTTGTTTAGCATGATCCATGGGGTAGACCTCAGCTCACAGAAGTTATTTTTGTTACTCACTTTGTTCATATTCCAACAAGAACCATTTGTGGAGTCATCATTTATCCAGGAACATTTATAAAAGGGACCATCAGAATGAGATACGTGGTAGACACTGAGCATTCAGGATTCTGTTACCCTAGGAGACATTGATCCACACTAACTTGATCACAGTAACCAGAATCACTGATGACCCAGTGCTGATTAGAATAGCCAGAGTCTCATTGTCATTGAAGTGCTACAATAACCTGAGAGGAATGTCAATATCTTCAGGAAAAAATGCTTACTGATATGAGAATTCCCATTGGCATTTGAATATATTCTGGCAGACCTATACCTGAAGAGCTCCTTCATGTAATATGTCAAAGGATAAACTCTTTCATATGAAACCCATTTCTGTCCATCTTGAACTGTAGTAATAAATACATATAAAAATGAAAATAATGTACATTTGTCAACCAAGCAAAAGATAGTAAAATTCACTGTGTACATACATTTAAATTTAACTACATAAATTAATTTACTTGGATATTTTTTAATTATTTTAAGAAGAAAAGAGTGCAAATTCTGGAAATAAAAAAAAGACAGAAACTATGAATGACTCAATAGATTATAATGCCTCACAGCACAAATAGAAGGAGAAGAGAAAATCAAAAGATACCAACAAAAGATTAAAAACCATGATGTAGTAGTCTCACAAAGATTTAAAATTAGTGATGATAAACATATTTACCTTGTAACTACAAGATCTGTGGAAACAAACTAAAATAAAGCTAGCATCAGATAACAAACAAAGAGAAACTGTAAAAAAAAAAAAGAAACTTTAAAAATTATATAAAAATCTCATAGGATAGGCTCATTATTAGTGTTGACAAAACAGGAAGACAATAAATGAACTTAGTATGAATCAAAAGATTTTATCCAATCTTGGAAGAAAGAACATAAACTAAAATATTCACAAAATTAACATGTGATAAGAAATTAAGATTCTCAATATCACATCATTAGAAAACATGATAACATAAGGGAAGTCAAAAAAACTAAATTAGCAGTATAAAACTGAAAATATGATTTCACTAACAAATATAAAAATTATTCATTTGACATTTCAGTAACAAAAGGACATTTGGAAAACAAATAAAAAAAAGTTCAATTCCATTAAGATTTTACAAATAATTACAATGGAAAACAATAGAAGGATATATATGTGTATATGTAGAAAGTTAAGTATGAGTGAAATTCATTAAATCACAATATATTGATTATATAAAGTTTCCTGTCTTCACAATGAGTAATCACATACCTGAAGACTAATGACTAACATAGGGTAATGTGAATTATGACACACTGTATGACCTAAATATAAGAGATACACTTCATTAAATCCACTACCTTCCACAGGACACTAAAAAGTTTTGAATACACTGTTCCAAATAAAAATTTGATAAAATGTGGACAGACAACCTCAGGTACCATTCCAAAGAACTACACTTGGAAGAGAGAACAAGACCACAAAACCATGAGATTGTCATCATCAAGTGGCACACCAAGAACACTAGCAAAAGAAGAAGATATCCACCTGAACTGTACAAAAGACATTTAAAAGCACAGTTAATATGACAGGCATGGTGCAATATGTTCCACTGGAAAAAAAAAAAAAATCCAAAAAGCACTGGGAAATTTCAATGCTAAGATACTAAGAAAAAAAATTTCATAAAAGTAAATCATTTTGCTGAATAATTCACGTTCATAATTGGGATAGATCAATAATATGATGTGAACACAAAGCTGAAACACACAATATAGACAAAAGGATCCTAAGGAGGAATGCAAAATGAAAAAACAAAAAAGCCTGAATCACTGAAATATACATGATTTCTAAATACTAAGGGAATAAACAGCATATATAGAAACATGAAAAAGAAAAACCACAAAACAAAAAATGTGAAGGATACACAAAGTGTGAAGATGAAGGGGATGGAAAAACACATAAACAGTATATCATAAACAGCATGTTAAAAAAAAATTGAAAAAAATATCATTTATACTAGGATCCTACCTGAGGGGATGAAGACGTCAGACTCAAACGGATAAAAATATTTTTTCAAAGGGAAAAACGTAGTAAGAGGCAATGAAAGGCACTCCACAGACTATCTCTCAGGAAGGGCACTCAGAATATCAAAAAACAAGACCACAAGGCCACTAAACTGACTAGAACCGACAACCCAGGAAAACTACAGAGCACGCCAGGAGCCCTCTGCCATGGAGCAGCTGAGGAAGAAGCCTGCCCCGAGCCTGGCCTGAAGTCCTTCTCTTGTCCCGCGTCACAAACCTATCTGCCCTGGAGTGGACAAGGCACAAGGGCAAGGGAGGAGCAGGGCCCCGGGGCGGCAGCGGGGGTGGGGGTGAGCGGTGGTGGTAGGGCCTCAGTGACTCCAAGGCAGCCTGCTCCCGCGCCGCGTGGAACGCCGACCTCTGCCACCCGCACCCTCCCGGGCCGCTCTAGGAGAGCCCAGACCTTTGCACGCAGTTGGCCCCGGTCACCGTGGGCAATCCCTAGGGGTGGGGATGGTCCTCCTTCTGCCGCTGAGACTTTCCCCGCCAGACGGCGACTTCCAAACCTGGCGCACACTCCTAGCTACCCGCAAAGCTATCGGATGGCATGTGTCCCTCACTCAGAGTTCCCGGGTGGAGCCACGTGCTGGACCTCAGTTCCGATGAGGATGACGGTAGGGATTGTACTCATTTTGTTCAGATTTCCAAGGAATGCATTTGTAGGGAGTCATCATCGATCGGAGCACGTGTCAGGACATGGAACATTAAAAGTGCCGGTTCCAGCCTGGGACAGTGGATGCGTTCACACACATCAGCCCTCGGCAGAACCCAGGGCCAAGCCACCGCGCAGTCAGGGGAGCCATCCTCGGCCAAGGAGGCCTCGCGAAGATCCCCGGCCAGTTGAGGCAGAGGCGAGTCTCTTACCGCTTATGCTGGCAGCTCCCACGTGACTGCAGACCACACAGCGCTACTCTCCCCGGCTGTCTTCGCCATGGAGACGGGGCATCGCTGATGAGGCAGAATGGGACTCACCCATGCTCACGGACGCCCACGTCCAGCCAGCTCCACCTGGGAAGTGGGGAGAAGAGACAGGTGCGCTTCAGCATGGGTGACAGGTCTGTGGGCACCCACGGCAGTGCCTCGCAGCGGGGACACACTGCTCTGCCTCTCCCTACAATCTGGGGGCTCCTCCCCTGCCTGCGGACAGACACCCACATGTGGACGCTTCCAAGCATGGGGGCGTGAGGTACGGGGTGGGGGAAGGAGGGAAGGGTGGCGGGAAGGGGAGCGGGTCACGGGCGTGGGAGGGGGAGGAGGTGGGGGTGGGCAGTGAGGGCCACCCTGGGCACAGAGTGCTGCAAAAGAAACGAGTCCCCAGTCCACGCACCCCACCACTGGTCTCCTACACACTGTCCACACGGCCATAGGGGGATCTCGTGGACCTCGCCCTCCCACGGTCTGGGTCCCAGCCCAGAACACCTCTGCCCAACAGCCAGGGCCCTGGCAGGGAGCAAACCCACCCGCACCACCTACTCCTCCCGAGAGCGAGTACAGGCCAGGCAGACACGAACCGCCATCAGCTAGCTAGCCCAAGGGAACAGCCCTCAGCTCGAGGGGGACTGCCCCAGGAGCAATGAGCCAGGAAGCTTCCGGGAGAGAATCCTTTGTGGCCTAGGGCCATGGGAGTACAAGTGGCCTCCCACAGCCGGGCACCCATGCTCCTGCCCTCTCTGCCATGGCCAGATCCCCTCCCTTTTTCAATGCAGAAAGCCCACCTGGGGCTCGAGAGACCCCCCAATTGCCTAGGTGCCAGTGACCAATCCATCTGGCAGGAGGTCACCTAACACTGGTTCTCGCGGGCTCCGGAGCAGGAACCATGCAAGGAGTGACCTCGCACTCTCATGCCACTCGTGTGTCCGCCCTCATCCAAGGGTCACCCATGGAGGCCCATGTCATTAGAAGCCCGTGGGGCCCTGCGACATGGCCCAATCCTGCCCTGGGGGCCACGCCCCAGGGGGCCGCGCGTTGGACCAGGAGCACTGCCTGGCCTCAGAACACGACCCAGCCATCCCTGAGCCTGGGGTACCCACCTCTGCCCCAAAAGCAAGCACACGGGAACGATGTGTGGGTCTGGCCACCGGGCAGAAAGACCCGTCAGCACGTACCCTGATCCCGCAGCCTCTCCTGCCCCTAGTCCAAGAGCAATTCTCACGGCACTGTTCCCTGCCACATTCTGCCAGGTGGTGACCGCTGACCTCCGGATGGAAACCCAAACTTCTGGGGAAACATGCATGGGTCGGCCACCCATTTTGAAGGAGACTCTCCAGGGGCCCATTTACTGCCTTGCCCGCGGAAGTCAGCTGTGGAGGGGAGGGCAGGGCGTTGGAAAGGGCATTGGCCCCCAGATTTGACCTGCCCATCTGAAACCCACCGGACACCCCAAGACACCCAGGCACTGCCGCCTCCCCCTATGAGGAAACACATCACGCCTGCTGCAGTTGGACACCTTGGCCTCCCGAGGCTCACCGTCACCCGGGCAGGCTTCTCTGCTGCATTCCTGCGGCCAGAGGTGACCTGTCCCAGCAGGGGGATCACCCCGCCTCCAGCCCCACGTCGACTAACGAGTTGTTCCAGGGACCACAGTTCTAACTGCCTCTATCTCTGCTGAGGACTTCCCCTGGTCCCCCGTGGGCCACGGCCCTTTAACCTCAGAGCCACGTCCCTGTAAGCCCCCATGATGGCCATGGCCCACAGGATGGATGCTGTCACCCAGGCGATACGGTTGGCATAGCCGACCTCCCCAATCCGACGCCCCCTGAGCCTGCCCTTCCAGGGCACTCCACGAGCCCTCTGCCACAGAGCAGCTGAGGAAGAAGACTGACCCGAGCATGGCCTGAGGCCCTTCTCCTATCCCGTGTCCAAAAGTCTCTACCCTGGACGGACAAGGAACAAGGGCAGGGCGGAGCAGGGCCCTGCCTGGGGCAAGGACCGAGACCAGGGCCGTGCCCCAGGCAGCGCTGGGGGTGGGAGTGAGTGGTGGTGGTAGGGCCTCAGTGACTCCAAGGCAGCCTGCTCCCACACAGCGTGGTACGCCGACCTCTGCCACCCGCACCCTCCCGGGCCGCTCTAGGAGAGGCCAGACCTTTGCATCCAGAAGGCCAGAGTCGCGGCGGGCATTCCCTAGGGGTGGGGGTGGGCATCCCTCTGCCGCTGAGACTTTCCCCGCCAGACAGCGACTTCCAAACCTGGCGCACACTCCTAGCTACCCGCAAAGCTATCGGATGGCATGTGTCCCTCACTCTGAGTTCCCGGGTGGAGCCACGTGCTGGACCTCAGTTCCGATGAGGACGACGGTAGGGATTGTACTCATTTTGTTCAGATTTCCAAGGAATGCATTTGTAGGGAGTCATCATCAATCCGAGCACATTTCAGGACATGGAACATTAAAAGTGTACGGCTCCAGCCTGGGACAGCCGATGCATTCACACACATCGGCCCTCGGCAGAACCCAGGGCCAAGCCACCACGCAGCCAGGGGAGCCATCCTCGGCCAAGGAGGCCTTGGGAAGACCCCAGCCGGCTGAGGCAGAGGTGAGCCTCTTACCGCTTATGCCAGCAGCTCCCACGTGACCGCAGACAACACAGCGCTGCTCTCCCAGGCTGTTTTCGCCTCACAGGCTGGGCATCACCGATGAGGCAGAATGGGACTCCCCGATGCTCACAGACACCCACGGCCAGCCAACTCCACCTGGGAAGTGGGGAGAAGAGACAGGTGCGCTTCAGCATGGCGGACAGGTCTGTGGGCATCCACGGCAGTGCCTCGCAGCGGGGACACACTGCTCTGCCTCTCCCTATGATTTGGGTGCTCCTCCCCTGCCTGCGGACAGACACCCACACGTGGACGCTTCCAAGCATGGGGGCGTGAGGTACGGGGTGGGGGAAGGAGGGAAGGGTGGCGGGAAGGGGAGCGGGTCGTGGGAAAGGGAGGGGGAGGAGGTGGGGACGGGCAGCGAGGGCCACTCTGGGCACAGAGTGCTGCAAAGGAAATGAGTCCCCAGTCCACGCACTCCACCACTGCTCTCATACATGCTGTCCGCCCAGCCATAGGGGGATCTCGTGGACCTCGCCCTCCCACGGTCTGGGTCCCAGCCCAGAACACCTCCACCCAACAACAGCCCTCACAGCACCTACTCGTCCCGAAAGAGAAGTGCATTCCACAGAGACACAAAACGGCATTGGAAAGCTAGCCCAAGGGGACAGTTCTCAGCTCGAGGGGAACCACTCCAGGAGCAATGAGCTGGAAGCTTCTGGGAGAGGACGCTTCGTGGCCTAGGGCCACGGGGGCACAAGTGGCCTCCTGCAGCTGGCTACCTATGCTCCTGCCCTCTCTGCCATGGCCAGATCCCCTCCCTTGTTCAATGCAGAAAGCCCACCTGGGGCTTGAGAGTCCCCACTTCCCGAGGTGCCAGCGACCAACCATCTGGCAGCAGGTCACCTAACACTGGTTCCGGCGGGTTCCAGAGCAGGACCTGTGCAGGGGGTGACCTCACATGCTCATGCCACTTGTGTGTCCGCCCACATCCAACTGTCACCCACGGAGGCCCGCGTCGCCAGAAGCCCACCGGGCCCTGCACTGTGGCCCGATCCTGCCCTGGGGGCCATGCCACAGGGGGCCAAGCCTTGGACCGGGAACACTGCCTGACCTAAGAACACAACCCAGCCGTCCCCGGGCCTGGGGTACCCACCTCTGCCCCAAAAGCAAGTACACGGGAACCATGTGTGGATCTGGCCACCGGGCAGAAAGACCCATCAGCACATACCCTGATCCCACAGCCTCGCCTGCCCCTAGTCCAAGACCAACTCTCGTGGCACTGTTCCCCGCCACATTCCGCCAGTTGGTGCCCACTGCCCTCCCACTGGAAACCCAAACTTCTGGGGAAACTTGCATGGCCTGGTTACCCAACCTGAGGGAGCCTCTCCAGGTCACCATTCACTGCCACGCCTGCCAAAGTCAGCTCTGGAGGGGAGGGGAGGGCGTAGGAAAGGGCACTGGTGCCCAGATTCAACCTGCCCATCTGAACACCACTGGCAACCCCAAGACGCCCAGGCGCTGCCACCTCCCCCTAAGAAGAAACGCGTCAAACCCACCAGAGACGGGCGCCCTGGCCTCCCGAGGCTCACCGTCACCCGGGCAGGCTTCTCTGCTGCATTCCTGCGGCCAGAGGTGACCTGTCCCAGCAGGGGGATCACCCCGCCTCCAGCCCCACGTCGCACTAATGAGTCGTTCCAGGGACCACAGTTCTAACTACCTCTATCTCTGCCGAGGGCTTCCCACGGTCGCCCGTGGGCCACGTCCATTTGATGTCACTGCCACATCCCTGTAAGCCACCATGATGGCCACGGCCCACAGGATGGATGCTGCCGCCCAGGCGATGCGGTCAGCGCAGCCGACCTCCCCATTCCTGAAACCCCCTGAGCCTGCCCTACCAGAAAGGCACTCCTCGAGCCCTCTGCCATGGAGCAGCTGAGAAGAAGGCTGCCCCGAGCCTGGCCTGAGGCCCTTCTCCTGTCCATTTTCCAAAACCTCTCTGCTTTGGAGCAGACAAGGCACAAGGGCAATGGAAGGGGAGGGCCCGAGGCTGGGGCTGTGGGTGGGGTGGCGGCGGGGGTGGAGGTGAGCGGTGGCGAGGAGGGCCTCAGTGACTCCAAGGCAGCCTGAATCCGTGTGGCCTGGTAGGCCGACCTCTGCCACCCTCACCCTCCCAGGCCGCTCTAGGAGAGGCCAGACCTTTGCACCCAGAAGGCCTGAGTCGCAGCAAGCAATCCCTAGGTGTGGGGGTGGGCATCCCTCTGCTGCTGAGACTTTCCCCCACCATACAGCGGCTTCCAAACCTGGCGCACACTCCTAGCTACCCGCAAAGCTATCGGATGGCATGTGTCCCTCACTCAGAGTTCCCGGGTGGAGCCACGTGCTGGACCTCAGTTCTGATGAGGACGACGGTAGGGATTGTCACTCATTTTGTTCAGATTTCCAAGGAATGCATTTGTAAGGAGTCATCATCGATCCAAGCACGTGTCAGGACATGGAACATTAAAAGTGCCGGTTCCAGCCTGGGACAGTGGATGCGTTCACACACATCGGCCCTCGGCAGAACCTAGGGCCAAGCCACCACGCACCCAGGGGAGCCATCCTCGGCCAAGAGGCCTCAGGAAGGACCCCAACCATCTGAGGCAGAGGCGAGCCTCTTACCGCTTATGCCGGAAGCTCCCAGGTGACCGCAGACCACACAGCGCTACTGTCCCGGGCTGTCTTCGCCATGGAGACCGGGCATCGCTGATGAGGCAGAATGGGACTCACCCATGCTCACGGACGCCCACGTCCAGCCAACTCCGCCTGGGCAGTGGGGAGAAGAGACAGGTGCGCTTCAGCATGGGTGACAGGTCTGTGGGCATCCACGGCAGTGCCTCGCAGCGGGGACACACTGCTCTGCCTCTCCCTACAATCTGGGGGCTCCTCCCGTGCCTGCGGACAGACACCCACACGTGGACGCTTCCAAGCATGGGGGCGTGAGGTACGGGGTGGGGGAAGGAGGGAAGGGTGGCGGGAAGGGGAGTGGGACATGGGCGTGGGAGGGGGAGGAGGTGGGGGTGGGCAGTGAGGGCCACCCTGGGCACAGAGTGCTGCAAAGGAAATGAGTCCCCAGTCCACGCACCCCACCACTGTTCTCCTACACACAGTCCACATGGCCATAGGGGGATCTCGTGGACCTCGCCCTCCCACGGTCTGGGTCCCAGCCCAGAACACCTCTACCCAACAACGGCCCTCTCAGGTGCAAACCCGCTCACAGCACTTACTCATCCTGAAAGCAAAGTGCATTCCAGGGAGACACAAAACGGCATTGGCAAGCTAGCCCAAGGGGACAGTTCTCAGCTCGAGGGGAACCACCCCAGGAGCAATGAGCTGGAAACTTCTGGGAGAGGACGCTTCGTGGCCTAGGGCCATGGGGGCACAAGTGGCCTCCCGCAGCCGGCCACCTATGCTCCTGCCCTCTCTGCCATGGCCAGATCCCCTCCCTTGTTCAATGCAGAAAGCCCACCTGGGGCTTGAGAGTCCCCACTTCCCAAGGTGCCAGCGACCAACCATCTGGCAGCAGGTCACCTAACACTCGTTTGGGTGGGCTCCAGAGCAGGACCACTGCAAGGGGTGACCTCACACGCTCATGTGACTTGCGTGTCCGCCCGCATCCAACTGTCACCCACGGAGGGCCGCGTCGCCAGAAGCCCACTGGGCCCTGCACTGTGGCCCGATCCTGCCCTGGGGGCCACGCCACAGGGGGCCGAGGCTTGGACCGGGAACACTGCCTGACCTAAGAACACAACCCAGCCGTCCCCGGGCCTGGGGTACCCACCTCTGCCCCAAAAGCAAGCACACAGGAACCATGTGTGGATCTGGCCACCGGGCAGAAAGACCCATCAGCACATACCCTGATCCCACAGCCTCGCCTGCCCCTAGTCCAAGACCAACTCTCGTGGCACTGTTCCCCGCCACATTCCGCCAGTTGGTGCCCACTGCCCTCCCACTGGAAACCCAAACTTCTGGGGAAACTTGCATGGCCTGGCTACCCAACCTGAGGGAGCCTCTCCAGGTCACCATTCACTGCCACGCCTGCCAAAGTCAGCTCTGGAGGGGAGGGGAGGGCGTAGGAAAGGGCACTGGTGCCCAGATTCAACCTGCCCATCTGAACACCACTGGCAACCCCAAGTCGCCCAGGCGCTGCCACCTCCCCCTAAGAGGAAACGCGTCAAGCCCACCGGAGACGGGCGCCCTGGCCTCCCGAGGCTCACCGTCACCCGGGCAGGCTTCTCTGTTGCATTCCTGCGGCCAGAGGTGACCTGTCCCAGCAGGGGGATCACCCCGCCTCCAGCCCCACGTCGCACTAATGAGTCGTTCCAGGGACCACAGTTCTAACTGCCTCTATCTCTACCGAGGGCTTCCCACGGTCGCCCGTGGGCCACGTCCATTTGACGTCACTGCCACATCCCTGTAAGCCACCATGATGGCCACGGCCCACAGGATGGATGCTGCCGCCCAGGCGATGTGGTCAGCGTAGCCGACCTCCCCATTCCTGAAACCCCCTGAGCCTGCCCTACCAGAAAGGCACTCCTCGAGCCCTCTGCCATGGAGCAGCTGAGGAAGAAGGCTGCCCCGAGCCTGGCCTGAGGCCCTTCTCCTGTCCATTTTCCAAAACCTCTCTGCTCTGGAGCAGACAAGGCACAAGGGCAATGGAAGGGGAGGGCCCGAGGCTGGGGCCGTGGGTGGGGTGGCGGCGGGGGTGGAGGTGAGCGGTGGCGAGGAGGGCCTCAGTGACTCCAAGGCAGCCTGAATCCGTGTGGCCTGGTAGGCCGACCTCTGCCACCCTCACCCTCCCAGGCCGCTCTAGGAGAGGACAGGCCTTTGCAGCCAGGCGGACCGAGTTGCGGCAAGCAATCCCTAGGTGTGGGGGTGGGCATCCCTCTGCCGCTGAGACTTTCCCCCACCATACAGCGGCTTCCAAACCTGGCATGCACTCTAGCTACCCGCAAAGCTATCGGATGGCATATGTCCCTCACTCAGAGTTCCCGGGTGGAGCCACGTGCTGGACCTCAGTTCCGATGAGGACGACAGTAGGGATTGTCACTCATTTTGTTCAGATTTCCAAGGAATGCATTTGTAGGGAGTCATCATCGATCCGAGCACATTTCAGGACATGGAACGTTAAAAGTGCCGGGCTCCAGCCTGGGACAGCCGATGCGTTCACACACATTGGCCCTCAGCAGAACCCAAGGGCAAGCCACCACGCGGCCAGGGAACCATCCTCGGCCAAGGAAGCCTCACGAAAGACCCTGGCTGGTTGAGGCAGAGGTGAGTCTCTTACCGCTTATGCTGGCAGCTCCCACGTAACCGCAGACCACACAGCACTACTCTCCCAGGCTGTCTTCGCCACGCAGACCGGGCATCACTGATGAAACTGAATGGGACTCGCCAATGCTCACGGACACCCAAGTCCAGCCACCTCCACCTGGGATGTGGGGAGAAGAGACAGGTGCGCTTCAGCATGGGTGACAGGTCTGTGGGCACCCACGGCAGTGCCTCACAGTGGGGACACACTGCTCTGCCTCTCCCTACAATCTGGGGGCTCCTCCCCTGCCTGCGGACAGACACATGTGGATGCTTCCAAGCATGGGGGCGTGGGGTACAGGATGGGGGATGGAGGGAAGGGTGGCCAGAAGTGGAGCTGGTCACGGGCAGGGGAGGGGGAGGAGGTGGGGGTGGGCAGCTGGGGCCAGCCTGAGCACAGAGTGCTGCAAAAGAAACGAGTCCCCAGTCCACGCACCCCACCACTGGTCTCCTACAGGCCATCTGCACGGCCTTCAGGGGATCTCGTGGACCTCGCCCTCCCACGGTCTGGGTCCCAGCCCAGAACACCTCTGCCCAGCAGCCATGGCCCTCGCAGGTTGCAAACCCACTAGCGGCACCTACTCATCCCGAGAGTGAAGTTCACACCAGGTGGACTCGAAACGGCATCGGCAAGCTAGCCCAAGGGAACTGCCCTCGGCTCAAGGGGAAACGCCCCAGGAGCAATGAGCCCAGAAGCTTCATCAAGAGGACCCTTCGTGGCCTAGGGCCACAGGGGCACAAGTGGCCTCCCACAGCTGGCCACCCACGCTCCTGCCCTCTCTGCCTCGGGAGATCCCGTCCCTTGATCAATGCAGAGAGGCCACATGGGGCTCGAGAGACCCCTAATTCCCGAGGTGCCAGTGACCAACCCATCTGGCAGGAGGTCTCCTAACACTGGTTCAGGCGGGCTCCAGAGCAGGACCCATGCAGGGGGTGACCTCACACTCTCATGCCACTTGCGTGTCTGCCTGCATCCAAGGGTCACCCACGGAGGCCCGGGTCACCAGAAGCCCGAAGGGCATTATGATGTGGCCTGATCCTGCCCTGGGGGCCATGCCCCAAGGAGCTGAGCCTTGGACCAGGAGCACCACCTGGCCTCACAACACAACCAAGACCTCCGTGAGCCTGGGGTACCCACCTCTGCCCCCAAACAAGCACATGGGAACCATGTGTGGGTCTGGCCACCAGGCAGAAAGACCCATCAGCACATATCCTGATCCCGTAGCCTCGCCAGCCTATAGTCCAAGAGCAATTCTCGCAGCACTGTTCCCCACCACATTCCGCCAGTTGGTGCCCACTGCCCTCCCACTGGAAACCCAAACTTCTGGGGAAACTTGCATGGCCTGGCTACCCAACCTGAGGGAGCCTCTCCAGGTCACCATTCACTGCCACGCCTGCCAAAGTCAGCTCTGGAGGGGAGGGGAGGGCGTTGGAAAGGGCCCTGGACCCCAGATTCGACCTGCCCATCTGAACTCCACTGGCAACCCCAAGATGCCCAGGCGCTGCCACCTCCCCCTAAGAGGAAACACATCAAGCCCACCGCAGACGGGTGCCCTGGCCTCCCAAGGCTCACCGTCACCCGGGCAGGCTTCTCTCCTGCGTTCCTGTGGCCAGTGGTGACCTGTCCCAGCAGGGTATCACGCCACCTCTAACCCCCATGTCGCACTAATGCGTCATTCCGGGACCACAGTTCTAACTGCCTCTATCTCTGCCGAGAGCTTCCCTGGCCCCTGTGGACCACAGCCCTTTGACCTGACCACTGCATCCCCATAAGACACCACGATGGCCCCGGCACACAGGATGGACACTATTGCCCAAGTGATGCGGTCGGCATAGATGACTTCCCCAGTCCTGATGCCCACTGAGCCTACCCTATCAGCAAGGCACGCCACATGCCCTCCTCCAAGGAGTAGCTGAAGAAGAACCCTGACCCAAGCCTGGTTGGAGACCTTCTCCTATCCCGTGTCCAAAACCTCTCTGCCCTGGAGCGGACAAGGCACAACGGCAAGGGAGGAGCAGGGCCCGGGGCCGATTCTGTGGCCGGGGCAGTGGCAGGGTTGGGGGTGAGCGGTGGCAGGGAGGGCATCAGAGACTCACAGCAGCCTGCATCCCCGTGGTGTGGTAGGCTGACCTCTGCCACACACACCCTCCTGGGCCGCTCTAGGAGAGGCCAGACCATTGCCCCAAGATGGCCTGGATTGCACCTCTCTGCCGTGTACAGATCACCTCACTTCTTCAATGCAGAAAACACACCCGAGCTCAAGAGACCCCAATTTCCAGTGCTGCGAACAAAAAACCTATCTGGATGAGACACCTAACACTGATTCGGGCGGGCTCCACAACAGGACCCGAGCAGGGGGTGAGCCCGTGCTGTCATGCAATTGTATGGGACTGCCCTCGAGGAAATGTACAGTCACTTGGCAAGTGGTGCCCTTGCCCACCTTGGGTCATGACTCACGTCCTGCCACAAAATGGCACGAGATCAATGCCACTGAATCTACATTTGCCAATTGAGAACCCAAGGGGCGGCTGAAAATGGCCCGAGACTCCCCGTCTCAAAGTCACTTGGCAAAGCACGGCACGCCGTCTCTACCTACAGCCGCTTCTGACCCAGGACGCAACGTTGACGTGGACTCGGTCAGGCCGCTAGGTGTCCCACCATGACTGCACCTCAGCGCCCGCTGGCAAACCCAAGGGCCCACAGGAATGCTGGCAGCCCTGGGATGCTGGGGGCAAACCCGACGAAGACCAACGCACAACGGAGGGGAGGGGCCCTGGACTCCAGGCCAGGCGCCGCGGCCTGCGCACTCAGCCCAAACGCCCTCGCGAGACAGGCAGCTCAGCCCTTGGCCAGTGGTGCCCTGCCCCGCCGAGGGCCAGCATACCAGCGGACTGAACCCAGGGCCCGTTCCCACTGAGGGCACTGGCGTGTCCACGGCCAGCGGCTTCGTGGGCCCTGCCTCCGAGGAAATGTGCAGTCATCGGCAACCCTGTCCACGGCCGCGTCTTTGTGCCTGCACTGGCTCAGCCCCCCTCCAGAGGTGTCCACCTGGACTTGCACGTCTGGCGCAGGGATCTTCAGCGAGGACACCCACAAGGGCAGTGGACGGTACAGTCCGCCACCCTGTGGGATGCAAGGAAGGGCCCCTCGCTCGACACAGGAAGAGCACCATTGTCTTGGTGGATCTGCACGCCTGCTGCCATGATGGTGACAGACGCGAGGAAAGGAAGACAGCTCCGTTACCCAAGGAGAGCTGCACGTTTCACCAGCTCCCCAAGTGGCCAGGGTGCTGCTCCTGGATGCATTCAGCACACTCGGAGCCTGCCCTGCCCTGCCTGGCATGCAGGGTAGCAAGGAGAGGTCTCGATCCCGCCCCCCAAAGCAGGATTGGGGGTCCCCTGGCTCCCAGTAAAAAGGACCCTCCTGGGAACACACCTTCACCTCAGAAGCTGCGGGCCCAGGGAGACAAGGTCTCCCCGTCCCCGGTGGGCTAAGCAAAGTACCACAGGCACGGCCAGGCTGCTGATCGTCACCTACACATCCCATCGAGACTCCGGGAAGACACCCTAAAGCGCCGCTCCTTGGACCCGGAGACCGCAGGGGCACACTGGTCAGGGACTGCAGCGCTGGACCAAGGCACCTTGAAGCTGGGGCCGGTGGCCAGCAGGTGGCCACCGCGACATGGACAGGGAGGGGGTAGGGTGCCCAGAACCCATGAAACCATGGAAGGATTTCTCGGAACACAACCAATGGATAAGGCCGCGAGCCTTCCCGGAGTAACTGCGCCAGCGGTCCTCCCCAGTCCCCGCCATTCCTGGCCAGGGAAGAGCCAGCACCGAGGAGCCATTTGCACCCTGTGCCGACAGCACAGGCGGCCCCGCGTGGCCTCTGTGGGCGTCCACTGGGAGACACTCAGGCGCTGTCGAGTGCAGCTGCCTCGCCTCGAGCCTCTACCCTCGAGCTCCTACACCGAGGGGCGCTCCATGGACGTCACCAGGCCAAAGGGCACGGGAGGAATTGCCGCTTGCCCGACCCGGGGCTCTTCTCTGCACCCATGGGAGCTGCCACAACCAGGCTCCACTGCACACACCGCCAGGACCTCTGCCTGAAGCGCCACCCTGGTGCACGGTGCACCGGGTCACGCACTCTCACAGCCTGTGCCAACGCCATGCAATGGGACTCCTACGGCTGGCATGCCAGCTACCCGACACGCCACCAAAGTCCGGGCACAGCCCTGAGGACCTCTGCGCTGTGAACACCCAGCTAAGGAGGGGAAACACCTCGTGGACCTGGGGCCCTCCGCTAGGCTCTCTGATGCAGAGGCCCTTGGGAGCTGCTGGTGCTGGTGCTGGTGCCGGGGCTGGTGGTCGGTGCTGGTGGTGCCTGTGACAGTGTGACCGAGGGGAAGCTGTCCCTCACTCCTACCTTCCCTGGGGGAGACAACGTGCTGGACCTCAGTTTCGATGAGAACGACGGTAGGGAGTTCTCACTCATTTTGTTCAGCTTTTCCAAGGAATGCAGAAATGAGGGAGTCATCATCGATCCGAGCACATTCTGGGCCGCCTGGCACATCGAACGAGGCCGGCTGGGCCCGGCTCAGAGGTTTGAGCCGATGGCCTCAGTGCCCGCCAGCAGCCTCGACCATCCAGAGCCAAGCCACTGAGCAACAGGAACACTCCATCCTCTCTTGAAGCCAGACCCCTCACTCCAGCAGGCACACGTGGATTGGCAGGCTCTCAGGCGGGCGAAGGAAATCCTACAGTCAACGTCTCCGCCTGAGACGATGGAAGGCTTACCGTCTTTGCGTTGCATCTGCAGGGTGCCCACCCTGGGCTACACAAGACTTCTTCCGGCCAGCCGCCCAACCTCCGTGCATCCAAGGACAGGAAACCCTTCTTCTCTGGGCCAACAGCGAGCCCGTCATGGACACCGAACCTGAGAAGTGGGGACAAAGTGCACGCACGTGTGACAAAAGGATCCAGGTGCTCAGGTCGCCAGAACGCTCAGAATGCATCCGGGGCGCAGCCTTGCCTCTGCCTGTCCTGTCCCTCTGTCCCACAGGGAGGGCTGGGTGCAGTTGGGCAAGAGGCCCCGTGGGCAAGTCTGCACGGCCAGGGATGTGAGAGTCTGTGTGGCGGTGGAAGTCAGTATGGGAATGTGTGTGTGTGTGTGTGTGTGTGTCTTTGTGTGTGTGTGTGTGTGTGTGGAATGGGCATTTGGGTGGGTGTTGCCGTGGGCTTGTATCTTTGTGTAGTTTGTGTGTGTTTTGTGTGTACATGTGTGTATGTTGTGGGTTGGGTCTGTGCTTATCTGGTGGGCGGTGGGCATGGGGGTCGGTGGTCATGTGTGGAAGCCTCAGATCCTGAAAGGGCCTGCCCGGTACCTTAACCCCCAAACCAGGCAAAGTCTCCATCAAAAAGGAGAGTTTCTGACTCATATCCCTGATGAATACGGATTCCAAAATCCTCAAAAAAATCCTAGCTAATAGTATCCAACAGTACATTAAAAAGATCATCCAGGGGGCGGAGCAAGATAGCAGAGGAGTAGGAGACCTGGATTTCGTCTCCTCTCAGGAATTCAGCTGGATAGGGATCAAACCATTCTGAACACCTACAAACTCAACAGGAGATTGAAGAAAAGAATAGCAACACCTCTCTGAACAGAAAAGCGACCACTTTCTGGAAGGTAGGACGTGCGGAGAAGTGAATCTGAGGCGGTATTCGGGAGGATAGACGGCGGGGGAGGGGCCTCCGTCGGCCGCTTCTGGCAAGTGATAGAGCCACGGAGCACAAAGTTGGAACTTTTAGAAGTCAGCTCCGCTGAGGGACGTCACTCTGGTGGCTAAGTGGGGGGTGGAAACCTCGCAGGACAGTGTGGTCTCAGGACGCTCGGGGTCACAGAAAGACCGGGGGTGCCTGAGTGCGGCAGAGCTCCCAGGTATCGGAGCAGGGAGGCCGGCTGCAGAGTCGGAGCCCAGGCACGGGCTCTCAGCTCGGGGTTGCTATAAACCGTGATCCGCAGCACAGTCGGGCCACTGCTCCTCCAGCAGGGACCCAACAAGCGGCAGGTCCGGGGAGACTCACCTTCTTCCCCTGGGAGGAGAGGTGCGGAAGCGCACCGCGGGGATCTGCTGGGTTTGGGGACTCCACCCGGGGTCGGGTGCCAGATAGAAAGGCGTGGTCACAGGCCGGGTGAGCGCGGAGTGTGGCCGGAGACCGGGGAGACGGGAGTGACTGACTGCTTTTCTCTGGGGGCTCGCTGAGGAGCGGGACCCCGAGTTCTCGGCTCCTCTGGGGCGGAGACTGGGAGGCCGCCATTTTCACTCTCCGCCTCCAAAGCTGTACGGAAAGCTTGCAGGGAACAAAAGCTCCGGAGAGCAAACCCGAGCAGATTACTTAGCCCGGACCGGCAAGGTCGGGGCAATTCTGCCTCCGGCAAAGACATTTGGGAACCACGGCAACAGGCCCTTCCCCAGAAGATCAGAGAGAACAGCCAGCCAAGACCAGGTTTACCGATCGGTGAGAACGGCAGAACTCCAGCGCTAGGGGAATACTGCACATAGAATTCATGGCTTTTTTACCATGATTCTTTAGTCTTTCAAAGAAAATTATTTTTTTTAACTGTCTTTTTTTCTTTTTTTTTGAATTTTTCTTTTTCCCTTTTTCAACCAACATCTTATCAATCCCTTTAAAAAAAAAAAAATTTATTTTTCATTTTTAAAGTCATATTCTATCCCTTCATAGTAGTTACCCGTATTTTTGGCATATATATATAAGTTGTTCTCTCTTTAAAATCTTGAGATAGTTTCTTCTAACAGATCAAAATATACTCTAAATCTCTAGTGTATGGTTTTTTTCTACTCCCCTGCCTGATCACATTCTCTCCCTTTTTTCTTTCTTTCTTTTTTTTTTAATCCTCTTCCTTCTTTTTTCAAACAACTTATCAAATCCGTTTTTAAAATTTTTTATACTTTCCATCTTTACACTCATATTCCATCCCTTCATCATATCAACCCTTATTTTTGTACATATATAAGTTTTTCTTTCTTTAAAATTTTGGGAGGGACTTTCTTTTAACAGACCAAAATACACCCAAAATCTAGTGTGTGGCACTGATCTATAAACCAGCCTGATCATATTTGATCACATTCTGTTTTTGTTTTGTTTTGTTTTGTTCTGCTTTTGTTTGTTTTTATCTTTATCTTTTTCTTTTTCTTTTTTCTTTTTTTCTTTCTTTTTCTTTTTTCTCTCTTTCCCTTTCTTTTCCCACTGCTTCAGGTCTTTTCTGATTTGTTTAGAGTATATTTTCTGGGGATGTTGTTACCCTGCTAGCATTTTGTTCTCTCATTAATCTATTCTCCTCTGCACAAAATGACAAGACGGAAAAAATCACCTCAACAAAAAGAACAAGAGGTAGTACCGACTGCCAGGGACCTACTCAATACGGACATTAGTACGATGTCAGATCTAGAGTTCAGAATCATCACTTTAAAGATACTAGCTGGGCTTGAAAAAAGCATGGAAGTTATTAGAGAAACCCTTTCTGGAGAAGTAAAAGAACTAAAATCTAACCAAGTAGAAATCAAAAAGGCTATTAATGAGGTGCAATCAAATATGGGGGCGCTAACTGCTAGGATAAATGAGGCAGAAGAAAGAATCAGTGAGATAGAAGACCAAATGATGGAAAATACAGAAGCTGAGAAAAAGAGAGATAAACAACTACTGGATGACGAGGGCAGAATTCCAGAGATAAATGACACCATAAGACGAAACAACATTAGAATAATTGGGATCCCAGAAGAAGAAGAAAGAGAGAGAGGGGCAGAAGGTATAATGGAGCAAATTATAGCAGAGAACTTCCCTAATCTGGGGAAGGAAACAGGCATCAAAATCCAGGAAGCACAGAGAACCCCTCTCAAAATCAATAAAAATAGGTCAACACGCCGACATCTAATAGTAAAACTTACGAGTCTCAGAGACAAAGAGAAAATCCTGAAAGCAGCCCGGGAGAAGAGATATGTAACCTACAATGGTAGAAACATTAGATTGGCAACAGACCTATTCACAGAGACCTGGCAGGCCAGAAAGGACTGGCAGGACATATTCAGAGCACTAAATGAGAAAAATATGCAGCCAAGAATACTATATCCAGCTAGGCTGTCATTGAAAATTGAAGGAGAGATAAAAAGCTTCCAGGACAAACAAAAACTAAAGGAATTTGCAAACACGAAACCAGCCCTACAAGAAATCTTGAAAGGGGTCATCTAAGCAAAGAGAGAGCCTAAAAGCAACATAGACCAGAAAGGAACACAAACAATATACAGTAACAGTCACTTTACAGGCAATACAATGGTACTAAATTCCTATCTTTCAATAGTTACCCTGAATGTAAATGGGCTAAATGCCCCAATCAAAAGACACAGGCCCTCAGATTGGATTAAAAAACAAGACCCATCGATATGCTGTCTGCAAGAGACTCATTTTAGACCCAAAGACACCCCCAGATTGAAAGTGAGGGGGTGGAAAACCATTTACCATGCTAATGGACACCAAAAGAAAGCTGGGGTGGCAATCCTTATATCAGACAAATTAGATTTTAAACCAAAGACTGTAATAAGAGATGAGGAAGGACACTATATCATACTTAAAGGGTCTAACCAACAAGAAGATCTAACGATTGTAAATATCTATGCCCCTAACATGGGAGCAGCCAATTATATAAGGCAATTAATAACAAAAGCAAAGAAACACATGGACAACAATACAATAATAGTGGGGGACTTTAACACCCCCCTCACTGAAATGGACAGATCGTCTAAGCAAAAGATCAACAAGGAAATAAAGACTTTAAATGACACACTGGACCAAATGGACTTCACAGACATATTCAGAACATTCCATCCCAAAGCAACGGAATACACATTCTTCTCTAGTGCCCATGGAACATTCTCCAGAATAGATCACATCCTAGGTCATAAATCAGGTCTCAACCAGTACCAGAAGATTGGGATCATCCCCTGCCTATTTTCAGACCACAATACTTTGAAACTAGAACTCAATCACAAGAGGAAAGTTGGAAAGAACTCAAATACATGGAGGCTAAAGAGCATCCTACTAAAGAACGAATGGGTCAACCAGGAAACTAAAGAAGAATTAGAAAAATTCATGGAAACCAATGAAAATGAAAACACAACTATTCAAAATCTTTGGGATGCAGCAAAGGCAGTCCTAAGAGGAAAGTATATAGCAATACAAGCCTTTCTCAAGAAACAAGAAAGGTCTCAAGTACACAACCTAACCCTACACCTAAAGGAGCTGGAGAAAGAACAGCAAATAAAGCCTAAACCCAGCAGGAGACGAGAAATAATAAAGATCAGAGCAGAAATTAATGAAATAGAAACCAAAAGAACAGTAGAACAGATCAACGAAACTAGGAGCTGGTTCTTTGAAAGAATTAACAAGATTGATAAGCCCCTGGCCAGACTTATCAAAAAGAAAAGAGAAATGACCCAAATCAACAAAATCATGAATGAAAGAGGAGAAATCACAACCAACACCAAAGAAATACAAACAATTATAAGAACATATTATGAGCAACTCTATGCCAGCAAATTAGATAACCTGGAAGTAATGGATGCATTCCTAGAGATGTATCAACTACCAAAACCAGGAAGAAATAGAAAACCTGAACACACCTATAACCACTAAGGAAATAGAAGCAGTCATCAAAAATCTCCCCAAACACAAAAGCCCAGGGCCAGATGGCTTCCCAGGGGAATTCTACCAAACATTTCAAGAAGAATTAATACCTATCCTTCTGAAACTGTTCCAAAAAATAGAAATGGAAGGAAAACTTCCAAACTCGTTTTATGAGGCCAGCATTACCTTGATCCCAAAACCAGACAAAGACCCCATCAAAAAGGAGAATTACAGACCAATATCCTTGATGAACATGGATGCAAAAATTCTCACCAAAATACTAGCCAATAGGATCCAACAGTACATTCAAAGGATTATTCACCACAACCAAGTCGGATTTATCCCTGGGCTGCAAGGTTGGTTCAACATCCGCAAATCAATCAGCGTGATACAATACATTAACAAAAGAAAGAACAAGAATCATATGATCCTCTCAATAGATGCAGAAAAAGCATTTGACAAAGTACAGCATCCTTTCTTGATCAAGTCTCTTCAGAGTATAGGGATAGAGGGTACATACCTCAATATCATAAAAGCCATCTATGAAAAACCTACAGCGAATATCATTCTCTATGGGGAAAAACTGAGAGCTTTCCCCCTAAGGTCAGGAACGCGGCAGGGATGTCCACTATCACCACTGCTATTCAACATAGTATTCGAAGTCCTAGCCACAGCAATCAGACAACAAAAAGAAATCAAAGGCATCCAAATTGGCAAAGAAGAAGTCAAACTCTCACTCTTTGCAGATGATATGATACTTTATGTGGAAAATCCCAAAGACTCCACCCCAAAATTGCTAGAACTCATACAGGAATTCAGTCAAGTGGCAGGATATAAAATCAATGCACAGAAGTCAGTGGCATTCCTATACACCAACAACAAGACAGAAGAAAGAGAAATTAAGGAGTCGATCCCATTTACAATTGCACCCAAAACCATAAGATACCTAGGAATAAATCTAACCAAAGAGGCAAAGGATCTGTACTCAGAAAACTATAAAATACTCATGAAAGAAATTGAGGAAGACACAAAGAAATGGAAAAACATTCCATGCTCATGGATTGGAAGAACAAATATTGTGAAGATGTCAATCCTACCTAGAGCAATCTACACATTCAATGCAATCCCCATCAAAATACCATCCACTTTCTTCAAAGAAATGGAACAAATAATCCTAAAATTTGTATGGAACCAGAAAAGACCCCGCATAGCCAGAGGAATGTTGAAAAAGAAAAGCAAAGCTGGTGGCATCACAATTCTGGACTTCCAGCTCTACTACAAAGCTGCCATCATCAAGACAGTATGGTACTGGCACAAAAACAGACACATAGATCAATGGAACAGAATAGAGAGCCCAGAAAAGGACCCTCAACTCTATGGTCAACTAATCTTTGACAAATCAGGAAAGAATGTCCAATGGCAAAAAGACAGTCTCTTCAACAAATGGTGTTGGGAAAATTGGACAGCCACATGCAGAAGAATGAAATTGGACCATTTCCTTATACCACACACAAAAATAGACTCTAAATGGTTGAAAGACCTCAATGTGAGACAGGAGTCCATCCAAATCCTAAAGGAGAACACAGGCAGCAACCTCTTCGACCTCAGCCGCAGCAACTTCTTCCTAGAAACATCACCAAAGGCAAGGGAAGCAAGGGCAAAAATGAACTATTGGGACTTCATCAAGATAAAAAGCTTTTGCAAAGCAAAGGAAACAGTCAACAAAACCAAAAGACAACTGACAGAATGGGAGAAGATATTTGCAAATGACATATTGGATAAACGGCTAGTATCCGAAATCTATAAAGAACTCATCAAACTCAACACCAAAAGAACAAAGAATCCAATCAAGAAATGGGCAGAAGACATGAACAGACATTTTTCCAAAGAAGACATCCAAACGGCCAACAGACACATGAAAAAGTGTTCAATATCGCTCGGCATCAGGGAAATCCAAATCAAAACCTCAATGAGATACCACCTCACACCAGTCAGAATCGCTAAAATTAACAAGTCAGGAAATGACGGATGTTGGCGGGGATGCGGAGAAAGGGGAACCCTCCTACACTGTTGGTGGAAATGCAAGCTGGTGCAGCCACTCTGGAAAACAGTATGGAGGTTCCTCAAAAAGTTGAAAATAGAGCTACCATATGATCCAGCAATTGCACTCCTGGGAATTTACCCCAAAGATACAAAAGTAGGGACCCGAAAGGGTACGTGCACCCCGATGTTTATAGCAGCAATGTCCACAATAGCCAAACTGTGGAAAGAGCCAAGATGTCCATCAACAGATGAATGGATAAAGAAGAAGTGGTATATATATACAATGGAATATTATGCAGCCATCAAAAGGAATGAGATCTTGCCATTTGCAACGACGTGGATGGAACTGGAGGGTATTATGCTGAGTGAAATAAGTCAAACAGAGAAAGACATGTATCATATGACCTCACTGATATGAGGAATTCTTAATCTCAGGAAACAAACTGAGGGTTGCTGGAGTGGGGGGTGGGGTGGGAGGGATGGGGTGATTGGGTGATGGACACTGGGGAGGGTATGTGTTCTGGTAAGCGCTGTGAATTGTGCAAGACTGTTGAATCTCAGATCTGTACCTCTGAAACAAATAATGCAATATATGTTAAGAAAGAAAAAAAGAAGAAGAATGTAGCAGGAGGGGAAGAATGAAGGGGGGGAAATCGGAGGGGGAGAAGAACCATGAGAGACGATGGACTCTGAAAAACAAACTGAGGGTTCTAGAGGGGAGGGGGGTGGGAGGATGGGTTAGCCTGGTGATGGGTATTGAGGAGGGCACGTTCTGCATGGAGCACAGGGTGTTATGCACAAACAATGAATCATGGAACACTATATCTAAAACTAATGATGTAATGTATGGGAATTAACATAACAATAAAAAAATTAAAAAAATAAAGTAAAATAAAAAGATCATCCACCATGACCAAGTGGGATTTACCCCCGGGATGCAAGGTTGGTTCAACATTTGCAAATCCATCAGTGTGATAGAACACATTAATAAGAGAAGAGAGAAGAACCATATGGTCCTCTCAATTGATGCAGAAAAAGCATTTGACAAAATACAGCATCCTTTCCTGATTAAAACTCTTCAGAGTATAGGGATAGAGGGAACGTTCTTCAAGTTCATAAAATCCATCTATGAAAAACCCACAGCGAATATCATCCTCAATGTGGAAAAGCTGAGAGCCTTACCCTTAAGATCAGGAACATGTCGAGGATGCCCACTCTCATCACTATTGTTCAACATAATACTAGAAGTCCTAGCCACAGCAATCAGACAACAAAAAGAAATAAAATGTATTCAAATTGGCAAAGAAGTCAAACTCTCTTTCTTCACAGATGACATGATACTTTATGTGGAAAATCCAAAAGACTCCACCCCCAAATTACTAGAACTCATACAGCAATTCAGTAATGTGGCAAGATACAAAATCAATGCACAGAAATCAGCTGCTTTCTTATACACTAACAACGCAACTGTAGAAAGAGAAATTAGAGAAACGATTCCATTTACAATACCAAAAACCGTAAGAAACCACGGAATAAACCTAACCAAAGAGGTAAAGGATCTATACTCTAAGAACTACAGAACACTCATGAAAGAAGTTGAAGAAGACACAAAAAGATGGAAAAATATTCCATGCTCATGGATCAGAAGAATAAACATTGTTAAAATGTCTGTGCTACCCAGAGCAATCTATACCTTCAATGCCATCCCGATCAAAATTCCAATGACATTTTTCAAAGTGCTGGAACAAACAATCCTAATATTTGTATGGAATCAGAAAAGACCCCAAATCGCCAAGGAAATTTTGAAAAAGAAAAACAAAGCTGGGGGCATCACATTGCCCGGTTTTAGGCTATATTACAAGGCAGTGATCACCAAAACAGCATGGTACTGGCACAAAAACAGACATATAGACCAATGGAACAGAATAGAGAACCCAGATATGGACCCTGAACTCTATGGTCAAATAATCTTCAACAAGGCAGGAAAAAATTGCAATGGAAAAAAGACAGTCTCTTCAATAAATGGTGCTGGGTAAATTGGACAGCCCCATGCAGAAGAATGAAACTCGACCATTCTCTAACACCATACACAAAGATAAACTCAAAATGGATGAAAGACCTCAATGTGAGACAGGAATTCATCAAAATCCTGGAGGAGAACATAGGCAGTAACCTCTTTAACATTGACCACAATAACTTCTTTCAAGACATGTCTCCAAAGCAAGGGAAACAAAAGCAAAAATGAACTTTTGGGACTTCATCAAGATAAAAAGCTTCTGCACAGCAAAGGAAACAGTCAACAAAACAAAGAGGCATCCCATAGAATGGGAGAACATATTTGCAAATGACACTACAGATAAAGGGTTGGTATCCAAGATCTGTAAAGAACTTCTCAAACTCAACACCCAAAAAACAAATAATCAAGTCAAAAAATGGGCAGAAGACATGAACAAACACTTCTCAAAAGAAGACATACAAATGGCTTATAGACACATGAAAAAATGTCCATCATCATTAGCCATCAGAGAAATTCAAATCAAAACCACACTGAGATAGCACCTTACACCAGATAGAATGGCAAATATGGACAGGGAAAGAAACAACAAATGTTGGAGAGTTTGTGGAGAAAGGGGAAACCTCTTACACTATTGGTGGGAATGCAAGTTGGTCCAGCCACTTTGGAAAACAGTGTTGAGTTTCGTCAAAGAATTAAATATAGAGCTACCCTATGACCCAGCAATTGCACTCCTGGGTATTTACCCCAAAGACACGGATGTATTGAAAAGAAGGGCCATATGCACCCCAATGTTCATATCAGCAGTGTCCGCAATAACCAAACTGTGGAAAGTGCCGTGATGCCCTTCAACAGATGAATGGATAAAGAAGATGTGGTCCATATATACAATGGAATATTACTCAGCCATCAGAAAGGAAGAATAGAGAGAGACAATCAGGGGAAGGAACAGAGGGACAAGAAGAGAGACAGAATCTCAATCAGGCTCTGTGCTCAGCACAGCCTGATGTTGGGCTTAATCCCATGACCATGAGATCATGACCTGAGCCGAAACCAAGAGTCACACACTTAACGAACTGAGCCACCCAGGTGACCCTGGGTTGTACATTTTTAATACCTGCCCTTTACAGCATAAATATTATATGTGATATACTTCTATACCTTGAAACAACAACCATGCACTACAAATACACTTATGTATTAAAGTAAGTATTGTATAAATATACAGATGGGAAAATATACAAATGATTATTTGTAGGATATTTATTATACCAAAATATATTCTAGTGTTCCTATCATTTACATTCATTCTCAAATATTTCTCTCTCTCTCTCTCTCTCTCTCTCTCTCTCTCT
>NW_022589787.1:837050-909207 GCF_004348235.1 Phoca vitulina | reverse complement strand
ATATATATATTTTAATAATGGAAGTTCTGGAGTCTATTTCAGTATCTGGTAGGGCTCTTTTACTTTATGGTGTTCCAGTTATTAGTGTTCAAGGCTATTTTATTCATTATTATTGAGCTCATTTGAATGACCTTGCTCGATTCTGGAGAAATAAATACACACATTAAAATATGAACATACATACCTACCTACCTATACACATACATAAGTATAAAGAGAACACAAAAACATTACTCATTGAAAGAATGTGTGACAAGAACATTGTCAAGAAAAAAACATTTACCTCTTCCTAAACTAAAACAAATCAAGTTTTCCAAAGCTCTACATCTGTCAATCCACATAGAACTCAGATAAAATAAAATTTAAAATTTGGAAAGGAGGCTAAAGACACTCACCAAAGAAAATGACACATAATGGGGGTGCATGGGTGGTTCAGTCAGTTAGGCATCTGCCTTCGGCTCAGGTCATGATCTCAGGGTCCTGGGATCGAGCCCCATGTCGGGCTCCCTGCTCAGCGAGGAGCCTGCTTCTCTCTCTCCCTCTGCTGCTCCCCCTGCTTGTGCTCTTTTTCTTGCTCTCTGTCAAATAAATAAAATCTTTTTTTAGAAAAGAAGATGACACATAATGAAGATATTATCCAGTAAGTCATTGGAAAGATGAACACAGAGACCTTAGGATGTGGCCCAGAACACATGATATATGAATTTAAAGGATGCTGGCATAGTTACTCACTGCTCTTCTCTGAAGTGGAGGACTTCATTCCATCCCGTCTACCTCAGAAAAACATGACAGAAAGAAAAGCAAACATATAATCTCTGAAAATTCTCTACACTGAAAAATAACAAACCCTAAAATTGATTCCATTGTCAATATTTAAGTATGCAATGTTTCCTTCTTTTAGCCAACACCAATGAAACTTTCAGTACTCATCACAGTTGCTTGAGCTCTTAATTCAATCTTTCTTTTGTTTCCTCATTTATTACTCATGAACATGTTTCCCATGTACAAATATCTATTGACAACTCTATGTTCAAAGTGTGCAAATGAAGCAAGTCTGGGGCCATACAACATGTCTAAAGTTACACACTGCCTCATGAGATAGGAGGTTAATGCCTTGCTCCAAAATAAATAAGAGGCATGCTCACAGCAGTACTGTTTTGTCACTTAAGATCCTCAAATACAGCCAGGCTTTGAGAGTCTTATTTGTCCTATTAGAGGGCCACTTATCTGGACCTCAGATTGACATCTGGAATGAGTCCCTCAGCATCCTCAGACAATTGTGCTCATCATTGATCCAGACAAACATCCTCCCAAACAAATAAGCAATTCCATAGCCAGGCTTATTTTCTTCAGGCTTATCTACTGCATTATAAATAAAGAATAGTAAATGCACAGGAGATATTTTATTTAGCATCCGAATAATGGAACTCCTATGTACATAGAACAAAAGGCATATAACCTTGGATTTTTCTAATAAAATTACATAAAATCAACTGGGAAAATTTTTAAAAAATCAACTAAAATTTCAAGGAGAAATGGGGAAGTATTCGTAAATCTGGTAGCAAAAAGTTATGATTACAGTAGAAATATGAGTAGAAACATCTGTATCTGGACTTGCCAATAATAAAAAGATAAATAAATCAATATTTTGGCACATTTAATTTTCTTTACAAGATTATTAGCATACACTATAAAATGGTATAAAAAGGAAATAGATCAATGATTCCCAGAAATTATTCAGGTTACTTCCAGAAGAAAATTTTTTTATTTAATGAAGGAAAGAAATAATAATGAATATTCATTTAACAAAGTAGGCACACTTATGAGGGGAAAAAAAAACTATTATTAAATATTCTACCTTGGGCTTCTGAAATAATGAACCCAGAGAACGTGACAACACACACAGAATTTTAAAAGCATCAGAATAGCTGCTCATCTCTCTTCCCTAAAGTATGTTACTTGTTCAGTCTTTGTCCTGCAGCAAAACATCACAGATAATATAAGTTAGATCCAAAAATACATGAAATTAATTTAAAAATAAAGCAAATCATTTGTTCTGTAGTGATTATCATAGAGGAATCCCACACTTCTAGTCCTTGCTACACATATCATAGCTGCTTGGTTCTTAGCTATCTTTGCCAGTTCATTTCTCCACTTATTTCCTCTCTGAATTATTCACTCTACAAATAGTCAATAATCCTCTCTACTATGCTGTGTAAATTGGTGGCACAGTGATTTTCTTTTTGAATGAGAAATTCTTTTTTTTTTTTTAAAGATTTTATTTATTTATTTATTTGAGAGAGAGAGAGAGAGAAACAGCATGAGAGGGGATAGGGTCAGAGGGAGAAGCAGGCTCCCCGCCGAGCCGGGAGCCCGATGCGGGACTCGATCCCAGGACTCCGGGATCATGACCTGAGCTGAAGGCAGTCGCTTAACCAACTGAGCCACCCAGGCACCCTTGAATGAGAAATTCTAAAGTTGTATTCTACCAAATAAAGACTTTATGAAAATGCTTTTTGATGGGTAAAATGAAGGGCACATGACAAGGTAGTTGTAAGACTTATATTCTGGAAGTAAGAGATAAGAACTTCAAAAACTTATTACAACATATAAAAACTGATGGAACAATGGTATGAATTAAAAAAAAAAAAAAGATGAGAGGTGCCTGGGTGGCTCAGTCATTAAGTGTCTGCCTTCAGCTCAGGTCATGATCCCAGGGTCCTGGGATTGAGCCCCACATCGGGCTCTCTACTTGGCAGGAGGCCTGCTTCTCCCTCTCCCACTCCCCTGCTTCTGTTCCTGCTCTGTCTCTGTCAAATAAATAAATAAATAAATTTTTAAAAATAATTAAATAAAAATAAAAAAAAATTTAAAAAGATCAAAGTTTTCATAAGATAATGGAAATTATAAAATAGAACCAAATGGAAAAGAACATCAGGAGAGCAAGTCTTAAGAGGACTAAAATAGAATAAGCATGGCCAATCTTTATTCAAAACAGAATGCAATTAATAATCCTAGAGTTCATGGATTGGCTAGCATAGGTCTTTGAAGGATAAATGCTTGCAAGTGAACTGGGGAACTCAAAGTGCTAGTAGGTACAATGAGCTGGACCTCAGTGGTTATGTAGTGTTTGATTCCATTTAAATGACATTTTGTTAAACACAAAACTATAAAAAACAGTGGTCACAAGAGATTATGGAGTAGAAGGAAGGGTTGACTACAAAGGAATAAAATAAAGAAGATTTTTAGGGGTAATGGAACTCCTCCATATCATAATTGTGGTGTTAGATATACTATTCTATACACTTGTCAATAACCATATAACTGCATGTGACAAAGAGTGAGTTTTCCTGTAGGTAAAATAAAAAATAAATTAAAGGTACAAATATAAAATTGAAAACAGCCTGGGACAGACACGTATTCACTGCACATTCTCATGGATTAGGCCCAAATATTTGTTAGCTGGCACACATGCAATGGAACATCATTTAACCAAGGAACAAGATATTCATAGATTAAATATTTAATACATGCAAGACTGGTAGAATTCAAAACCATGAAAACTGTGGGCTAGCACTAAAATGATTAAGTAGAAGTCCATCCTCATTTGCTTAGAATAGAAACAGTGTACTGTTCATCAACAGTGGTTTTGTCTCTCATTTTCTTTGGATTTCTTACATTCACTCAATAGGGCACTTTTTCGCTTGCTGCTTATGAGAAAGGATAGACCATGAAATCAGACAAGCAATCATAACCCTAAAACATACTGAACCACTTGATTTACACATAGATACTGCAGATGACAATAAATGATGGAGGCTGCTTCAGCTATGAAGCCCACAAGTGAAAGTTTTTCATCGTACTTCTACATGAACATTAGTAAGAAAACCAGTATAAATTCTGTGGCAAAATTCTACTGATCTGAACAATCTCTAGTATCCTTGAGTATTACGCAGCTCATTTATTCTAGATACCCTTTCTGCATCTTAATGTTACAAGGCAAGGAAATGCTTTCTATTCGAGCCAACACTGATTCTGTAACATCTAAAACAAAATACAAAAGCAAAAATGTACAATGATAAAAATATATACACCCACTAAATCAACAGGTGTCAGGAAATAGACTTCAATGGTATATATCACACTCAAGTTACTTAATTATGTCTACAATAAGAGTTTCCACTACTATCTAACAGAACACTTACTCTGCACAGACTTTTCCTTTAAATGCAACAAATATGATCTTAAAAATCCTGGTCAAACAGTTCCCCAAAATAGTAATATAGATTTACCATATTCTCACCGTTAAAAAAATTAAAAACATAGGTATACGCAAAAGCCTCTACACAAATGTTCACAGCAAAGTTATTCATAACAGACAAAAAGTGAAAACAACCCAAATATCCACTAAGTGATAAATGGATAAACAAAATGTGATATATCCATACAGTGGAATATTACTCATCCATAAAAAAAGGAATGGGGTTCTACTTTTTTTTATTATGTTCAGTTAGCCATTGTATAATACATAATTAGTTTTTGATGTAGTGTTCAATGATTCATTAGTTAAGCATGATACATGCTACAACATGGCTGAACTGTGAGAACATTTTGCTAAGTAATTAAGGGTAAAAATACTTGTCTGCACCTGTATTTGAACCATTTACAACAAGCTATGATTTTCCTTTATACCCTAAATCATTTTAATTTCTTCAAAACAAGGTTTGAATTTCTTCAAAACAGTATCATTATTATTAAAGCTAGGCAATTATTACCTTCCTTATATAGTACTATAATGTATTTATGGACTTTCTTAAATTTTGCCAGTTTTTCCTTTAATGTCTTTTATAAAAATCCTGAATCAATATTGTATTCAGTTTTCATATCTATTTAGTCTAACATAATCTAGAATATTTCCTCAGTGATATTACTATGTTTGAAAACTGACAGTTTGTGGGGGTTTTGTTTGGTTTGTTTTGTAGAGTATCACTCAACTTGGGTCTGATATTTTCTCATGAGTTGATTCAGGTTTATTCACTTTTGTCTGAGGTACTAAAGAAATAAGGCTAGGTTCTTCTCAGTGCTTCCTATCAGTGATGCCAGATGATTCCATCACTGGTAGTATTATCTTTCATCTCTTACTTAATTCAGGTGGTATCTGCCAGGTTCTCCACTACTATTTTCTCTTTGCAACTAATAAGTATATCATGGAGGAGATAATCACAATCTGTAAAAGTATCCTGTTTCTCCTCAAATTTTCTCGAAGTTTTAGCATCCTTTGATGTTTCCTGGTTGAAACAATTATTATGATCATTCCTGAGAATGTCTTTATATCATTTCTACCTCATTTATTATAGCTTTCTGTCATATAGCACTTTACTTTCTACCCTATTTACCCATTCATTCACTCATTCATTTACATACTGGTTTAATAACATTATAAACATATTATTATTAATCAGTTTTTTTTCATTCCTAAAGAGATTTACCATGTCCAGACATGCCTGAACTTTATGTCAAAACCAGAGGTGGCTCATTGCTCAGTGTCAAGCATCTTTGACAGATGCAGCCTTATCCATCTGTGAAAGCTTTCTCCTTCTGTACTTCTACTTCTCCTTCAGTATTCACGATGTTCCAAAAACCCAACTGTGAGTATCGTATATAGTCATTTCCCCTCAAAATGCCAGAAGATAAAAAGGCAAAGTTAGAATAGCTTTGCACATTCCTTACATTATAAGACAGTTAAATTTCTAAACATAGTCTAGCCACTGTTGTGGCATAGTCAGGCAGAAATTGTCACTATTCTCTTTATCAATTTGGCCAACATTTTAGCTACTAGTTTTGAGTTGATAATTAATTATACTTGCAAGACACAAAGTGTTATCTTTAGAAAAGGGCCAGAATGAATACAGATAAGTGGGGAAAAGTAAACTGATTGTGAAACACATATTCAAAGGAGGTAGACAGTTTAGAATTCAGACTATATGGTCATAAATCACGGAAAGAAAAAATATTCTAATGGGAGATTATGACATTTAAATTTCTATCAGTTGGGGATTTCTTTGTTTATTTCGGCATTTGATAGACTTAGTTAGACTGACAACTCAATGACTGCTGTATGTAATTAAAATATGTGTATTTGAAACCCCACACACACTCACACACACAACACAACACACAAATGAAACAGCAAAATAATGACCAGAACTCATTATCAACATTTTTTAATATTCTTCCTATAAAATTGGTTTATTGACCATATCTGCACAAGCACATATTTGTATCATTTTACATGAATGAAATACAATGTTATTGCCTCAAACATACTTGGTACTCAATAAGTGGTAGATAAACTTCTGAAAAGCTTGGATTTGCATATCAATTAATTTAAACATACATTACCATATATAACAATATAATCCAACTGGATAAATGTATCAACATTAATTTACTTAGAATTATGATTTTAGGTAAACAGGTTACTTACAATTTTAAAAGTACAACTAAGGCTGTAATGATTACCCTTGAGTTTACATACATCTTTGAACACTTCCTATTACATATTTAGGTAAATTTCTAAAAATAAAATTGTTAGTCAAAATGTGCTAATTTCCACCTAATATATTTTCCACTGTCTTCTGGAAAGACTATAACATACCAGGAGTTCCCAATTCTCCACACTTGGTTAACAAATGTACCTGTTAATCTGATAGGTGAAAAAAGACAATTGTTGATTTATTGCATTATGTGTGTGTCTATGTGTGTTCACACACATTTAAATTTCATTATATATTTATAATTATTTCATATATATATTTAATTATTTAATTATAAAGATTGGTAGAGTTGAGCATATTATTATATGCTCTTGGCCATTCACAATGCTTTTCTCTTATGAATTGTTCATTTATGTGCTTCCCAATTTTGTACTAGGATGCTTGTCTTTTTCTAACTGATTTGAGTGAGGCTTTGATAGAATATTAACACTAAATTTGTCACATAAATTTTAAGCAAATATGCATATGTATTTTTATTTAACTGCAAAGAAATAGCCCAATCTTAAGTTACAAGGTTTTAGTGATTGTTTTTCTCTCCTCTAAGCCCTCCATGCAGATAACATGAGAAAACAAGAGTAAACTTAGAAAACACAGTTTAATTGGGTTAAATATTGTATCCATTGCCTATGTATATTGTTGACTCAAGTTTTTATAAACTAGATTAAATATTAGCCTTGAAATATAGGAATCTTATTTTGAGATGTTGAAAAATTTACACCTGCTCAGATAAAATCAAAATAGACTGAAGTCATTGCATAAGGAGACTGGATACCATGAAGGAAGCTTAGAGACAACATTTCAATTCAAACTATGCTAAAGGAGAAAAGAAAGCAGGCAAGATTTTGGTCACTAATTCCCTGGTGCCATTACAGATGAAATGTGGCAGAAATACATTCAATTTTGAAATTTAATTTATTGGTTATAAATGGAAAGGGGTTCATATCACTAATTCCTTATACAGTGCTGGTTTCACATTGTTTAGTTTATGATGGCATATAGCACTGATTTATATGACTCTCTTGTGAAGAAAATACAACAAAGGAGCTAAAATAATTTTAATGAAAATAAAATGGAGATATAATTCTCATATATTTTTACCATGTGTCTGAGTTAATCTGATCATTGTTCAGGTTCTTGTTTAACCAATGCTCTAGTTCAGGGATTGGTAAACTCAAGCCCATAGTCTGCTGTTGGAAACAAACTTTTGCTGGAATACAGCAACACTTACTCAATTACACATTATGTTTGGCTGCTTTCATACTACAACAGTAGAGTGGAGTAATTGCAACAGCCTGAAAAACTAACATGGTTATTTGGCCCTTTACAGAAAAGATTTGCCAACCCTTGGTCTACTATAATAGAGACTGAGGTGATAATTCCAAGTAATTAAAACTTGAATATTAAAATATGGAAGTATAGGAAGACTGGAAAAGTAGAGTCCTCATATTTAGTTTGAATTTTCTCATGTCAGACTGACATACAATGGAGGCAACTCTATTTTGATTTTTTGAGTTCAAGCATAGTAATAAGGCCAGAGTTCCTGCTAGGCAGGTCCCTGAATTAATGGTCCTCAGTCATGGTTTCTTTTTGCTTTTTCCTTCTATACATCATGACCACAGAGACCACTGTTACCACTGTCCTTACACATGGGAAGTAACTCCATTGGTCCTCCATTTCTATGTTCTTCTGCCTCTTAAATCTAATGGCAGAATGGATACACAGATAGACAGGCAGACAGATAGATGATAGACAAACAGGTAAAATGGATGACAGATTATTGATAGGTAGATATATACAGATTGATTATGGAAAATAAATTGGCAGGTAGATAGATAGATGAAAGTAGAATTGGGCTGAATTTGAGAATCATTAACATAAGACCTAACAATATCAATCAGAGTGTTTCTCAAAACAGCATTTGTTTCCACAAAACCATATTTATCTTACATGTCCATTGGAATGCTAGTTCTAAATTTCTCACAAGATCATTGAAGAACAATAGTATGTTTTGTGATGGTGTGCATGGCAAAAACTGCAATAGCGTTCCTTTTCTGCATGGTTGTCATGGGGTTTGACCCGTTGGAGTCATGCCAAAGTGAAAAAAAATGCCATTCGTATCAAATTTTATCTTTCCCAAATTCAGAAGTTATAAAATGCCTATGCCCCACTTATCTTCAATAAAAAGATGGTATTTCAAGTGCTAGATCAATTCTGTGTTAAGAGAACTCACATCAAATGTTTACAATACAGGACAACTCACAAAACATTCCATATTTCTATGCTTTGACCATAATGGTAGTGTTATCAATTAATTAAATGAAATTATTTTATCATCAATTCACCCCAATCTTTTTACCCTGCTTTTTCTCATTAACACTCTTGCAACTATAAGTCATCCATACACTCTCTAACTTATTTTTTCACTATACATACCATGAAAGCAAAACCAGACATTTAAAATGTGGAATGATTATTTTTTATATGACTTTGCGTGTAAGATAAGAATGTTAAAAAAACTGAATTCCCTGTCAAAGGAGCTCATTTTTTTAAAAGATTTTATTTATTTATTTATTTGACAGAGAGAGACACAGTGAAAGAGGGAACACAAGCAGGGGGAGTGGGAGAGGAAGAAGCAGGCTTCCCACGGAGCAGGGAACCCAATGCGGGGCTTGATCCCAGGACCCAGGCATCATGACCTGAGCCGAAGGCAGACGCTTGACGAACTGAGCCACCCAGGCGCCCCTCAAAGGAGCTCATTTTATCAAAACCATGAAACAGAAACAGAGAGGAAAACATAAGACAAACTGTTTAATTAAGAGCTCTTCAGAACTACCCTTTGTTAAAATATCAAATCCTGCTTTGCTAGCCAAAATTTTTGTTCCTACTATTTTCTACAACTATCCAAAGAAGGAAATGGTTTTCTCATTGAAAAAAATGTGCAATATTGTTTTTATTATCTTTAAAGTACTAGGGATAAAAAAGTCACACCAGAATTCTACATTCAGTAACAACATTCCTCAATAAAGAAGGCTAAATTTAAAAAAAAATGCTAAATAAAGCTACTGTCAGTTAAAAGAAAACTGTCATATAACAGAAAACTGAGAAAAATTGCCACCAGTAGTTCTGGTGCTAAAGAAAATTCTATAGGAAGATATATAATAATAACAGAAGGAAACCTGGATCTTCAGGATAGAAAAGCACTGAAACTGGTTTATATTTAAGAAATAGGATTTTTTTCTCTTATGTTAGGAAAATATACCTATTTAGAACAATTATATCACTGGCTGTAGGGTTTATTGCAAATGTAGATACATGACAAATCTAGCATAAAAGGGGACAGGAACTAGGGAAATGGACATATATGGTTGTAAGATTCTTATGTTTATGTGAAGTGATAATATTTAGTCTTAAAATATTGAAAACAACTAAATATGTATATTTTAATCACTAGAATGTCCACTAAAATACGCAAAGAGATAGAGCTAAAAAGGTAAAAGAAGATGGAATTCTGAAAAAAAAAATGCAATCAAAGAAGGCACAGAAGAAGGAATAGAAGAACAAAAAACAGAAGAGAAACAAGGGAGGGGAGTTCACACTTAAAAATAAATGATAAAAATGGTTGACTTAAATCTACCATTTCAAAAATTATACTGAATGTAAATTGGAATAAATAACCCATCTGTTAAAGCTTAAAACATATACCCACTATATGCTGTCTAAAATGACAAAACTTTACATTTAAAGATACAGGTTGGGAAAAAAAGATGAAAAGATATACCATGCAAACAGTAAGCATATGAAGACTAGAGTGGCTTTATTAATTTCAGATAAAGTAAACTTCAAGACTATGTTACCAGAGATAGAGACATTTTATAAGAGGGTCAAATTATAAGGAATACATTAATAATTATGGATGTTTGTGAATAATAACGGTTTCAAATTACGTGAAGTGAAACTGATAGAAATAAAAGGAGTTATAGACAAATCCATAATCATAGTTGATGATTTTAAATTCAACTCCTTTGGTAATTTATAGAATAAGACAAAGTATCAACATAGAAGAATGCAAAAATACTACCAAACCTCTCCTAATGGATATTTATAAAACACTATAGCCAATGACTTTAGAACATATGTACTTGTTCAAATTTTCCATGGTATGTTCACCAAGATAAACCACATATTAGGCCAAAAACCAAGTCTCAAAAACTTTAAAATCATTCAACTGATAAAGAATATGTTCAATAACCATAATAAAAATTACAAATCCATAAAATAAAATACCTTTAAAGAAAAAGAAATGGTGAAGGACATATATATTTGTGTAGCTAATGAGATTTGTATAGCTAATGAAACTCTATGATTTTTCACTGTTTTAAAGTTTCATCCTCACATGAAAGAATAAGTCTGCAAAGAACTAAAATGCCAATTCCTGAATAATGGTTCCATAACTCGGGAAAAGCTTTGGCAGAAATAAATATTTACTGTCATTAAAGTAAGGCATCTTACCTAAAGCTAAGAAAACTCCAGTTATTAAAATATCATTGAATAAAATACTTCAAATTTGGGGAAAAAAAAACAATGTTAGAGCAAAGGCAATAATTTTGACTGAGAGCCACAATTCAAAACTATTGAGAATCAATAAGATGGTGACTCAGGAGGTTCCTGAGTTTATCTCCTCCCTCAGACAGACTGAATGTATAGCTACAGATTGAACAATTTCCTCTGAAAGAGGTAAGAAAATAGTTGAGCTTCTAATTGGCAATCATCTAGGAGCTGGCTGCAATCTTCTACAGAAACCAAGGATGCAGGTGGATACTTCTCACACCTTTTCCCTTTATCCTACTCCAATAATAAAACCAAATTTACCATTATTTCCCACTTTTGCAACATTCACCTGAGTGACACGCCCTAAGATCACCTGGCTTTAACATCCCAGAGGGCTTGCATTTACAAATTCCACAGGACTGTAGAAAACAAAGTAGTTCTTAATGGGTTCAGGAGCATACTTCCTTGGTTATACACCTAAGCCACAGAAGAAGCAGGCAAAAAAATCCAAATCATTTGTGGAACATAAGGAGTAGCATGGGGGACATTAGGAGAAGGAAGGGAAAAAGGAAGGGGGGAAATCGGAGGGGGAGATGAACCATGAAAGACTGTGGACTCCGAGAAACAAACTGAGGGTTTTAGAGGAGAGGGGGTGGGGATGGGTTAGCCCAGTGATGGGTATTAAGGAGGGCACGTATCGCATGGAGCACTGGGTGTTACACAAAAACAATGAATCGTGGATCACTACATCAAAAACTAATGATATATTGTATGGTGACTAACATAACGAAATAAAATTTTAAAAAGTCCAAATCATGAAAAGATTTGGGGGGCGCCTAGGTGGCTCAGTCGTTAGGCGTCTGCCTTCAGCTCAGGTCATGATCCCAGGGTCCTGGGATTGAGCCCCGCATTGGGCTCTCTGCTTGGCAGAAAGCCTGCTTCTCCCTCTCCCACTCCCCCTGCTTGTGTTCCCTGTCTCGCTGTGTCTCTCTCTGTCAAATAAATAAATAAAATCTTTAAAAAAAAAAAAAAAAAGATTTGGCAGCAATAAATATTTTTATTTATTTATGAACACACACACAGGTTCCCCCTGGAAGGGGTTTAACTATTAAGTTTCACACCTGCTGCCTAAGGGGCAAGCTTCTAATCAGCCTGCATCTAGGTGCAGACTGATCCTCCCCTTTGGGACACTTATGGGTCTTGCCACACCCTCAATTAATGAGAGCCACAATGGTACAAAGAAGGCGTGGACAATCATGAAGGTTTGAAAGACAACTAGGAACTCAGGATGAGTTGATCAGTGTGGTTCATCTCCTATAAGAGACCATTCTGTCTAATTAATAAATCTAATTAGTCTTAAAAAATCTTAATAAAATGGAGATAAGTGATTTACCTGATCAAAATATGATCAAAATAATGATCACAGATACGTTCACCAAGGTCAGGAAAGCAATGCATGAACAAAGTAAGAATTTCAACAGAGATAGAACGTTTTTAAAAATATTTTATTTTTAAGTAATCTCTACACCCAACATGAGGCTCAAACCTACAACCCTGAGATCAAGAGTCACATATTCTCCTGACTGAGCCAGTGAGGTGCCCCTATAGTATTTTTTTTTTCTAAATACCAAGCAAATGAATGGATAAAGGAGATGTGGCATATATATACAAAAGAATGTTACTCAGTTGTAAAAAAAGAATGAAATCTTGTCATTTGCAGCAACACAGATACACCTAGAGGCTATTATGGTAAATAAATGAAAGGAAGAAAAATACCATAGGATTTCACTTATAGGCGTGATCTAAAAACCAAAAGAACACACACACAACAGAAAAAGTCTCATAAATACAGAGAATAAACTGATGATTGCCAGAGGGAAGGGTACAGGAAGGAACAAAGTAGGTGAAGGAGATTAAGAGGTACAAACTTCTAGTTATAAAATAAATCACTAATGAAAGTAGAGCATAGGGAATGTATAGGCAATAACATTGCAATAATTTTGTATGGTGACAGATGGTAACTACACTTACTGTGGTGAGCACTGCATAATGTACGGAATTGTCAAATCACTCTGTTGTACACCTAAAATGAATGTAACACTGTATGTTAACTAAAGTCCAATAAAAAAGTGTAAAAAAAAGTAGCAAACATGAACCACAAAGGTAAAGAATACAATAACTGAACCAAAAACTTCTATAGAGGGATCCAATAGTAGACTAAAACAAGTGACTCTGGATTAGCAAAATTGAGGAAAGGGTAATTTATTCAGGCAGATTAGCTAAAAGAAAAATAAATGAAAAAATGAAGACAGCTTAAGGGACTTAGGAAACACCATCAATTTGACTAATATACACTATATTATAGAGGTCCCAGAAGAAGAAAACAGAGAAAAAGGGATCAGAAGACTTATTTGAAAAAATAATGGTTGAAAACTTCCTTAAATGGGGAAAGAAATAGAAAACCAGATCCACAAATCCCAGACAATAACATAAAAGAAACCTAAAAAGATTCACATGAAGACATAATTACATTGTCAAAGGCAAGGAAGAAAATCTTAAAAGCAGCAAGAGAAAGCAACTTGTTACATACAAGGCAACCCCCATAAAACTATCAATAAATCTTTCAGCAGAAACCTTGCTGGCCAGAAGGGAGTATGAGGATATATTCAAACTGCTAAAAGAAAAAAACAAAACAGGGGCACCTGGGTGGCTCAGTCGTTAAGCGTCTGCCTTCGGCTCAGGTCATGGTCCCACGGTCCTGGGATCGAGCCCCGCATTGGGCTCCCTGCTCCAGGGGAAGTCTGCTGCTTCTCCCTCTCCCACTCCCCCTGCTTGTGTTCCCTCTCTTGCTGTCTCTCTCTCTGTCCAAAAAATAAGTAAAAATCTTAAGAAAATAAAAAATTTAAAAAAAGAGAAAAACAAAACAATAAAAACTACCAACCAAGAATATTCTACCCAGCAAAGTGGTTCCTCAGAATTAAAAGAGATACAGAGTTTTCCAGGCAAACAAAAGATCAAAAAGTTCATCACTGCCAGACAAGCCCTACAATAAATGTTAAAGGGTGTTCTTCAAGCAGAACTGAAGGGATGTTAATTAATAATAAGAAACTGTATTAAAGTATAAAAATTAATAGTAAAGTTAAATATAGAGATAAATTCAGAATAGTCTAAAGTTGTAATAATAATGAGTAAACCACTTATAACTAGAATAAATGCCTGGGTGGTTCAGTCGGTTAAGCATCTGCCTTTGGCTCAGGTCATGATCCCAGGGTCCTGGAATCGAGCCCCGCATTGGGCTCCCTGCTCAGCAGGGAGTCTGCTTCTCCCTCTGCCTGCTATGCCTGCCACTCCCCCTGCTTGTGCTCTCTCTCTTTCTGACAAATAAATAAATAAAATCTTTAAAAAAAAAAGGATTAGGGGCGCCTGGGTGGCTCAGTCGTTAAGCGTCTGCCTTCGGCTCAGGTCATGATCCTACGGTCCTGGGATCGAGCCCCGCATCAGGCTCCTTGCTCACCGGGAAGCCTGCTTCTCCCTCTCCCACTCCCCCTGCTTGTGTTCCTGCTCTCACTGTCTCTCTCTCTGTCAAATAAATAAAATCTTAAAAAAAAAAAAAAAGATTAAAATAAAAAAATTAAATAACTATAGTAACAATTTATTGTGGATACACAATGTAAAAAAGATGTAAACAGTTACCTCAAAAATATAATAAGTTGTGTTAGGGCATATTTGTATACATTTGACGTTATTATCAGCTTAAAATAGACTGTTATACATAAAAGATGTTTTCTTTAAGCCTCAAAGTATAAGCCTATACTAGAAACACAAAAGATAAAAACAAAGGCATCAAAGCATACTACTATAAAAAATTATCAAATCATAAAGGAATAGATTAAGAAAGGAAAAACAAACCAAAGGCATTACAAAACAATTTAGAAAACAATTAAAATAGCAACAGTAAGTCCAAACCTTAATTAACAGTAAGTCCAAATCAATAATTACTTTAAATGTAAATGGACCAAGGTCTCCAATCAATAGACAAAGTGGCTAGACAGATTATTTTTAATTGATAATTAAATAAACAAACAATACCCAACTATATATTGCCTATAAGACCCAATTATATATTACCTACAAGAGACTCAAGTAAACATTAAGGACATACATAGAAATAAAGTGAAGGGATGGAAAGAGATATTCCATGCAAATAGAAACCAAAATAATGCAGGGGTAGCAATACTTATATCAGAAAAAAATAGACTTTAAGCCAAAGACTGCAAGAAGAGACATAAAAGTCATTATACAATGATAATGGGATCAATTAAGAGGATATGACAACTGTCAATATTTATACACCCAACATTAACACCTAAATACATAAAGCAAATATTGACAGATTGAAAAGGAGGAATATATGACAATACAATATTAACAGGGAACTTCAATAATCTATTTTCAACAAGAGATAGATCATCCAGATGCAAAATAAATAAGGAAACACTGAATTTAAACTACTTATTGGACCATATGTACTTAAGACATATACATAAGATTCTAACTAAAAGCAGCAAAATACAAATTGTTCTCAAGTGAACATGGAACATTTTCTAGGACAGATATCAGACTACAAAATAAGTCTTAATATATTTAAGAAGATTGTTTGTAGCAGCAATGTCCACAATAGCCAAAATATAGAAAGAGCCCAGATGTCCATTAACAGATGAATAGATAAAGAAGTGGTATGTATATACCATGGAATATTATTCAGCCATCAAAAAGAATGAAATCTTGCCATTTGCAAAGGTGTGGATGGAACTAGAAAGTATTATGCTAAGTGAAATAAGTCAGAGAAAGAAAAAATCATATGATTTCACTCATGTGGAATTTAAGAAACAAAACAGATGAACATAGGAAAAATAAAATATGAAGGAAAAAATAAAATAAGATGAAAACAGAGGAGGTCAAACCATGAGACTACCCATAGGAAACAAACTGAGGGTTGCTTGAGGGGACGTGAGGGGGATAGGGTAATTGGGTGATGGGCACTAACAAGGGCACTTAAACTAATAAGCTCAGGGTGTTATATGCAACTGATGAATCACTAAATTTTACCTCTGAAATAATATAGTATATGTTAATTAAATTGAATTCAAATTGAAAAAAAAATTAAAGTAAAAAGAAGATTGAAACCATATTAAACAGCTTTTCTCCACAATGGTATGAAATGAGAATCAATTACAAGGAAACTGAAAAATACACAAATATATAGAGATTAAACAGTATGTTCCAGAAAAATCAGTATCTCAAAGAAAAAATCAAAAACAACATATAAAAACTTAAATATGCAGCAAAATCAGTTTTAAGAGGGCAGTTTATTGTGATAAACACCTACATAAAGAAAAAAAAGATCTCAAATAAGCAAACTTCACACCTCAAGCAACAAGAAAAAGAACTAAGCCAAAAGTTAGCAAAAGGAAAGAAATAACAAAGATTAGAGCAGAAATCAATAGAGACTACAAAAACAATAGAAAATCTCAATGAAACTAAGATATAGTTTTTGTGAAAAGATAACCAAATAACCAAAATAGAAAAACAAACAAAAAACCTTTGGCTAGACTTACCAAGAAAAAAAAGAAAAGACTCAAAATTATAAATGAAAGAGGAGACATAATGGCTAATAAACAGAAATAAAAATAATCATAAGAGACTACTTTAACAATGTATACCAACAAACTGGATAATCCATTAGAAATGGACAAATTCCTAAAAACATAATACCTATGAAGACTGAATCATGAAGAAATAGAAAATCTGAACAGATTAACTACCAGTAAGGAGGCTGAATCAGTAATCAAAAATTTCCCAACAAAGAAAAGTCCAGGACCAGATGGTTTCATTAGTAAAATTTAAGTAAGAAGTAATCAATGCTTCTTAAAATATTCCCAAAAAATAGAAGATAAGGGAACACTCCCAAACTCATTTTATGAAGCCAGCATTACCCTAATACCAAAACCAGACAAGGACACACATGAAAAGAAAATTACAGGCTGATATCCCTGAGCAACACAGATGTAAAAATTCTCAACAAAATATTAGCAAACCAATTCAACAATACATTAAAATGATCTTAAGACCGTAGATCATAGACCATCAAATGGGATTTATTCCAGAGATGCAAGGTAGTTCAGCGTCTGCAAATCAATAAATATGAAATACACCACATAAACAAAATGAAGAATAAAAATCATAGAATCATTATTTAAATAATTTTAAAAAATCAACATCTGTTCATGACAAAATCTCTCAACAAGGTGATTTTAGAGGAAATATATCTCAACATAATAAAAGCCATGTATGACACACCCACAACTAACATCATACTCAAAAGTAAAAAAAGCAGAAAGCTTTTCCTCTAAGATCAGGAACAAAACAAAGGATGCCCACTCTTGCCACTTTTATTCAACACTACTGGAAGTCCCAAACAATGCAATTAGGCAAGAAAAAGAAATAAAAGGAATCCAGATCAGAAAGAAAAAAAATAAAACTGTCACTATTTGCAGATGACATGTTATATATAGAAAACTCCAAAGACTCCCAACAAAGAACCGTTAGACGTAATAAACAATTTCAGTAAAGTTACAGGACACAAAAATCAATACATAAAAATCACTTCTGTTTCGATACACTGACAATAAACTTTTGAAAAGAGAAATTAAGAAAATAATATAATTTATAATAGCATCAAAAATAATAAAATACTTAGGAATAAATTTAAGCAAGGAGGTGAAAGATCTGTTCACTGAAACCTACAAGACATTAGTGAAAGAAATTAATGAAAGAAATATTCTGTCTTTATGGATTGGAAGAATTAATAGTTAAAATGGTCATACTAGGGGCACCTGGGTGGCTCAGTCATTAAGCGTCTGCCTTCGGCTCAGGTCATGATCCTAGGGTCCTGGGATCAAGCCCCGCATCGGGCTCCCTGCTCGGCAGGAGGCCTGCTTCTCCCTCTCCCACTCCCCCTGCTTGTGTTCCCTCTCTCGCTGTCTCTCTCTCTGTCAAATAAATAAATAAAATCTTTTTTTAAAAAATGGTCATACTACAAGCAATCCACAGTTTAAATTAAATCTCTATAAAAATTCCAATGGAATTTTTTTAAAAAGTAGGAAAAATTTCTGAAATTTTTATGAGACCAGAAGAGACCCTGGTCAGTCAAAGCCATCTTGAGAAAGAAGAACAAAGCCAGAGGTATCACACTTCCTGATTTCAAACTATATTACAAAGATATAGTAATCAAAACAGTATAGTATAAAAACAGATACATAGATCAATAGAACAACATAGAGAGACCAGACATAAATCCATTCAGCTTTGGTCAATTAATTTTCAACAAAGAAGCCAAGAATACACAAGAAGGAAAGAATAGTATCTTCAGTAAATGTACTGAAATCCTGGACAGCCACATATAAGAAAATAAAATGAAATAAAACTAGACCCCTATTGTACACAATACACACAAATAATTAACTCAAGATGGATTAACAACTTGAATATAAGACCTGAAATCATAAAACTCCATAGGGACAGGTCCTTGACATTGGTCTTGGCAATAATTTTTTGGATTTCACCTGAGGCTACATCAAACTAAATAGCTCCTGCTCAGCAAAGGAAGTCATCAACAAAATGAAAAGGCAACCTATATAATGGGAGAAAATATTTGCAAACCACATATCTGATAAGGGGTTAATAGCCAAAATACACAAGGAACTCATAGAACTCAATAACAAAACAAACAACCCAATTTAAAAATGGGCAAGGACCTATGTCTTCCAAAGACATACAAATGTTCAACAGGCACATATAAAGGTGTTCAACATCACTAATCATGAGGGAAATGCAAATCAAAACCACATTGTGATATTACCTGTCACCTCCTAGGAGTTCTATTATTAATAAGACACCAGTGGCACTTGGGTGACTCAGTTGATTAAGCTTCTGACTCTTGGTTTCGGCTCAGGTCATGATCTCATGGGTTATGAGATAGAGCCCCAAGTCAGGCTCTGCACTCAGCAAGGAGTCTGCTTGAAGATTCTCACCCTCTACCCCTCTCCCCACTGTCACAGGTGTGCACGCTTCCTCTTTCTATCTTTCTAAAGTAAATAAATTTTTAAATTAAAAAAAACAAGACATGAGATAAATGCTGGTGACAATGAAGAGAATAGGGCCTTGTACACTATTAGTGGGAATATAAATTGGTACACCCACTTGGAAAACAGTATGCAAATTTCTCAAGAAATTAAAATGGAACTACTACATCAACCAGCAATCCCACTTTTGGGTATACATACAAAGGAAATAAAATTATCTTGAAGAGGTAGCTGTACTCCCATTTTCACAGCAGCATTATTCATAGTAGCCAATATATGGAAACAACTTATGTGTCCATTAACAAATGAGTCAATAAGGAAAAATGGTGTGTATATATAAGATAGATAAATATAGATTAAATGGATTAAATTATAATTATATGTAATTTATAATACATAATTATGATTATGTAATATTTTATTATAATATAATGGACTGTCATTAACCCTTAAAAACAAAGAAATCTTCTCTTCTGTGACAACATGGATGAACCTGGAGGTCATTATGCTAAGTGAAATAAGCCAGCTAGAAAGACAAATCAAATACTGCATGGAATCACTTACATGAGAAATCTTTTTACAAAAAAAAAGTCAACCTCATAAGCAAAGTAGAAAAGCAGTTTCCAGGGGCTTGGGGATGTTGTAAATAGGGAGAGGTTGGGAAAGGGTATGAAGTTTCAATTATAAGATGAAGGACATCTGAGGATCTAATACAAAATATGGTGACTATAATTTGTAACATTGCATTTGTTAAGAGAGTAGAATTTAAATATTCTCACCAAAAAAAGAAAAGCAAATATGTGAGGTGATAGATGTTTTAATTAACCTGATGGGGAAAATCCTTTCACATTGTGTGTATGTATATATACTATATATATACACGTGTATATATACACATGTTAATTAAAACATCTATATACACAGGGGCGCCTGGGTGGCTCAGTTGTTAAGCGTCTGCCTTCGGCTCAGGTCATGATCCCAGGGTCCTGGGATCGAGCCCCGCATCGGGCTCCCTGCTCAGCGGGAAGCCTGCTTCTCCCTCTCCCTCTCCCCCTGCTTGTGTTCCCTCTCTCGCTGTGTCTCTCTCTGTCAAATACATAAATAAAATCTTTAAAAAAAAAAAAAAATCTATATACACATATACACATATGTGTATGTTTGTGTTATATAACATACATATATACGTGTGTATTATATAAATCAAATCATCTCTATCACTTTATAGATCTTACAATTTCATATCGTACTTTAAAGATCTTACAATTATATATGTCAGTTATATCTCAATAAAACTGACAAAAATTTAGGAAGATTTTTTAAGCAACAGCAACTGACACAACTAAGCCCTTATATTTCCATAGGCAACAAAGAGAGCATTTCCCTTGCATCACAACAAACCTGAAGACAGACACAAAGTGGTATCAGTGCTGGCCCTCTCCCTTCCCTGCATAGATTCAAGAGTTAGCCAAGTACCAATGCTAAAATAGAATTATACAACATGCACATGGAACATACTTAGAAGGGAGGCCCAAAGAATAATCCTGTTCTCATGTAGCAAATTCAGACATGTTTAATGGGTTTTATCCACTATTTTTAAATACAGACATCCCTGACTTATGATGGTTTGACGTACAATTTTTTGACTTTATGTTGCTTAAAAGCGGTACATACTCAGTAGAACTGAATTTAAAATATTGAATTGTAATCTTTTCCAGGGCTAGTGACATACAGTATGATACTCTCTTGTGATTCTAGGCAGAGGGAGCAAGTAGCAGCTCCTAGTCATCCAGAGGATCATTAGGGTAAAAAATTGATAAACTTATAACCACTCTATACCTATATAACCACCCTGTTTTTCACTTTCAGTAATCAACAAATTACATGAGTCAACATTTTATTATAAAATAGGCTTTGTGTTAGATGATTTTGACCAATTGAGGCTAATGTAAATGTTCTGAGCATGTTTAAGATAGGGTAGGCTAAGCTATGATGGTATGTTGGTATGTTGGGTGTATTAAATGCATTTTCAACTTATAACATTTTCAAATTATGATAGGTTTATCAGTACATAACCCCACTGCATGTTGAGAAAGATCTGTAAACCATTTTATTCTCAGAGTTAATATCTACATGTCTATGTCTCAGAAAAAAAAAAATAATCACTAAATTTTGTTCTTCTCTTTCAACATTGTCAAACATGAGGTTCTCAAATTACTCAAATAGTATCACTTGTCTCTCTGAATCACACCCTCATTCCTTTGTTATATTCTCTCTCATTATTTATGACTTCTCATTCTTTCACAAATTTGTTTATTTCTGAACTTTAATGAAATTCTTACTTTTAGATATTGCAGCATAAGACAATAGAAAAAAAATCCCTGTCAAGTAGGAGCTCATTTTATATGTGTGTGTGTGTGTGTGTGTGTGTGTGTGTGTGTATACACATAAATATATATATGGGGGAGACAGAACACCAGGCATAAAATGAATCAAAATTGGTGTGTGCATTGATAAGGATATAAACACAACACTTAAGTGTTGGAAGTAGGGAGCCAAAGCAAATAGGATTCAATGAACGCAGCTATTTACATTAAGGCATATTGACCAATACTGAGACACTTCAGGTCTGGGTGCCATTCAACAACTGTCTCATCTCAAATTTACCATTTTATTAATGGATCCATTCAGATGCTCTCTCCAAACCAGCACTTTCTCCACTAATGGAAGGGAGGTATGGGTGTGGGTGTCCAGGTTGGACAAAATATTTCTAGACTTGGGGCTCCTGCTGGCTCAGTCAGTGCAGCACATGACTCTTGATCTCAGAGTCATGAGTTCAAGCCCCATGTTGAGCATAGAGATTACTTAGAAAAAGTATTTCTAAACCATTAGTTAGGGAATGACAATGCACAATAGTATTATGAATGATGATAATCATGAATCAATGACACAATTTAACAAGGCATTGGTTGGATCTATCACTCCTCCAAATTGAACCAATAGCAGTACTTTTCTAAAGGTACTGAAGGTAAGAAATCTAAAGGTAATGTAGTCAGAAGATATCTTAAACTTACTTGGAACAGCTGATTAAAAGCCAGAAGGAAAGCAAGGAATACAGATCCTATTTACCTATTGTTTTCATTGTCTTTCTAGAAATCAACACTTTCTGACAACTTGGTCAGCCCTTACTGAAAGGGCAGTATTCACCTCTTCACAGTCTCCACAAAGGTGATTGTTCTTCTCTTCTGGACTTTCCAACCTAAGAGTAACGAGAAAGGCTCATGTACAGTTTCTTCTTTTCCTTATTGTTTCTTCTGGACTACCATTTAAAACACATATATATCATTCCCATTCATCATTAGTCAGTAGACTTCTCTTCAGGACTCCTTGAATCTTAATACTAAACAAATGAACTGGATCACATAAATGGTTATAACTAACATACTCTTTTGGGAAATACCCATCATACTTAGCATGGTAGAATCACATATAGATACACAAAGAATAATTTTTAAAAGTTAGAAAATTCAAAGACAGCAATATTAATACAATATGATAGGGACACTGAATGGTCTCACTGAAATCAGTCATATAGGCTGTACTATATTGTTCCTTTCCATGATTGCATGCCATCAGTGACTATATTGTACAACTTAATGTGTTATTAAATTGACCTGTCCACAGTCTCTCCCCAAGAACAATTCTTCTCTTTCAAGGTCATTTTATTTTATTTTTTCCAAGGTAATTTTAAAAGTAGAGAAGTGTAGAATACATAGAAAATAAATGTATTCTAGGGACAGATTACACATAAAAAGATAAATACTATAAAACATGTTAATTCTATCCAGAGGGAAAAATCTACCATCCATAAGGCTTCCTATCTGGATTATTTTTGTATGAGGGAACACCGTAGAAAAAAAGGACACCAGTGGTACATGCCATATAAGCAGGAAAGAAAACAAGGGCCGCATTCTACTCCTCCACAATTATCAATGGGAATTTTTAACTCAACCCATAATGTTCAACATAAAAAGTCTAATCCAGCAGATACTCAATTTCCCTATACTATAATCTACATTTGCAATTTCCAACACAGCAGAGTCTAAAGAATCTATGATTTCCTCAGTCATGGCCAAAACATTCCCAGAAAATATCTTCAAGGAGCTGCCTCATATTGGGTCTCTATAAATTTTAATTTCTTAGCCCTTTAAGTGAATAATTCATCAAAATCTTACTCATCCACACACTAAACAAGATGTTCGTGAACACAATTATAAAATTACATTACATCTGCTACATACTAGGCTCTGTAAGGTAATGGAAAGTTAAATATGAATAGGAAAACATCCCTGTCAAAAGGAGCTCATTATTTCTAGTCTGTTAAGACACATAAATAAAACAAAATTTGGTAACTGAAATGTTAGAGGCATAAGAATGATATAAATTAAATGGTGATAATTCAGACTGGTTGGATAAAAAATTTCTAGACTCATTCTTAAAACATTAGGGAATGAAAATGTATAATAAATTTATGGAACTATTCCAGATTCAATTTAAAAAGATCACCTTCCACATTCTTATCTTCTCCTTGACCGTAGAGATGTTATTTACATTTATTATCCTACAGAACTAGTATTTAAAATGTACCTTCAGCACACTTTGACCTTGTTCTTATAGTTCTTTCCTTCAAAATTCTGCCTTCTGTACATTTTGTCTTACTTCACTCACTTGATTTGTAACACCATTCTTTCTTCATGCCTTTTTCACTTGTTCATGATTAGGCTGTTAATTTTTCTTTCACTTGGCTCCTCACCTGTTCCTTTCTTCAACAGTCTTTGCTCAACATCTCACAAAAACAAGATCTCTGGAACTAGCAAGCAATTTTACCTTAATGAAATATTCTACTGTGTTCAATAGATGTAGGAGCCGATCAACACAATGCAAGTGGGAACTCAATGGATAAAGTCACACAAAGATTATTATTGGAAGACTGAGTAGTTGTAATGAAGACAACCAGCTCTATCCCATATGCATATAATGTGCAATACTGAAAAGGATCTCAAATTGTACAACTGAGATGTATCTTCATTTTATTATGATTCATGCAAGCAACTCACAAGACATCAGCATCTGTCTGTGCCAGGTTGACACTGGTAACAATATTACAGAGCAAATTGTGGACTCAAGAGGGCTCCTTCGATTAAAAGCACTACCTACCCTCCCCACCACACAGCACTTTTACTTAAAATCAATGACATTCTCTTTATTTCCAAAATTAACTGTGCCTTCCAATGTCATGTAAAAGCCAATTGCTAACCCATTATTATTTTTTTTTTAATTCATTCACTTCCCTTCAGGAACAATGAAATCCTTTAATTTTCATTCAGTGACTCCAGCCACGCTTGACAATCTCTTTTAATGAATTCTCCTCATTTACTCAATATCTAAATTCTAGAGGTGGCACAGTCTTAAGGTGAATATATTCTTACTCCCATGTATACACCATCTCAAGATGTCAACCTTTCACATGGCCATAAGTAACAGCCTGTACCGACTCATCCAAAGTAATATCCCAGTCCCCCCCCAATCTACATCCTGTGCTTCTGTCTGAGTCCTATTTCTACATTAAAATTCAACATCTTAACCCATAGGTTTAATATGAATATGAAACTGGCAAAACAGATCAATTTCTTACCATGCATTTTGTGGAAATCAGCATTGCCTAGCATACCATTTACTCAGTTGCTGAGGTCCTGATCATACTATCCTATTTGAATCTTCTTGTTTCACCCAGTACCATTCAATACTTTATCAAGTAGGACTGACAATACTTTCAAAATACATCCTAAATCCCATTACTTCTCAATACTTCATAGCATCAATCCAGTACAATACCTTTCATATGACTTTTGAAATAACCATGTACCTTGCCTTCTTACTTCAAGTCTTGCTATCTCATTAGTATTTTATTCACAGTGATCTTTATCTTACATAAACTTGTTTATATAAAAATATAGAAAACATAAGAATGATAGAAGTCAAAATTTGGAAATTTTTAAAAAATGAAAGAAGTTGGCATGTTAATTATGAATAAAATACAGCCATTGAACAGGACAATAATTCTTGCCCCAAGCACTAAATGAGAACACTCTACCTTAGAAAATGTTGAATGAGAAATTATGGGAGGGACTTCTTAGGGCCTAAAATTTCTGAAAAAAAAAATGATGTATCAATTTTAGAATTTATTTTGTGGTAAAATGAAAATAAAGATATCATGACTGTTACACAATCTCATATGATGAACTATATAGAACAATATAGCAGAGAATTATTTCAAACTGTCATAACTGTAGTATTTTTAACCAATCGCATAGTTTTTCCTTGGAACTAACTTAATGTCCTATCCTATTAAACCAATTACCAGAAAAGCCACAAGCCTGGATTTTTGTGCAAATGATCTATCAAAGCAACAAAACTCAAGAGACAAGGAGAGAAAAGAAACTCCAATCTTCTCCTTAAATTTTTTTTCTTAGTCACTTCACACTACTTCCTTTGGGAGGAAAAGGCTTCACCGTGATTGAAGAAACTTCACAGTAATTACCGGGCCTCTCTTTAAGGGGACTTCAGTGTTGTGAGGTCAGCCTTGCATTTATTCTCATTTGCATTCTTATTTCAAATTCAAGGGCTGCTACCTTGAAAGTGCCTTGCTTGATGGAAAGACCCAGCTATACTGCCCCCCTGCCTTCTTCTACAGAGTAGGGCCATATTGATTCCATTCAGATTTGAAATTTGAGAGGCTGTTTTCTTTGGGACTACTCTACTACTACTCTACTCTTCCTGTATCGAGAAGTTTTTGGCAGCACAGTTTCTATTATCATCTCAGAGAATAATTAAATAGTAACATGCTCTCCTGTTGTGATCTATTTATTTTTTTAAAACTCCCTTCACATCATCGAAAATTGTAAGGGTTTGAGGCTCAATTTATGAATCTGGTAATAAAACTGGTCTTAATCACATCAACACCAAAACAATAATCTGATACATTTGGCCTCATAAAAGAGAGGAGGATGTGTTGTAGCCAGGCAGATTTCAAAATTTCCAAGATACCCTTATTATGTTATATATGAAAGTAACAATATTTATATTAATACAATACAGACTTCTCTTGGACCCTGGCTGCCTTCTTAAACTGTTTTGCCTTCTTTACATGACAGCTTTCTTCACTGGTTATTTATTTACCTATTTGCATATTCATTTAGTTGATACTTCATTTGTTTACAATCAGTAATTTTTGCCTTGCTTCTGTTTTCTCCTCTATGCATTTAATGATAACATTTACTGAGCCTCTGCTAACAAGCTTGTCACTAAAGACAGTACAAAGTTAGATACGGGAAGCAGGGAGTATTCAGATTACCATTTTGATCCAAAGCCTTGGGCCATATCCATGCTTCTGTAAATATACTGCCTTAGTTTACAATTTATAAATTAGTATGACATTTCTATTCATATCAGGTGGACTGCACTTCAGCAACACTGAGCTAGACTTTGAAAATCATATTCAGATGACTAAAAACATTTCATCAATTCAACTAAGTCATTTTTGGAAGCTTAAAATCTCTTCATTCTGGAAACCTTCCTTAAATAGCATGAAATTTGTGATTTTGAGTAGATTTCTTAAAATTCCCTGGTTACAGAGAACATAGAACAGAATTTATGGGTATATAGGTTTTAGCCAACACAACCACTGCCACAATCCATATCATCGGCACAGACAGCACCACACAGAGCTGGAGAAATAGTGAAAGTTAAAACATAAATAAAAGCTCAGAAAGCGGGGCACCTGGGTGGCTCAGATGGTTTAGCATCTACCTTCGGCTCAGGTCATGATCCCAGGGTCCTGGGATCGAGTCCCACATCGGGGTCCCTGAACCTTGGGGAGCCTGCTTCTCCCTCTTCCTCTTTCTCTCTCTCTGTGTCTTTCATGAATAAATAAAATCTTAAAAAAAATACTCAGAAAGCTGAGTGTTCATCTTTAGATAGCACCTCAAATAAAGTTCCTTCACCATCAATCTCAAACTCTGTAAAGGGATATGGAAACTTAAAGCAATGAAGAACAAAAAGAGGAACACTATTGATTTACCATCTGCATAGAATATCAGGTGCATCTGAACCTGGGCTCCACTGCCATGCCTCAGTTCAAAAAAATTTTAAAAACCACCGTTGAACACCTTGCCAATAATGATGGCACCATCATATTCCCTTGCTGGAACTTATTGCTAAAAACATGCTCTTCTCGAGTGCCTGGGTGGCTCAGCTGGTTAAGTGACTGCCTTCGGCTCAGGACATGATTCTGGGGTCCTGGGATCGAGTCCCACATCAGGCTCCCCCTGCTCTGAAGGGAGTCTGCTTCTCCTTCTCCCTCTGCCTACCACTCTCCCTGCTCATGCTCTCTCTCTCTGTGTCAAATAAATAAATAAAATCTTTAAAAAACAACAACAAAAACAACATGCTCTTCTTCTGCCATGTGAATGCATTTCATCAACCAGCTCTAAAAAAGTTCTACCTGCCACCTCCATTTCACTCCATAGTTAGACATAAACTTCATTAAACCCTTTAATTAACTCTTCCCTGCTTTGTCCACGATCTCATTTTTTCGCTAAGTATTTTCAGTAAACACTTTGTTGAACATTTCTCACAAGCCATTATGCACAAATTCCTCCTACGAGAATACCAACTAATATGCGTAACCAATTACAGAGATTTTGAAAAATCACCAATGATTCTCCCTAAGAATCACCTGTAACTGCTAAAACTACTAGCATAAAAGTTTGATGAGAAATAGGAAATTTACATAGTTTCAAATGATTTCCCTACAGAATATTAATTACAAAGGAATGTTAACTTTTTTTTTTCTTTTTTTTTTTTTTTTAAAGATTTTTTTTTTTATTTATTTATTTGAGAGAGAGAATGAGACAGAGAGAGCACATGAGAGGGGGGAGGGTCAGAGGGAGAAGCAGACTCCCTGCCGAGCAGGGAGCCCGATGCGGGACTCGATCCCGGGACTCCAGGATCATGACCTGAGCCGAAGGCAGTCGCTCAACCAACTGAGCCACCCAGGCGCCCAAGGAATGTTAACTTTAAAGTGTATAAATCTAGTGGACATCAACTGAACCAAGTGATCAAAATTAATGCCATTCATAATAGGATAAAATGATATCATTTTCCACCTGTTGTGAATCACTGAGGTAGACGGACATAAGTTATGAAATATTCTTGCCAAATTTGCATAACCTAAACCTATTCAGGAGGAAACATAAAAAAAATTCAAATTTGAGAGATCTTTCAAAAACTATTAGCCAATAATTTTTCAAGAATACTGATGTCATCAAAAGACAAAAATGAATGAGAAACTGCTCCAGATTAAATGAGACTAGAGAAACATGACACTTGAACACAATACAGAATCTTTTTTCCAGGTCCTGAAGGATGAAAGAAATGGACATAAAGAACAGTATTAGAACTGGTGAAATCTAATAATAGATGGTATATTAATATAATATGTTAGTACTATTAATAAATTTTCTGACTTAAAAAACTGTACCAGAGTTAAGAGGATTTGCAGGCTCTCAGAAAGTGAATGCTGAGGGAAGGAGGGATGAAGGAGGAAGAGCAGGAAAATAAGAAAAAAAGAAAAAACAATGTAGAGAAAAAGTCTGGGTAAGAGTGTCTGAGGGTGGTCTCTATATGATTCTTGTCACTCTAAATTTAAAATTATTTCAAACATAAAAAGTAAAAAAAAAAAAAAAACACACTGGTATGAGGTATGCTTAAGAAGTTTATGTACAGGGGCACCTGGGTGGCTCAGTTGGTTAAGCATCTGCCTTCTGCTCAGGTCTTGAGTCTGAGTCTTAAACTTGAGCACTTAGGAAAACATCAACTCTGGTCAGGATCCTGGGATTGATTCAGCCCTGAATAGGGTTCCCTGCTCAGTGGGGAGCCTGCTTCTCCCTCTCCCTCTGCTTGCTGTTCCCCCTGCTTGTGTTCTCTCCCTCTCTCTGACAAATAAATAAAATCTTAAAAAAAAAAAAAAAAAGAAGTCTATGTACCTCCAAGAAGCACCGCACAGAGAATAGGTCAATGGTTTCTACCTCTAAACAAACAGGATGACTCTTGTGATTGAAGGAAATGTGTACTATTGTTTTTTTTCTTTCTTAAATAAATAATATACCCCTTTTGGTCTTTTTTTTTTTAATCCATGGCCATTTACTATTTAAATTATACTTAAGTTAAAAATATGGTTTTCACCTATTAGATTGGTTAAAAATTTAAAGGATTGATAATATATACCCTGTACAGGTTTTTATGAAAATTATGCACTGCCATTACACCACAGCTGTGTGCTGGCAATTTCACAATATCTACTGAAATCAAAAGTATGCAGAACTGCTCATCCAACAATGCCATAACTAAAAATCTATCTTACAGAAATAGAATCCCAAGTGCTTTAATATATTATATATATATTATAACGTATATATATATAAAACATAATTATATACATTAAAACATTTTATGCAGCAACAAAAATAAACATTTAATCTGCATTTCCCAAGATAGAGAAATGGCTAAACCCATTATGATATCTACTTTATATCCAATGAAAAGTTTGTAGGTAAGCTACATTTATTGGTTTAGAAATATATTGGTCCACAATATATTAAAGAAAAAATAGAGTTGTAAAACCATAATGATGCCATATATATATAATAAATTCCAAATAACTTATATAAGCTTAGAAATGTTATAGACCACTGGCACAACTGATTAACTCTTGACACACTTAGGAAGTAGGAATGAAAGATGGGAGGATGAATGACCACATTTTGCTTTAAATTGTTTAATAACCCATTCATTCCTTATGGCCCTGATTCAATGTACTAGGGGTCAAACTTGTCTATTGAGACAGGTTGGACAATGCACTTCGTAGTTCTCTGATGACAGTGCAGTTTATGTTCCAGAATGGTCAATTAAAACTTCCAACAAACACAGCCATCTATACTAAGCCCATTTAGGTTAAACAGAAAATGAATGAAAATCAGGATAATGTGAATGAAAGTGAAATATCTTTGTTGCTTGGGTTTTTTGGTCCAATTCTAGTAATAGCAATAAAACGTTAGAACCGTGTGTTCTACAGGATGGCAACACCATGGCTGTAAATGTCAGTGCAAGAGTCTGGCTCTACCTTACATAACCAGAATTGTGGTAGCATCTGAGTCTTAAATTTGAACACTAAGGAAAACATCAACTATGTTCAGGCTCAGATCCTGTTCTAGAGGGAGACCTACTAGGTTCCATAAAAAGGAAAACTACAAATGGTCTATTTTCAGGTAACACAAATGTTTTAAGAGGATCTTGTTTGGGACCTCTCTAAAAACTGTGGGCTCATGATTCAAATGAGGAACAAAGTATTTTACAATTAGTATCCAACTGGCATGTGGGAGGTACTCAGCTTGTAAGAAAGCCTGGTTATAATGCTTTAGTGTGACCAAGGTGTCCATGGGATTGCATTAACTACATTTACCACATACAAATCTTACTCCCACTTCTAAAGTAAAACATAGAGAAAAAAAAAATCAATGAGGTAAATAACAATAGAGGAAAGCATAAGATATATTCAGAGAACAAAGAAGTACTTAACATTCTGGGCAGTTACTTGCCAAAAAGCAGACCACTTCTATTCCTGGTGGTACATATATAAAACTTGTGCCTTTTGAGATATAAAGATGCAATGAGCTTCAAAAAGGGGAAATAAATGACAGCAATTGGGTCATTATTCTGTGCACGGTACCACCGCAGAAGGTATTGATGATCCTCTTGTACACATGTTCACCACCTGGGATAGTACAAAGGGATAGATTGCAAATGGAAATAAACAACAAGTTATCACAAAGCTATGCATCGGGACAGACGGATATCATCTTCAAGTCAAGTATTCTACTGGTATCCATGAAAAACAATTCCCATGATCCAGACACTAAGTATCTCCAATCTACAAAAAACAGGTATATTTACAGTAGGAAAACGACAAAACCATAATTTTACTTCCTCAGCCCATTTACTATGATTTGAGTACCAATCTTATATTCCAAATAATTTTCATGTCATTTAACCATCCATACATGCATTCTTTGAACAACCATTTCTTATGTAACTTCTTAGTGTTAATTTATATACCAGTCTAGGGTTAAAAAATAAAAGCCAATGATACAAGGAAATACTAATAATGTGCTCTGTAAATTTCATAGTGTTTCATAGAAATCTTTCCAAAAACCAAAACCCATTATCACAGTACCCACATATCTATTCTCCCTGCTTTCCCAGAAGCTTATGGTGCAGCTTTTGACAGCCCTAATTAGAAGAAAACTTCTATACCGTTAAGTGTTGCTTACAAACAAGTGACAACACTAAAACTCTAGGTTAAACTATAACCTCAAAATAATCATGTAGGCCTTATAAGAGGTTTGATGAAAAAGAAATTTAGTGTCAAATAACTCAAATAAAAGTCCAAACCATCAATATAGCCAAAAAAAGATCTCTTAAAAATCAGAATATACACCTTAATGTCCTTACCTGTAGACAAAGTCTCTTTGGTCCTTGCTTATGAAACATGCTTGTGAAAAAAAAGAAAGAAAGAGGGAGGGAGGGAGGGAGGGGGAGGGTGGGAGGTAAGAAGGAACAAAGGAAGGAAGGAAAGAAAGAGAGAGAGAGAGGAAGGGAGGAAGGAGGGAAGGAAGGGAGAGAGAAGCTTGAAAATATCTGAAAAAAAAATCTTCATTCATTCATCAAATGAAAGGGTGTTAAGGATCTACTTCATTACATTAATACTGGAATATTCCACAACTCCTGTATATCCACCTTATCTACCCCACTGATAATATTACCAATACCCTAAATCAGGCATCTGGAAAAAAATTCAACTTCCTGCTATCATTAAGACCCATATTATTTGCAGCAAATTGTACTTCCTAATGGCTTTTCTTTCTAGTGCCTTTTTATCCTCCTTTCACTTTTTTCCCCACCTGCCTGACTTCTTAGTCTCCCTTTATCCATCCATCACTAATGCATGTGCTTCAAAGCATTTAATATTTAGGGGCCCCTTGGTGGCTCAGTTGGTAAGGCAACTGCCTTCAGCTCAGTTCATGATCCTGGAATCCCAGGATCGAGTCCCGCATCGGTCTCCCCGCTCAGTCGGGAGTCTGCTTCTTCCTCTGACCCTACCCCCTCTCGTGCACTCTCTCTCTCAAATAAATAAATAAAATCTTTAAAATAAACCATTTAATATTTAAATAAATTTAACATTTATGGAGTGTGCTGACAGAGATTACAGTCTCTGTCTGCACAACATCACATTTTATGGTAAGAGTATATAAAAAGTAGTAAATGAAAATCTACACAATCTATGTATCAACACTGCATCAAAATTTAATAGCTTTTTTAAATCTATTCTATTCCATCTAATTGGCAATCACTCCACAATTTGATAATACTGTTTTTTTTTTGGAATTCATATATAGCTTGGAATCTTAAAATATTACAAACTGATTCTACAACAAACTGGTCAAAAAATAAACAAATAGTACACCGGTGTTACTGATTCTTACCAGTACTTTTGAAGAACGAAGTCCACAGAAATGAGAAACAAGCACAAGAATTTGGATTGATATAGAAATGTCAGGTATTGAAGCATCTAATATGTCTCACTTCTTAAGCTGGTAACACCTCAGTTAAAACTGTGGAAAATATGGGAAAATTGTCATATATACCATGACCAACATAAAATACTGAAGGTAAAGTTGACTCTTTGATCAACCTCTTAAGAGTCTCCAAATTATTAAAATATAAAACACTATCATAGAAAACTACTCTCATAATCTCACTATATTTGGTTTTTGGTTTCTTTTTTTTGTTGTTCTGTTTCGCCCCCCGCCCTTTCTTTTAATTTACTATCAGAACACTTTGAGACAGCAATCATTAAATTTTTTCTAATTTTATAAATAACAAATTGGCCTATATCCTTCAACAGTCTCTCCATTTTTTCATTCAACTTTATATATGTGATTTTATTTTATTAGTCTATTCTTCCAATAATAAAATTCCTCTACCATCCTTTCTTGAATTAAACCATCTATGCATCAGTATATCTATTAAGCCACCCTGAAAGCATCAATGATGCTATCACACTCACACAAACCATTTATGCATGCATTAATCCCTACATTCACCATTACTGTAGCCAGCCATATTTGCATCTATAAATCTAAAAACCCATTTATCTGTTGATGATGCATGCATCCAACAATCCATTCTGGAATCCACTCAAATTCTAACGTCTAGGTATCTGATGAACTGTACACACTTCACTGAACATTCCACCAATCCATAACATATCTCCAACGTTTTTTTCATAACATTAATTCTCGATCCTTGCATCTAGCAATCCACTTAATATTCTAGTTTCCATCCATTCTTTCACTCATCCAATTTTGCATTAATTCATCCACTGTTGTACCCTCAATTACATAAAGCAGTAGTTCCTTATATCCACCTTTACAGCTGACTTTTAAAATACTCCATCTGCATTCTTTCATCCACTAATTTTTAAATCCATGTAAGCTCATATTATGCAGAAATTTCATCTACCATCCTCACATTCTTTCTTGTATCTATCCACCACTATAACCAAGTTTTAAACCATCAATCCAACCCTCCATTCTGGGCATCCATCCACCAATCCTTGAATTCTTACATGTAATATTTCCATTTATATTAGTGAGTTTGAAATCACAGCAGCTTCAAAATATCACTGGCTTAACAAAACAAACATTTACTTCTCACTCATGAAAATTCTGTGGATCTGATTCAACGTATACCCAAAATAGCATAACTACATATGACACTTTGTTATTCCAGGCTATTCTTTTTCTGGCACCTCTGATTCAAAACATTGTTCTATGATCACCACCAGTAAGAGATGAAGGAGAATCACATATGGGCTACTTATGGCATAATTTGAGTTTTACTGCCCAAGGAACTAAAAAATGTGTGATTATTTAAGACTTAAAATGAACTTTAGGCCCCCACTCTCTATGAATAGAAAAGTTCTGTAGCTCCCTCTCTACACTGCATATCTTAAAATTAATTAAGCAGGATAATAGGAATGGAACAATACATCAGAAGGCTGAGTTACGGTTAGGAAGAACACAGGACAAGTAAGCATCTCCCAAGTCCTAGTAAAACATTCTCCACCCCCAAGGTATCACAATAGATAATGTAATATATTCCCAGTGTATATGTATTTCTCATTGTACACTTTATGTTTTGTAGCTTTTATTATGGTTTCCTTGTTCTTGCTCCATAATTAAACACTGGGAAGTGAGTTACAAATAACTTCTTTTGTAAAGTTCCTATGTCTCCTTTCTGATGAATACCTCCATTTGCATCAACATGGATGGAACTGGAGGGGATTATGCTAAGTGAAATCAATCAGAGACAGACAATTATCATAGGGTTTCACTCATATGTGGAACATAAGGAATAGCGTGGAGGACCAAAAGGGAAGGGAGGGAAAGCTGAATGGAAAGAAATCAGAGAGGGTGACAAACCATGAGGGACTCTGGGCTCCAGGAAACAAACTGAGGGTTACAGAAGGGAGGGGGTAACTGGGTGATGGGTATTAGGGAGGGCACGTGATGTGATGAGCACTGGGGGTTATATGCAACTAATAAATCGTTAAACACTACATCAAAAATTAATGATGTACTGTATGTTGGCTAATTTAACGTAATAATAAAAAATAATAAATAAATAAAGTTCTTATGTCTCGGGCTGCCTGGGTGACTCAGTCAGTTAAGCATCTGCCTTTGGCTCAGGTCATGAACCTGGGGTCCTGGGATCAAGCCCCACATCGGTCTCTCTGCTCGGCGGGAAGCCTGCTTCTCCCTCTGCCTCTGCTGCTCCCCCTGCTTGTGCTGTCTCTCGCTCGCTCTTTCTGACAAATAAATAAAATCTTTAAAAAAATAAAATTAAATACTAAAAAAAAATGAAGTTCCTATGTCTCTGTTTCAAGAGTAGGCAAAATGAGACCTGACACACAAATCAGTGCAAATCACGTACTGATAACAGTGCACAACTGAGAAATACTGGACTTTTAGCTAGGTGAGTCTTTTTTGTTTGTTCTCACTGAGAAGGCCACATAATTTAATGTGTAAGTAGAAAGCAAACTCAGTATTTGAAGGCAGAGAGGTATCCTATGGTAGACATTACTATTGCTTAGTATGTTCTTTCTATTCTCCCTTTGAAGACATGGAAGAAATGCACTTTGTAAACCCTCTAAGTTTACAGATATTTATATGATTGATTTGTTTTGCCCAAGACAAAACTTCTAAAAAATTATTTCTCAAGTTATTGTGCAATTTTCCATGTTCTCTCCCCACGAATAAACTATAAAATCTTCTGTTGTGATGGTAGCGACAGGTGACAATCATGGTCTTTCTGATATTTGGCCTATCAGTGACTGCCATGAATCCAGGACCCCTAACAAATTCCTGTTGAACAGTTTCTGTAAGAAATACATCTTTGTAATTTAAAGTAACTGAGATTTAGGAATTAACCCTTCCTGGATCCACCTACCTATATATTCTTTGAGGCCTATATCCATCAAATCATTCATCCTTATCTCCATCTATTAATCTGTTCATTTTGCATTATCAATGTATGTCCACACATCTGTTTCTTATCCACACTCACTTCCACTTCCACATCAACAGAGCCGTGAGTACTAAATAGGTCTTAAATTATTTGCCTAAATGAACTTTTGTTTCACTAAAGGGCATCAAATCAGCCTGACCCACAGGATTAACCTCAAATAATCTCTCTTCTTTACAATCTTTGTATAGTTGTGATGAGCACTGGGTGTTGTATGTAAGTGTTCAATCATTATACTGTACACCTGAAACTAATATTACACTGTATGTTAACTGAAATTTAAATAAAAATCAAAATAAATAATAAAATGGAATCTTCCCATAGAATCTCAGGTATCTCTCTTATGAGTTTGCAATATTGACCAAATCCTTCAAGAGCTACCTCAAATCAGTCTGAGGGAAAATGAAAGAAGAGCTCAGGATTTTGGAAATGTTCATTATTTCCGGTATAAAAAAAAAAAAAATACTGCCTTTACACTTACACAACTTTTAAGGGAGTACCTATTCTTTTCTCTAGAATACTAACAAAACCACGAATCCCTTGAATTCCTACCTAAATCAAAATTTATCCCATCCTTTTATTTCTAACTTATTCCATAAAAACACCATTTATTACATAGGACATTGAATGTGAGAATTAGCTATTTATCAAAATTCTGTGAACGCCCTGTACTATTTTTAGATACCACCCAGGCAACAGAAACAAAGACCATTTACATATTTGTGATGATAAAAACATCATTTTGGGGCAACTGGGTGGCTCAGTCAGTTAAACATCTGCCTTTGGTTCAGGTCATGATCCTGGAGCCCAGGATGGAGGAGGCTCCTGGCTCAAACTTGGGAGTCTTCTCCCTCTGCCCCTCCCCCTGCTCATGCGTGCACATATGCACATTCTCTCTCTCAAATCAATAAAATCTTAAAAAAAAAAAAACATCATTTTAGGGACACCTGGGTGGCTCAGTCGTTAAACGTCTGCCTTTGGCTCAGGTCATGATCCCAGGGTCCTGCGACTGAGCCCCCCATCAGGCTCCCTGCTCAGCGGGAGGCCTGCTCCTCCCTCTCCCACTCCCCCTTCTTGTGTCCCCTCTCTCGCTGTCTCTGTCAAATAATTAAATCTTTAAAAAAAAAAAGCATCATTTTGCTGTCATCACTTCCTATATCCTGACACTATCTTATTTACACTTATATCTCAAAAGTTATTCCATAGTAAATTTCATGTATTCACCAATTCATTATAAGGTTACATATTACTATATGATGTATTATGTATTTGCCACAGATTAATTCACTAAACACTTAATTCCTATCCATAGAAATTTTACATTTTACACTACCACCATCATATGATTTTGCCAGATTCCTCTCCCCTCAGCTTGCTGAAAGAGAATGTTGTCAAATGTCTGGACTTCCTGCAAATCTAATAGTTGAGACGTTTATTATATCCTGTTTGTATTGTTAATTGTAATTAAACTTAGTATAAATAAATCCAAGGATACTTCCATATGATTAATAGCAATTTCCATTTCTTCTGTGACTATCTCTTTAAATGAGTTTTCCTTAGATTTTATTGGTAGTTTTCTTCCCGATTATTAGGATCTGTCTATATTAGGGTATTTCAGCATTCTTATAAGTATCTTTCCTGAATTATGATTCGGTGTTTGCTTTGCCCATTAAGTTATTTTAACATTATCAAATTTATCACTTTCTTTCTTAACAATTCTAGAATTTAAATAATCAGGAATAAAATTTTCCTCACTCCTAGGATAAAGAGAAAATCACCATGTTCTGTAATTCTGTAATTTCTTCAGTTTTAATTTAAATCTCTGATTCACGAAAAATCCTTCCTGTTCTATACCAGAAGAAATGGGTCAGGGCACCTGGGTGGCTCAGTTGTTAAGACCTGCCTTCGGCTCAGATCATGGTCCTAGGGCCCTGGGATCAAGTCCCACATCAGGCTCCCTGCTTCGGTGGGAAGCCTGCTTCTCCCTCTCCCACTCCCCCTGCTTGTGTTCCCTCTCTCAGTCTCTCTCTGTCAAATACATAAATAAAATGTTAAAAAAAAAAAAAAAGAAATGGGTCAAACTTCATTTTTCTGCATTTGGCTAACAACTTCCTCCAATGATTGCAGATAACTCTCTTGCATTTTCTATTTGCTAATGTACCTATAAAGTTCTTGATTTTCTGTACTATTGCATTACTGTGCATTCATGTGTAATAAATTACTTCTTTTTGATTTTCAATCTTAAGATAAACTTAGTGTCAGTTATGATTGCCAATTTTAAAACCTCAACTCTGAAAAGTATTAGGTACATCCTACCTTTGCAGTGATAGATATGAGGAATAGATCTATTGAGAACAAGACTCTTCTGTGACCTATTTACTCCAAATATAAATATCTGAGTCACCCTAGAGGAACCAGATAGCCTGTATTGACACACGTTCTCATAAATATAATGCTATCCTTATCCTGGAAAAGAGCCTTTTATTTGACGTACTGGGCTATACTGAATTTCATTAATACTTCTGTCTACTCTTTCACCTTAATATCAAAAAATGTTGCTTTGGTGATTACCAGACACGTGATATAACTAGAGCAGAAGGTAAAGAAGAAGATAATAGGAAACAATAATCAAAGAAATGGTATTATTGTTTTTTTAAAAAGCTAACCAAGTATCATTATTATTTCACTCATATGTGGAATTTAAGAAACAAAACAAAGGAAGAGACAAACAGAAGAAAAAGTCTTTATATGAGAACTGATGGTTACCAGAGGGAAGGTGAGTAGGGGGATGGTGAAATAGCTGAAGGGGATTAAGAGTACACTTACTGGGATGAGCACTGAGTAATGTATAGAATTGTTGAATCACTATATTGTACACCTGAAACTGATACAATAACATTGTTATGTTAACTATACTTGAATAAAAAAATTACATTTAAATGCTAACCAAAAGAAACTTATGCATATACCTCCAGATTCTTTGCTGTCCCCTGTTCATCACTTATCTACATTAGAAATTGTTTCTCTATCATTTTCCATGAAGAAGTGACTAAGTCTTCTTGCACTTTTTCCTAATCAAAATCTTCCATGCATTTTCTACCCATGAAGACAAAGAAAGGGGCCAGATATGTGGGATGAAATGCAAACAGACTAAAGATGGCAGGGAAGGCACTACACATTCAGTGTAGAATATTATGTGACTTCTACTCTAAATCAAACCTGAGAAAGTACTATCATTCATAACTAAAAGAAATTAAACACTCCTTTCTGGGTGCCACTTGCTAAAACTTATAGACCATAGAAAAAAAATAACAAAATAAGATCCTCCACTATTTTTATGAACTAGTTTAGGGGCACCTGGGTGGCTCAGTTGTTAAGTGTCTGCCTTTGGCTCAGGTCATGATCCCAGGGTCCTGGGATCAATCCCCGCATCGGGCTCCCTGCCCCGTGGGAAGCCTGCTTCTCCCTCTCCCACTCCCCCTGCTGTGTTCCCTCTCTTGCTGTCTCTTTCTGTCAAAAAATAAATAAAAATCTTAAAAAAAAAAGAACTAGTTTTCAGAGAATAATTCAACAAATTGCCACTGCAAAATGGCATCAGAATCACTAACAGCAAACTCATTTACTCAATTCTGATACATTTTATATTCATTTTTATTTGCTAATCTAATGCACTCCCTCTTCTTAAACACATGAAAACTAATATTCATGCAACCTACAGTCTTCAAGTAACATATGATGTATTACCCTTTATATTGAGTTTGTTTTATGATGGAAGTTGCATACAAATTTTAAAAACATACAACTAATTGATAATGAGCCTTTCTATTTTTTATGAAGCAGACAGTAAGTACACTGGGATAGAATTTCAGCAGACCTTTGGGGGATGCATTCTTCTACTTTTAGAATATAACCAGATAGAGGCGCCTGTGGTGGCTCAGCTGGTTGAGTATCTGACTCTTAATTTTAGATTAGGTCAGGATCTCAGGGTCCTGGGGTCAAGCCCATGTTGGGCTCTGCACTCAGTGGAGAGTCAGCTTGAGTTTCTCTCTCTCCCTCTCCCTCTGACCCTCCTCCTGCTCGCACTCTCTTTCTCTAAAATATATATATAGATAGATAGATAGATAGATAGATAGATAGATAGATAGATAGATAGATATAGATATAGATATAACCAGGTAGAGTTTTGGACCTAGTAACTGACCTCTATAATAATGAATCTCTGGTCATAAAATAAGAAGCTAACACTATACTTGCTACATATGGAACTACTTCTTAACTGGGCTTCTGTTACCAAAAAATCTGACTGTATAATCAATTAATTTATAAAGTAACTTAATGAAAATGGATATACTAAATATATATTCAGTGGCAGCAACCAAATATTACTCATGAGAGTATGGGATTACAGCATTAAAGTTATGGACCAAGGACTTAAAATGAGATAAACCAGATCCTACCTGAATAACCTACATTACGAGTATAAATACAGTTAGGAAAAAGAGCACTGGGATAGCCAAGACCTCTTCTTAGCTGTTTGTGTATCATAATCAATTACATATTCATGAATTTTTTGAGATAAACACATTATTTGTCCTTACTTTAATGCTGAATAAACTAAGACATATCTATGGATGGAATAAAAGTAAAGTACCCATATCACAAGAGACTTGCAAAGCTATAGAACAAAGTATGTAAAAATAATAGAGTGACAGTTAAATTTGGTTGCTGAAGGGAAGGTGGATGGGAGGATGGTGTAACTGGGTGATGGGCATTAAGGATGGCACTTGATGAAATGAGCATGGGGTATTATATGCAACTGATGAATCACAAAATTCTACCTCTGAAACTAATAATACAGTATATGCTAATTAAATTGAATTTAAATAAAAAATTTAAAAAACCAATGTTCAGGGCGCCTGGGTGGCTCAGTCGTTAAGCGTCTGCCTTCGGCTCAGGTCATGATCCCAGGGTCCTGGGATCGAGCCCCGCATCGGGCTCCCTGCTCCGCGGGGAGCCTGCTTCTCCCTCTCCCACTCCCCCTGCTTGTGATCCCTCTCTCGCTGTGTCTCTCTCTGTCAAATAAATAAAATCTTTAAAAAAAAAAAAAAAACAATGTTCATGGTTACAGTCCTATTCTTTGGGTACTAATATTTACAATGAAATATGGGGACATGTTATTATTTTCAACCTTCAAAAAATGTCAAAAATGACATATTTGCTAATTTTTCAAAAGCTCACTCATGCTCTTTCTCTCTATATATGTATATGTGGAATAAAACTGAATTTTATAAAGCTTGAGAAAAAACATAACTACAAGCTGTAAAATAAATTACAAAAATTGAATACATATTTGAATAAATTGAAAAAATTAAAATGTGTATTACTTATTTTTCTGTATCTATGTGTGTTTATTGATTTCAGTAACTCTACGTTTAACACTGTCATTACCTTTGCAATATAACTTAAATATTCAAATTGCTTTGCAGTTCTATCTTTACACTATAGCACATATACAAATCATCTGGTGACTGATAGGACATCAAATTAATCACTCTATAATTTCTAAGTAAAGGAAAAGGATCTAATATGCATCCTACATTTTCTTTTAAATTAAGAATTTAAAATGGTTGATTTAGAAAACTCTTATTTAAAAGAAATTCCATATTAAGAGTAATTTTACTTAATTAGAGCAAAAGTTCACCTACTGATAAAATAATGACTCGAGGCCATGATTTTTAGAATTAGATGGAGAAATTAAACACTGAATGATTCTCGACACTGTAGAAAGACAAACAAAACATTATAATGTGATACAATAAGGGGTGTTCTTCTAGGAGTGATATGGTGTTGTAGGAGGACTGTAACCTTACCCCATTCCAGATTTCCAACAAGGTATCACATCACTCACATCCAACTTAACAAACTGGAGAACGATCCGAAGATTACAGAACAAACTCCACAACTAAATGTTGAGAAGTTGCATTGGAGAGGTTGACACCACAGAGAGCAACAGGCAGAAAAGTTTGTGCAGACATTTGGAATAAAAGAGAAAGCTACTCAGTACAACAGCACAATGCAAGCAAAACCCATAGGAGACTCCCCTAAATGCAAGGTTCTGGTGAACCAGGGACATGGCACTACAGGAACTCTTCATAAAGTCACTGCATTCAAGAGCAGAGGATGTAACTGACTTTCCTAATGCATAGAAACAGACACAGACAAAAGTAGGAGACAGAGAAATTTGTCAAAATGAGAGATCACTATAAAATCACAGGAGAACAACAAGAAAGATAAGTAAGTATGTGGTGATAGAGAATTTAAAGTAATAATAATAGAGATACACACCAGACTTAAGAATAGAAGACATCAGTGAGACCCTTAACAAAGAGAACTCAATAAACGAAATTAAAAATACAGTATATGGAATAAACAGTATGTTACAGGAAGCAGAGGAACATATCAGTGACCTGGAGGATAGAGTAATGGAAAGCAATCAAGCTGAACAGATTAAGTAAAAAACAAAACAAAAAACTGCATAATGAGACTAGACTTATGAGAACTCATTGACTATCAAGCATGGTCACATTCACATTATAGGGATCTGAGGAGAGAAAAACTGGGGTAGAATATATTTGAAGAAAGAGCTAAAAATACCCTTTATCCAGGGAGGGAAACAGAAATCCAAATTTGGGAAGCACAGAGATTCCCCATGAAATTCAATTCAATCAGGTCCACACCAAAACACATAGTACTTAAAATTGTAAAAAAAAAAAAAAAAAAATAGTGATAAAGGGATTTTAAAGTTTGAAAGAAAAATGAAGACATTTACATACAAAGAAAACCCCAAAAAGCTATCAGCTCATTTTTCAGGAGAAACCTGGCAGGCTGGAAGACAGTGGCATGATACATTCAAGGTGCTGAAAAGTAAAAATCTGTAGCCCAAAATATTCTATTCAACAAGACTATCATTCAGAATAGAAGGCTACATAAAGAGTTTCTCAGAAAAACAAAAACTAAAGTTCGTCTACTAAACTACTAAATACTAAAGGTGACTGAGTGAAAAGGAAAGACCAGGGGACCCTGGGTGGCTCAGTAGGTTGAGTGACCAACTCTTGGTTTCAGCTCAGGTCATGATCTCAGGGGTCAAGGGATCCAACCCCATGTTGAATAAATCTTTTATTTTTTTTTAAAAAAAAGGAAAGGCCATATGTAAGAGCATAAAAAGTAAAAAACATAAGAGCAGTAAAAATAACTATTTCTGGCAATGCCTAGGTGGCTCAGTTGGTTAAGTGTCTGCCTTAGGCACAGGTCATGATCCTGGGGTCCTAGCTCAGCACGGAATCTGCATCTTGCTCTCCCTCTGCTACTCCGTCTTTCTCTCTGTGTCAAATAAATAAATAAAATATTTTAAAAATAACTATTTCTATAAAAATCAGTCATGGTATTCATAAAATGAAAGGATGTAAAATATGATACCAAATATCTCAAAACTGGAGTGGACAGGAGTAAACAATGAGTTCAACAATAAGCAACCAATATTTAATGTAGACTGCTATATGCAAAAGATGGAGTATATAAACCGAATGGTAATCACAATTAAAAATGCATTAATAGGTATGAAAAACAAAGAGTAAAGAACCCAAGTATACAGTAAAGAAAACAAAAATCTAGGGGTACATGGGTGGCTCAGTAGGTTAAACATCTGCCTTTGGCTCAGGTCATGATCCCAGGGTCCTGGGATCGAGCCCCACATTGGGCTCCCTGCTCAGCAGGCAGTCTGCTTCTCCCTCTCCCTCTGCCTGCCACTCCCCCTGCTTGTGCTCTGTCAAATGAATAAATAAAATCTTAAAAAATAAATTGAAAGATCAGAAAACAACCTACAGAAACTATTAAAATCCTAGAGGAGAATACAAGCAATAACCTTTGTGACATTGGCCATAGTAATTTCTTACTAGATAGATAGGTCTCCTGAGGCAAGGGAAACAAAAGCAAAAATAAATTATTGGTACTACATCACAGAGAAGGAAAAAAAAATCAAGAAAACTGAAAGGCAGCCAATAGAATGGGAGAAGATATTTGCAAATGACATATCTGATAAAAGGCTAGTATCCAAAATACATAAAGAACTTATAAAACTCAACAACCAAAAACTGAATAATACAATTAAAACACATTTTTCCAAGGAAGATATGCAGATGGCCAACAGACACATGAAAAGATGCTCAACATCACTCAAAATCAAGGAAATACAAATCAAAACTACAATGAGATACCACCTCACACCAATCAGAATGGTTAATAATACAACATAAGCAACAGCAGATGTTGGCAAGGATGGCGAGTATAAGGGGAACCCTCATACTGTTGGTTGGAATACAAACTGGTATAGCCATTTTGGAAGACAGTATGGAAGTTCCTCAGAAACTTAAAAAAAAAAAAAAATAGAACTTCATTACAATCTAGCAATTGCACTACTGGGTACTTATCTGAGAATACAAAAATACTAATTCAAAGGGATAAACGCACCCCAATTTTTATATAAGCATTATCTAAAACAGCCAAAATATGGAAACAACGCAAGTGTCCATTGATGGATGGATAAAGGAGAAGTGGTATATATACACAACAGAATATTACGCAACCCTGAAAAAGAAGAAAATCTTGGCATTTGCAACATGGATAGAGCTAGAGAGTATTATACTAAGTGAAATAAGTCAGAGAAAGAAATACCATATGATTTCACACGTATGTGGAATTTAAGAAAAAAAAAAAAAAAAACGAGCATATGGAAAAAAAAGAGAGAGGCAAACAAAGAAACAGACTCCTAACTATAGATAACAAATTGATGGTTACCAGAGGGGAGGTGGATGGGATGATGGGTAAAATAGGTGATGGGGATTAAGGAGGGTACCTGAGATGAGCACTAGTTGTTGTATGGAAGTCTTAAATCAGTAAATTGTACACCCGAAATTAATATTAAGACAGTATGTTAACTAACTGGAATTTATTTGGAACCTCAAAAAAAGAAAAAAACCCACCACCACAAAATAAGTAACAAAACGCAATAAATACATACCACTAAGTACTTTGAATGGAAATGGACAAAATGCTCCAAAAGACATAGGGTATAAGATTAGATGAAAAATCAAACCCCAGCGTTCCCTGACTGGCTCAGATGGTAGAGCATATGACTCTTCATCTTGGGGTCATGAGTTCAAGTTCCATGCTGGGCATAGACTTTACTTAAAAATATATAAAATATTAAAAAAAAAACAGGACCCATCTATATGCTACCTACAAGAGATTCATTTCAGACTGAAGTCATCCACAGATTGAAAGTGAGGTGGTGGAGAAACATTTATCATGCAAACTGGCTTAGCCAGAATAGCAATACTCATAGTGGACAAAATGGACTTTAAAACAAAGTCTGTAAAAGGAGACAGACATTTGGTCCTAGATGGCCTAGGAGTATGAAACCTTAGTTTTTTCTGCTCCCAGGAATTCAGCTAGATAGCTATCAAATCATTCTGAACACCCGTGAATTCAACCAGAGATCTAAGAACAGAATAGCTTCAACTCTACAATAAAAAAGTAACCACTTTCTTCAAGGTGGGAGGTGTGGAGAAGTGAATCCCAGGAGATATATGGGAAGCTAAATCATTGGGGGAGGGAGCCTACATAAGCTGGCTACCAGAAAGTGATAAAGCAGCAGAGCACAAAATCAGAACTTTTAGAAGTCTGCTCCTGTGAGGGAAGTCCCTGTCTGAAAGGCACTCTGTTGGCAAAGCCAGGTGAAATCCTAGGCAGGACAGTGTGGACTCAGGACTCAGGGGTCACAAGAAGACCAGGTACCTAAGTGAGACAGAATTTCCAGGCATCTGAATAGGGGAACCAGCTACAATCAGGGACCCCAGGAGTGGGCTTTCAGCTCAGGGTTGCCATATACATTGAACCATAGCACAGGTTGGGGACTGCTCCCCGAGCAGGGGCCCAGCAAAGGCAAAATTAGCAAGACGCCCTTCTTCCCCAGGGAGGAGCAGTGCATATACATAAATTTCTTTACAATTTTAGGATGCAGTCTCTTCTAACAAACAGACCAAAATACTCCCAGAATCTAGTTTATGGCTCTGTTCTTTTCACCTGTCTGATCATATTTTTTATTCTTTTGTTTTGTTAAAGCCTTTATTAATTTTCATTTTTAGTTACATTCTGTCCTTTCAATTTATTTTATTTTTGTATATATATATGTTTTTCTTTCTTTTTAATTTGAGATGTAGTTTTTTCTAACAAAGTGACCAAAATACACTGAGGATATAATATATTGCTCTGTTCTGTTCACCTGTCTATACTCCTTTTCTCTTTGAATTTTCATTTTTACAGTAAATTCTATCCTTTCATTGTATTTTATTTTAGTAATACACTAATCAGAAGAGACCCCAAACCAAAAAACTAATAATAAAAAAATTTTAAAAAAAGAGAATATAATCAGACAGGTGAACACAGAGCAATACACCAGATCCTGTGTATATTTTGATTTGTTTGTTAGAAAACAAGATCCCAAAATTGTAAAGAAAAAATAATGGAATAATATAGTCTTGGTTTCAGGTCTCTTCTGATTTGTTTAGTGTATATTTTGCTGGGGTTGTTGTTACCATTTTATATTTTGTTCTCTCGTTCATCTAGTCTTCTCTGGACAGAATGACAAGATGTAAAAACTCGCCTCAAAAAATAGAACAAGAAGTAGTACTGACTCCCACAGACCCAATCACTGTGGATAAGTAAGATATCGAAACTAGAGTTAACAGTAATGATTATAAAGATAGTAGCTGGGCTTGAAAAAAGCACAGAAGACACTAGAGAATCCTTTTCTGGAGAAATAAAAGAACTAAAATCTAATCAGGTCAAAATCAAAAAGGCTATATTAATGAGATGGAACCAAAAATGGAGGCTCTAATGCCTAGCATAAATGAGGCAGAAGAGAGAATTAGTGATATAGAAGACAAAATTATGGACAATAAAGAAGCTGAGAAAAAGAGAGAAACAACTACTAGATCACAAGGGGAGAATGTGAGAGATAAGTGATGCCATAAAGAGAAACAATGTTAGAATAAATGGGATCCCAGAAGAAGAGGAAGGGGAAGGAGCAGAAGGTATAATGGAGCAAATTAGAGAACTTCTCTAACCTGGGGAAGGAAAAAAAAACATTCACATCCAGAATCACAGAGAAACCCCCTCAAAATCAATAAAAATAGGTTAACACCTTGACATGTAATAGTGAAGCTTGCAAATCTCAGAGACAAAGAGAAAATCCTGAAAGCAGCTTGGGACATGAGGTCCGTAACACAGAAGGATAGAAACCTTAGACTGTCAACAGGCCTATCAACAGAGACTGGCAGGCCAGAAAGGACTGGTATGATATATTCAAGGTGCTAAATGAGAAAATTTATGTGGCCAAGAATACATTATCAACCTGGGATATCATTCAAAATAGGAGGAGAGATAAAAAGCTTCCAAGACAAACAGAAACTAAAAGAATATGTGATCACTAATCAAGCCATACAAGAAATATTAAAAGGGATCCTTTAAGCGAAGAGCACAAAAGTACATAGACTAGAAAGGAACAGAGAAAATATACAGAAATGGTGACTGTATAGGTAATATAATGGCAGAAATTCATATCTCTCAGTAGTTACTCTGAATGTAAATGGGCTAACTGCCCAAACCAAAACACACAAGGTATCAGATTGGATAAAAAAACAAGACCCCAATGATATGCTCTCTACAACAGACTCATTTTAGACCCAAAGACACATCCAGTTGAAAGTCAGGGGGTGGAAAACATTTATCATGCTAATGGACATCAAAAGGAAGCAGGGGTAGAAATCCTTATATCAGATGTAATGTATGGGGATTAACATAACAATAAAAAAATTAAAAAAAAAAAAAAAAAAAGAAATCCTTATATCAGACAAATTAGATTTTAAACCAAACAATGTAGTAAGAGATGAGGAAGGACACAATACCATAATAAAGGAATCTATAAAACAAGATCTAATAATTGTAAATATTTATGCCCCTAACATGGGAGCAACCAAATACAGAAACCAATTAATAACAAAATTAAAGAAACACATGGATAATAATGCAATAAAATGGACAGATCATCTACACAGAAGATCAACAAGGAAACAAAGGCTTTGAATGACACATTGGACCAGAGGACCTTCACAGATATATTCAGAGCATTCCATCCTAAAGCAGCAGAACACATTCTTCTCAAGTGCACATGGAACATTCTCCAGAATAGATCACATCCTGGGTCACATATCAGGTCTCAACAGGTACCAAAAGATTGGGATCATTCCCTAAATATTTTCAGACCACAATGCTTTGAAACTGGAACTCAATCACAAGAGAAAATTTGGAAAGAACTCAAATACATGGAGGTTAAAGAGCATCCTACCAGGAAATGGATGGGTCAACCAGGAAATTAAAGAATTAAAAAAAAAAATCATGGAAAACAAATGAAAATGAAAACACAACTGTTCAAAACCTTTAGGATGCAGCAAAGGCAGTCCTAAGTGGGAAGTATATAACAAAGAAGCATTTCTCAAGAAACAAGAAAGGTCTCAGATACACAACCTAACCTTACACCTACACCTAACAGAGCTGGAGAAAGAACAGCAAATGAAGCCTAAACCTAGCAGAAGAGAATTTAAAAAGATTAGAGCAGAAATCAGTGAAATAGAAACCAAAAGAACAGTAGAACAGATCAAAGAAACTAGGAACTGGTTCTTTGAAAGAATTAGTAAGATCAATAAACCCCTGGCCAGACTCATGAAAAGGAAAAGAGAAATGACCCAGATAAAAAAATAATGAAAGAGGAGAGATCACAACCAACACCACAGAAATACAAACAACAAGAACATATTATGAGCAACCATATGCCAACAAATTAGGCAATCTGGAAGAAATGGATGCATTCCTAGAAATGTATAACTACCAAAACTGAAACAGGAAGAAATAAAAAACCTGAACAGACCAAAACCAGCATAACAATTGAAGAAGTAATCAAAAATCTCCCAACAAACAAGAGTCCAAGGCCAGATGACTTCCCAGGGGAATTTTACCAAACATTTAAAAAAGAAATAATACCTATTCTTCTGAAGGTGTTTCAAAAAATTGAAATGGAGGGCATCTTCCAAACTCATCCTATGAGGCCAGCATTACCTTGAATCCAAAATCAAACAAAGACCCCAACAAAAAGGAGAATTATAGACCAATATCCCTGGTAACATGGATGCAAAAATTCTCACCAAAACACTAGCCAGTAGGACCCAACAGTACATTAAAGGATCATTCACCACGACCAAGTGGAATTTATTCCTGGGCTGCAAGGGGGGTTCAACATCAGCAAAATCAATGTGATACAATACATAAATGAAAAAAAAAAAATGATCCTCTCAACAGATGCAGAAAAAGCATTTGAGGGCGCCTGGGTGGCTCAGTCATTAAGCGTCTGCCTTTGGCTCAGGTCATGATCTCAGGGTCCTAGGATCGAGCCCCGCATTGGGCTCCCTGCTCAGCAGGAAGCCTGCTTCTCCCTCTCCCACTCCCCCTGCTTGTGTTCCCTCTCTCGCTGTGTCTCTCTCTGTCAAATAAATAAATAAATAAAATCTTAAAAAAAAAAAAAATTGACAAATACAGCGTGCTTTCATGATTTAACTCTCCACAGTGTAGGGACAGAGGGAACATACCTCAGTATCATAAAAGCCATATAGAAAAAGCCCACAGCAAATATCATTCTCAATGGGGTTTTTGAAAAACTGAGAACTTTTCTCCTTAGGTCAGGAGCACAGTGGCTATCACCACTCTTGTTCAACATAGTACTTGAAGTCCTAGCCTCAGCAATCAGACAACAAAAAGAAATAAAAGGCATCCGAATGAGCACAAAAGACTCATCTCACTCTTCGCAGATGACATGACACTCTAGCGGAAAACCCAAAAGACCCCATCCCAAAACTGCTAAAACTCATACACGAATTCAGCAAAGTGGCAAGATACAAAATCAATGCACATATATCAATTGCATTTCTATACACAAACAATGAGACTGAAGAAAGAAATTAAGGAATTGATCCCATTTACAATTGCACCAAAACCCGTAAGATACCTAGGAATAAACCTAAACCAAAGAGGTAAACGATCTGTACTCTAAGAAAATACAGAACAGTTATGAAAGAAATTGAGGAAGACACAAGGAAATGGAAAAATGTCCCATGCACATGGATTGGAAGAACAAATATTGTTAAAATGTCTATGCTACCTAGAGCAATCTAAACATTCAATGCAATTCCTATTACAATACCATCAACTTTTTTCACAGACCTGGAACAAACAATCCTAAAATTTGTATGGAACCAGAAAAGACCCCAGATAGCCAAAGGAATGTTGAATAAGAAAACCAGAGCTAGAGGCATCACAATTCCAGTCTTCAAGCTCTATTACAAAGCTGTCATTAAGACAGTGTGGTAGTGGCACAGAAACAGACACATAGATCAAGTAAGACAAAATCATGGTGGGAGACAAAGCGTAAGAGACTCTTAACTCTAGGAAACAAGTTGCTGAAGGGTAGTTGGGTGAGGGATGGGGTAACTGGGTGATGGGCATTAAGGAGGGCACATGATGTAATGAGAGCACTGGGTGTTACATGCAACTGATGGAAATCACTAAACTCTACTTCTGAAACTAAAAAAAAAGTCTGTTTTGTCAAAAAAATTACAATTTATGAAACACCACTGTGTATTAATTATTGCAAACAACAATACAGTCTAAAATTTACAGATAAAAGTATTAACAGTATTTGTAGTATCTTCCCTAAAGATACTTATTATGTAACGCTACGTAATCAAAGTAACATTGCTAGTCACAAGGTACATCAACAGTATGTGATCTTTAGTGATGAATTCAGAAAGGAGTACCTTTTCTGTAGTAATCTTATGCACAACCTAAATTTCAATGACAAAAATCACACAAACCCATAGGGAGTAACATTAATAGTTAGATATTTTGTAGACTGTTCAAAAACATCAAAATTGTGAAAAATCAAAGAACACTGGGCAAGTGCCCCAAGCAGAAGGACATTAAGGAGACTATGACAACTAGATGCAAAGTAGGATTCCACTTTCAATCATGGATTATAAAAAGATCAGTTAACAGGACTATATCAATTTCCTGGCTTAGATAACTGTGTAATACAAATAAACGATGTTAATATAAGAAGAAGGTAGAGAACAATATACATTTTTGTAAGCCAAGAGTTATTTCAAAATAAAAATTAAAAAATTATTGCTAATACTTATTGTTTCCAGCCTATAAAAAATAATACTCCAAACATTTTGGTAGAGCAGGTACACCAAATACAAAAACCTGACAAAAACCGACCAATATAAGCTGTTTATTTAGGATTATATTTTCAGAAATTGAAAATAAAATTTAACAATTATAATAGGGAAATATTTATGAATATATATACACAAACAGACATGCACATTCACACATACACAAAATATAGTTCCAGAATGTTCGTTTTTAGGAAAAGTTAGTTTTTAGCCTAACCAATAATTATAATAGCAACTAAGATCACCTATAATACATGACAAATACAAATCATTTTATTAAACTGTCAACAAATTTTGCCAAAAATGCCCAATAAAGATAGGAAGTTACCTAAAATGACCCTTAACTAAATGAACCTTAAACTAATAGGATTAATATTCACTGTCAAATAAGCAAGGGCCATTTCTTCTTCCATATATTCTGTAAGAACAATGAATTAAAAAAGAAAAACAAAATTTTGGAATTTTAATGAAATGCCACTAGAAAAGTAAACAAAAATATCTCTTATATATATGTAAGAAAATAAAGTAGTTGTACAATCCCCATCACTACATTAACAAAACTATGAAATGACTGGGACTGAATAAAAAAATTACACCAGCAGTTTTCCAACATAACAATTTAATTAAAAATAGAATGACGTACCTTGCAGTTGGATAGGATGACTCAATTTTAAAGAGATTTATTCTCTCCTAATTAATCTATTAAATTTGGTGCAAATGAAATTAAAACTGCATTTTTTTTCCAACTTGCAAAATAATTTTAAGCATCGAGAGAAAAAAATGTGACTATAGACAGGGGATATTCTGAAAAAAAGAAGAGAAATGAGACAGATCTCAATGGAATAGGCTAAAAATCATCAATAACTTTAAAGTATCAATAGACAGTAAGGCAAACAGAGAAATGCAGTTGATTATATGTGGGAATTTCTAAATAACCTTAAGTCAAGGTAAATAATTTGAGTAGATAATGCTTTAAAACCACAGTAATGATTGATGGAAAAAATAAAATGACAGAATTAATTGACAAAAAAAATGGAAGAAAATACAAAGAATGCATGAGAGTGATACACACGTTTTGGAATAAAAACACAAAACTCGAAAGGCATAAAGCAGAACATTATTATATTTGAATACACAATTTCTGTACAACCAAAAAGTAAAACATCACAGTAAAACGGTGGTGAGAACACATGGTATTTCATTAGCAATGCATGGCAAATGTTTAACATCCTTAGTCATAAATGATCTTTTAGAAACCAGTAACAAAAACACTAATACTCTGAGGGAAATGAAAAAAAAATTAAAACCCACAGGGGAAAATGAAATAAGTGACTAGTAAGGTTTAAGGACATATGAAGATGACTGAACTGAACAGTAAGGGAAGGAAAGCAATTTTTTTGTAATACCACATTTTCAAAGATTAAAACATTGAAATGTAATGTTTCTACTGTTCAAGAAAACAGAAGTCTCATAAACAAACAGTGGGCTTCAAGATTGATGAGGACAATCTATACCATTTGGGGAAAATTTCCACTGTTGACTCAGAATATAAATTTTGGATATACTTAATTCCAATAAGGTGGAAATACTGGGACTGTTTTCAACAAATTAGCCAGAGAAATTAAAAATTATTTCTATATAAAGCATGTAACTGCCTAGAAAATTTGTAGCTAATATATGTGTCCAAAAGACTACTAGCATAACCATTTGTTCATCAATATACCCCAAAAAGATACGCACAAAACTCCATTAACAGTAGATAATGTTGGGAAGTAGAATTAGGAGGGGAAAAAAGCATTTAAGTAAAAAATACTATCCTTCACAAATTTCTGTGCCTTTTGAAATATGGAAAAAGGTAATTTTTTTTATCAATCAGTTTTAAATTTACCCTGTAGTAAATGAAAATTATAAATATATGCACTTTATACTTATGGGAACACTGAAATGAAGCCTTGCAATCACAGCATCCTGAGCATTTCTGTGTAATAACATCTCCCGCATTCAAGCTCCTGAGATTTAGTCCAGTGTCAATAATGAAAACAGTCAACATGCCTAGTTACAATTCCCTCCAATGACACTCTTTAGGTAACTTTCAAACTTGAGCTTTCTCAGTCCAGTTTTTCCGATCTGTGAGGAATAGCCACTCCAACACATGAAAGAGAAGTCTCCATACATTATGAAGACTGTCTTTTGGATTTGAAGATGGTGACAGAAGCAATAGCATCAGTTTTCTGTTAAGTCATCACCTGAGAGGATACATTAGGAAATGGGTAAAAGTTAGAAACAACACTTTTACACAATTATCAGTAGGAGCTAATAAAATTATGTACAATGAAATGCAACAGCCATTTAACTGTAAAGAAATAATAGATGGATCAGAATTACTTTTTGAATTTCTAATAAGGCTAGAGATGGTAACTACACTTATTGTGTGGACCATTGCATAATGCACAGAATTTCGATTCATTATCACTATTCACTAATTGATACACCTGAAGCTAACGTACCATTGCATGTTAACTTTAAAAAAACCCAGTTCTTTCTTCTCATACCTTGATAATTCTCATGTCTCTGTTCAACTATGTATTTGAATGGTTGCTTGTATCTCTAGATTGCTTATTCACATACAGAAATATTTCATGTCATCTATATTCATTTCTGTACAAGAAACAGGACAGCAATGCCAAAAAGTTCCAAAAAAATAACAAAAGGACCTCAGTCCATTTGATGAGAAAAATGGTAACTATGCTAAAGATACAGATGCTACAATGGAACTTCAGAACAGATTTAGATCTTAACCCATTATTCCAGCTGGCTACCACAAAATTGTTGAGTAGGCACTTCCCCCAAGAAGTCCTTAATCTTCTATTTAGTAATGATTAATCCTAAGGAAAAAAAAAACTTTATTATTAAAGTCTTCACCTTTAAGGTTATTCTGGGATTAACAGGTAGGCAGCCAAGGCTCTCTGAAAAACAATGTCTAAGGAATTTGTCTGCATTCACGCTTGGCCTTATATCCCATGAATTAACCTTCTAAAGGGGTACAGTGGGAAAAGAAAGAAAAATGAGAATCCTAAAACTCCTGATCCATCAGGAGCTGGGATACACTATTTGCTATAACATCAATGGTTTCCTTAACAACTGCTCCCTTCCACACTTTCTATAGTTCACTGTTTTAGTTACTTCGAAGATTACATATTTCAGCATCACCTTAGCGCACCTGGGCTCTTCCCTCTTTTGCATTCCTCTAACTCACTTAATCCCAAAAATGTCATTTTTTTTCTTTCTCCAACTTCTTATCTTTTGCATAATTTATTCCCAAAGTCACAAAACAATTCAGTAAAACTTTACTCTATGCCAGACAATGTGTAAGATGTTTGTTGAAAAATATCTGCAAGAAATTCAAAATGTGAGAAGTGAGATTCTCAAAATTAATTAATTGAACTCATAAAGACAGATATATGATTTGATAGGAATATTGTGAATGGATCCCAAAATTAAAAAAATAAAATAAAATTCTAAAGTTCCACAGCTGTAGGTCTTAACTACTGTGCCTTCTTTTATCTGGTCTTATATGAAACTATAAGTCAGCAGTTACCTTGGCCCTACCCCACCATGAGATGGAATCTCTACTAGAATTCTGGGTGGTCATATAACAATGTTAGCCAACAAAATATGGCAGAATTGGTATTACAGGACTTCTAATTTTCGTTCATAAAGGCCACATGCCACTTTCCCAAGGCTCTCTTCTAACACTCATTTTTATGATACTTCCTCCAGGTAAACTTGTGTAAAGGTGCTCTAATCTAAGCCCAGCCTTCCAAGTCATCCCAAACCAAGTACGAAACATATGTGTGAAGGAGGGTCCAGATGACTCCAGCCCTTAGCTGTTTGAATCACTGTTAACACTGGTTCTTCCCACCTGATTCCACATTCTGGCACTGTCAGAAATCTTCACACACAGAATTCATTAAATAACAACACAATAGATGCTTTATGCCACCAAGTTTCAGGATTACTTATTACTCAGCAATATGTAACCTGAACAGATCTCATTCCCCATTAGCTGCCACCAAAAATTCATTAATCTTAAAAAAGAGTCATAATATTAACTCCTGTCTAACCAAAGTGTCCCTCCCTGAATCAAACGAGCACTTACCTGTTCTTACAATAATTTCGCCAAGGGGTATTCCTGGGACCAGATATCGGAGGTGAAGAACACTTGAATAAATAATACTGTCAATGAGAGGTCTGGTGATACCAATTCTTGCAATTACAAACAAAGAGGGCAGAAGTGTGTTTTCATGGAACTATCATCTCCTGATAGGAAGAAAAAAGAAACACAGTAAGGTAAGATATACACCATTGTTCTAGAATAGCTAAAGCAGCAGGTAAGTGGAAGCTCATCTTGAACTTTGTTATAAATTTCTTTTAATGCTTAGAAACAATACCTCATTAATCAATCCCATAGCTGATGTAACTCTCCAACATCAGCCATTACTTTACCAATATTAAGTTTTTATTTAAATTCCAGTTAGTAACATACAGTGTACTACTAATTTCAGATGTACCATTTAGTGATTCAACGCTTCCATACAACACCCCTTGCTCATCACAAGTGCCCTCCATAATCCCCATCACCTATTTCATCCATTCCTCCTACCTACTTCCCCCTGGTAACCGTCAGTTTGTTCTCTTTACTTAAGACTCTGTTTCTTGATTTGCCTCTGTCTCTTTCTTCCCTTTGCTAGTTTGTTTCTTAAATTCCACATGAGTGAGATCATATGGTATTTGTCTTTCTTTATTGACAAATATATGACTGCAATCCACCTCACTGCAAATGGCAAGGTCTCATTCTTATTTTATGGCTGATTAACATTCCATTGTTTATTTAACACTTCTTCCTTATCCATTCATCAGCTGATGGACACTTGGGCTATTTTCATAGTTTGGCTGTTGTAGATAATGCTGCTATAAATACTGGGGTGCATGTATCCTTCTGGATTAGTATTTTTGTATTCTCTACATAAATGCCTCATGGTTCAATTGCTGAATCATATTTTTAACTTTCTGAGGAAGCTCCACACACTTTTCCACAGTGGCTGCACCCGTTTGCATTCCCACCAACAGTCCAACCCACCAACAGTCCAAGAGGGTTCCCCTTTTTGTTCAGTTTCCATGAACTTCTCCCTTTATCACACTATAAAATTTACCTGCAAAAATTCTTTCTGCCCAGCTAATGAACAATTGATCACTTTATTTATAACACTACTTATGTTATGATATTTGATTATAAATAAGGTAATTAACTGAAAGAATACACAAATAATCTCCTACATTCTACATATACTCCACATCTCTATTTCAGTAAAATTATCTTTGGAAAGAATTAATTTTCTAATTCTCAGACATGGTTGAATATTCCAAAGTGTGCACCAGTGACATTTTCCTGAGCCTAGACAAAGACTTGTCCTAAAACAGCACTTCTTGATCCAGTACCTTCTTACCTGTGGTTCCCAGATAAGACTTTTAAATTAAGGAAGTCCATAGCATGAGGAATGTTCCTGATGTCAGCTGTCCTCAGGTTATCTATAAATCTCTTCTTTTCATCATGTACATCTGATAATTAAGTATACAATGTAGCCAGTTACAAATGAGACACCAGGACACACAAGTTAGGATGACTTCAGAATTATCAGGAATAGCAAATGGAGATAAACCAGCAGTTAACAGCACAATTAACTTTTTAAAAATTTTCTTACCTTATCAGTGAACGTTTAACACAAATTTATTGAAATGTTTCTCATTTCTGAATATTAAAAAACGTAAAGACCTACTTGAAATCCTTCTGACAGACTCAACTACCATATAAGAAAGTAAAGAATCCATTCTCCAATTACTCCCATTAATTAAGAGTAACTTATTATAATACTCTCCCTCAAACAACGTGATCTAGTCAGTAACCACAAATATGGCAATGCATTATGAAAATTTACCCTTTACAGAAAGTTTCAATGACTTATTTTAATCATTCATGTGATTGTAAACCCAAATATAATTGTTTAGCACCTACCTCAAATCCCATCTTCTCCCATACTCTTTTCTTGGATCCCTCAGTACTGTTTCAGTGTGTATAACTCTCTGCTGTACTAGAGTCTCTAAATCACACGTTCTTCGTGATCACTGACACACTATTCAGAATGGCCACTGGGAATACAAAACTGGATATAACAGCCCAATACTCCCAAGATGTCAACAGGCAAGAATACAGAGACGCACAACTTGGTTGTATCTTTAAAATTCCCTTTTGTTGTTTTAATGTTCCTTTTGAAATATCTTTAAAATTTCAATGCAGAAAGCAGATGCAGTCCTTCCATTCCCAACTCTCTACACAGTAATGTTAAAGTTTTGCTGTATGATCTTCAAGACAACTTTCTATTCAGCAATTCATATATTCATTTCAGATGGTCATGTAGCAATATACAGATAACTAACAATGTTTTACCATTTAACTTACACATGTACAAAAATCTTAAGAATGCTAAAATAATCACCAGTATAATAACACTGATGAGTAAGCATTACTTAACTCTATAATCATGTCAGGATAATTACATTCCTCAGGAATAGTAAATATTACCATTTCCATTAGAACAACAAGAGACATATGGACACAACTCTGTAAACACACTATTAGTTGATATTTGTTCAAAAAATGAAATAATTTAAAATATCCACTTAAAACACCCTTTCACATCAGAATGTCTTCCAGTGTTTAAATTATATTCATATGATGAGAGATACAACCATTATGATCTTTTATGGATATATATTTCAGATGCTCAATTATTTGATCAGGAATCAATATTATTTGATACTCAATATATAACATACTTTCTTCATTATAAATTTGAGACTTGGAATAGATAAAATCCCAGCAGCAAGTTATACCACTTCAACTGTTTACACACTTGAATTTCAACTATTATTGCCAAACTGCTGTTCAAAAAATATACTAATTTATATCTTCGTTTATACTTTTTATTTCTTTCTAAGCAATTTCCATAATTTATTACAGGCTACTAAGATGGAACACTTTTGACATTTGTTTGACTACTGCATAACATACAAATATAATTACACACTGGACATTTTCAAAAAGCTCTTAGAATAATAAAATAAATATTCATAATCACAGAAATTCTATTTTCATTTAGATGTATATATACATGGTAACAGAAAACAAACACATATGGAGCTACTTAACAATTTTATATTAAAAATAACATACATTTAGATATACCATGAAGTGGGATTATAAAATGTTTAAGCTTAGACTCGAAATACTATTTCCATAATTTTCAAAAAAATAAAATGCAAAGCAATAAGCTAATAAATGAGAATGAGAAGACCATCAGATTTATGCTCCTAAAACTAACTTTACTGTATACAGGTGCTTAACATTTATATTATATATGTATATGCATATACACATATAAATTTGCTATAAGTAGATCTTTATAACATAGTAAAATAACAATTACCTAGCAATACAAGTATCTTTTAACAATGAACATATCTGTGATTTTAAACAATTCCCTTTCTCATGTCTTCCTTCTTCTTTCAAGGATAAAATACATCCTGGGTATTTTCATTCGTTTTGTAAGTATAAAATCTAATCTTTTCTTCTACATGAGAACGTAACAATCTGTAGAAAAAGGAAGTGATCGGTCTATCCCTCTGCCCAAAAACCCACCTAACAAACATCAAAATGGTACATAACACTAAAGAACAATTATTAATTACTTATTACACTGACAAAATATTTAGAAAAAACAATTTATGGTATTTGACAAAGAAATATTTATAAATGTATATGTTGTGAAATTTTGTGCATCTGGAAAAATTAGGTATTTATAAATATATTCATCTGTTATTTACAAAGTTCTCTTGAATGTTGTCATGCTGTCCAGTTAAATACGAAACTGAATTGTTTGAGGAGGGAGAATAAAATTTCTTATATAACATATTTCCTATGATTAAAACACATAATGCCCTTTCAGCAATACAGCTATAAAATACTGACTTAGGATTTTTAATGTATAATAGTGTATAATAAATACAAGAACTAAACAGTGATTAAAATGTAAAATTTTCTTTTAGAGTATGCAAGAGGGGAAGTACACCCTTTTAACGTTCTCCCCCTAACAACTCAATAAACAGATACCAAAATATGTATAGCTCAAGAAACCTAAAATTGTTATGAATTGCAATGCTATTACAATACTTGATAATAATGACTATGATAAAGTTTACAATGAATTATTTACAAAATTATACTTTGTGAGACTCTACACATCTAGAAAGACTAGATGTTAAAAATTAAAAAAATTGCATCTATTATTTACAAAGTTGTCTTGAATATTGTCATGCAACCAAAGGAACACATACAGAACTGTGTATTGTTCCAAGAGGTAGTATAAAATCTCTCTAAGAAAGTCATTTATATCTCCAATGTAAACAACAACCATAAAAATAAATATGAGGGAGGGGTGACTAGGTGGAGCACAGAGAATTTTTAGGACAAGTAAAATAGTCTGTATAATACCATGATGGACACAGGTCATTATACATCTGTCCAAACTTAACAAAATGTACAACACCAAGAGTTAACCAAAATAAACCATGGACTTCGGGTTATAATATGTCAATGAAAATTCATCAGTAGTAACAAATGTACCAGTCTAATAAGGGATGTTGATAATGGGGGTGATTATACATGTACGGAGTGGATAATGATGGGGATTATATATGTGTTGGGCAGGAGCTGTATGGCAAATCTCTGTACGTTGCCCTCAATTTTGCTGTGAACCTAAATCTGCTCTAAAAAATAGTCTTAACATAAAAATAAAAGATATACACACACACACACATATATATATGTATCAGGAAGCTCCTAATGAAATACATTATGATACATTCAGAAACACCAAATGAATTTACATGGTGCAAGTTTTTTAATATACAATTTGTACTTATACAATGGCATACTATTATACTATGAGAATGGGGTAATGCACAGTCTTTTCTATTTCTCCTCTTAACAACCAAATTAATATAAATGTTGCACAGCTCCAAGAGCCTGCATATCAATGATCAATTTCTCTGCCATGCTGATTTTAAAATACAATAATCCTAACACATTTACAATGAAAACATTTATATTATACTGTGACACTCAATACATCTAGAAATATTAAATGTTTAAAAATATTTCACTTGCCCATTATTTACAAAGTTGTCATACTGCCATATAACAGATGAACATAGAGTTTTGTAATTTAGATTCTATAAAATGTTCTTTAGAAAAGTGAATTTCATCAACGTAAGTATATCTGAGAAAATAAGATATACCTACATGTCCCTTAAGTAGGCAGAAATATGTTTATATAAAATGGGTACAATTTAATTATTGCAGTCTAATTTTTCTTCTAAATGAAATTGTGAGACAAAACTTTTAACCACTCTATTCTCCCTGACTATATACATGTATGTGCGTGTGTATAAACACACACAAATGTTAACAAAAATATAGCTCAGAATCTTTTAACTCAATTTTCAAGTCATTTGTCTTTAACAATCCCAGCAATCCATATAATCCTATACAAAGGTGAACAGTATCAAAAGAATACTGTTTCTACCCTCTATCATGTTCAACAACTCTATATATTTCCCAAGTCAAATGTTATAATTACAAATACCACTGTTTAACAAACCACAAAGAGCCACCCATATAGAATTCTTAGAATAATTTGCAAATATTAAACATGTCAAACTTATAGTTTATCAATAGGATGACTGCAACATATACATGATGTTCACAATTTCTTTAAACCAAAAAGAATAGTTAAGAAGCAAAAGAATCATACATTATAGATGAGATTGGAAAACATACACCACTCCCTCCATCCATAGCCCTCACAACAAACCACTGAACATGCAGAGAAACTAATTACTATATTGATTTTAAAAAGTATGATATTTAAAAGTATGTTTGTCAGCAATGGCTATATATCTAGAAATAACAAGTGTTTTATAAATAATTACATACACAGCATTCTAGAAATTATACTAACAATAGAAGCTTATTTTACCATTTCACATCTACAAGCATTTAAAAAAAGTTTATGTGCTCTAATTTTAGGTGAAATATATTCAAATACATAACAGAAATGTCTGCACATCTATCAAGTTATGTTATAAAAACAAAGATCTGATCACATGTGCACAACTACCTAATAACAACCCCACACACACCAAGTGAAAACATAGGAGTAGTCTTGTAACACTTCTATTGGTAATATATTAATTTTTGTCATAGTTGTCCAATGTTAATAGATTTACTCTGTGTGTGTATGCATGCTGTGTGTGTGTGTGTGTATGCATGCTGTGTGTGTGTGTGTGTGTGTGTGCGTATGTGTGGAGGGGGTATTTCTACATACCTAGGAAATTAAGATGTTATATAAGCCAGTGAAATGCTTCCCTGCTCTGTTCTCAACATTTAACATCAAAAATTTATATCGAAATAAGAAATTATTCAAGTTTCATATTTAAAAATATGAATGGCAATAATCCCTGTACTTTAACAAAAATGTCTAACTAAAAAAATCTCAATAAAACAAAGGGAGAGAAAGAAAGAGGCAAACCAAGAAACAGACTCTTAACTATAAAAGAAACTGAGGGTTACCAGAGGGGAGGTGCGTGGGGACATAGATTAACCAAGTGATGGATATTAAGGAGTGCTCTTGTGATGAGTACTATGTGTTGTATGGAAGTGCTGAATCACTATATTGTACACCTGAAACTATTATTACACTGTATGTTAACTAACTGAAATTTAAATAAAACCTTAAAAAAAGACACAAAAATTAAAAGAAAATCAAAATCAAGCCTAACTCATGAAGATGCTCACTCTATCTATACTCAATGCTTCCACCTTTAACGTTTCATATGAAAATATATTTCCAAAATTGATAGAAATTATATATCCAAGTGTTTTCTAAAATGACACTGTTCTATATCCAAAAAAATAATAATAATCTCCATCACCAAATACATCCCAAATAGACATGGTATAGTGATTCAGCTCGCCAAAATAAAATGTTTTTACATTGTCTCTCAGATTGGTATTCAGAAAATATGTGCCTATCAGCAAATCCTATGCAGATGTTCTGAAACAAAAACTAACATCGGTCTATAACTTAAGTAGCAATCTAACAATATCTTCAGCAACTAAAGCTCAAACTGAAACTCCCTGTATCACGAACCACAAAAGGACACGAAGAACAAACTAAAGCCCAGTGATACTTACTTGCCAACAGTGTGTCTTTGCTATGAATTTTAATAAACACTTACTTTATAGCCATGTATACAATACACCTGCATGTATACAAGCGTACATGAAAGCAACCCCTATAAAATCAAGGATTAAAAGTTTAAAGCAAAAACTATTATATATCCTAACTATTTTACACAGAACAATCTAATCTGGTTTCTCTTCAGATCGCATAAATCTTTCTCGCCTTTTACACAGAACAATCTAACAAAATACCCTGAACTTCAGCAGCCCAATTATTTACTAAGAGATAATCTGACAACTGTTTTGGTAATTTTTCACTCTATATATAATTAATATATTTACAAAACATGCTGATATAATAGTTCCTTGGCTTTAAGAAAACATAATAACTGTGTCTATTATATACACATTATATAAAACATTTCTTGGATTAGCCCATCCTTTAATAACCATAGGTTTGACAGACAATTTTGAACTACCTCTATAAAAACTTATAGTCACCTACACCTATACAATTAGAGGTTAAGTATTTTAAAACAAGAACGATTCAGTTATCATTAAATGTCAAATTCCACTGACATGAAAACTCTTCTGTTATGTTTAACCACATGTAGAATTTATCTAGTAACTGTATTTTCTGTTTGTATACAAACATCTGAAAACCATGAACAGAGGCAGACCAACAGTTACAATGACATTTCCACCATGATGAATCTTATATAAAACAATGAGATATTATACTAGACACTACACATTTACCACAACCTAAAAATTGAGCCTAGAGATCTGATGAACATACACAGAGAGGCTAGATATATTATCACTTTTGGGAAATAAAAGTCTATCCTAATAAGGTGATACATATTTACAGTGATGCCTATCCATGTAGAGAATCTGATGTTAAACAACAACAAAAAAAGTTACATTATATATAACATTGTAACAATATCTACTGAAAAGGAATTAATCTTGAGAGGCAATTCAACAATTCCACTGATTAAAACAATAACAAAAACCCACACCTGTTTAACATTACATTAATAAAATATATGTAGATTCCCAACATCTGAACATGGAGTAAAGCCTGGCTGTTCAAGAACTATCTCTGTACATATGCATACACATATAGTCCTCAAAAATTCCCTATTCTCCAACTTCTAAATTCTTTTATCTGTCTAATACAAACAAGGCAGTCTAGAAACTCCTCTCAGTAACCAACAAAATTATATTCTGACAATTAAAATGCCCTAAATGTCGGCCATCACCATGCTTTATAAGATGTTTTAACACAGTACTTTTTTCTATTATATACAGAGAAATAAAAAAGCCCATCAAATCCTAGCCCAAACATGCACAGAGGCTGGCCTCTTACGCAGCAATTCCATCATGAGAATTAAATCTCATACCATACAAATATTAACATAAATAACATTTACAGAGTAACATCTACATCCACATATAGCAGCCTTAACAAAACTTCTTATGTGACAACTGCACACAGAACAATCTCCAACCCCTCCAAAAAGCCACAGCAATAATCCAATCAAATGATTTTAAATGTCCATCATTCAGAGGTAACTTCTATTTTTATAGTCCCGTATTAAAAATATTTCTTCTGCATATGTTAGCAACGGCTTTCTTAGCAATCACGATGCCTTACGGTCACAAAGCAGTTATATTTGGTTATTTCGTATACAATATTCTCAAAATGCACATAAATAACTAGTGCCTTACATTCTTTCCTGATTAATATAGTAAACACTCCCCATGCCCATTTCCTCTTTACTATCCATAAGCACTCAAACAATAAATACAGAATTAAAGATATCTTTACAAAATGGCCCATTCTTTTCTAAAATATTTTCCAGGAGGCAGTTTTACCAAACATGTTTTTAGAAACTTCCCTACAAAACCAGCTCTATTATCACAGCAACCATTTTTAAAAGTATCTAAAAACAATAGATTTGTTTATAAATGTAGGCCTCTGTGCTTAAGCATTAGATTCCCAAAAAGATTAAGAATAAAATACAATAAAAAAACTATTACATGTTGAATTTCATTTTCTTCACCTCCAAACATCCAATGAACAGTTCATGCATATTCATCATTTACTGAGTATTTTATATTTCCATTTCAGTATCATTACCCAAACACAATTTTCTAACGTGTTTAAATAAATTCTTAAGCTATGTATGTCTAGTAAATTAGTTAATAGATTAGGTTCCTAGCTGTTTTAAAATGGCAGGTAGGGGAAGAAAAAAAAAAGAAAACTAATACTTGTGTTTACCACATAGGCAATAAATGTCACATATGCAGGGCTCTTACTGGTAAATATTTTGACGGCAAGTTGATAACTCTATAGAAAGAAAAACATTGAGATATTTTTTCCAAATGCAAAGACTGCCAATGAAATATAAATATTTGAAAGGAAGATTAATGTCAGGACAGTATATATCTCTATTTATTTTGTCAGTGATTTTTTTGCAGTTGGTGAAGCTTCTAGATGAATTCAGGATGTGTTGTCCTTCCCCTTCTTTCCACATATTCCTAGAAGGCTGGCTTATATTTCCTTGAGATTGTCCACACTAGACCAATACTACAAGTGCCATCCACTTGAAATAATTTTCAATTCAGTAGATACCTTCACACACTTGCATTTTTGGGAATAATCTGGAATGAGGGATGCTGTGCTGATCATGTTGGACCATGAAATAAATAGAGTATAAGAGCTAGAGTATCTCTACAGGAGGGTCCTGGTCAATGACCCCTTAAATCATCGTCAGGTTTAGACTTCTACGGCAGTCCGTAAGTCAAATTGCAAAGGATTCTCCAGAAGAATTTGAAAACTACAATTTTATCAATGCAGAGGCAATCAGGCTATCCTTTCCTGTTCATGTTAATGGAAAAAAGGTTTGCACATTATCCTGTATCATCCTGGATTTTAATCACATTTTTTCTTGCTGTACAAATTTCTCCAGATTCTTATCGGGAGCATCTTATTCAGGGGATAAAAGTAAAGGAACATCACAAAATTTATGAATCCAAATGTTCAGTGACTAGAAAACTTCCAGTTTTGTCAGTGGCAAAGATGCTCTAAATATTATCAATTTATATAATCTTTGTCCTCTTCTCTGATTATTGCTTATTTCTAACGCTCTTGAAACATGTCAGTTGCAGATTTTTGAAGCAACGTAACGAGGTTTGTCATATCTTTCCAAAAGACTGCTCTGGCAGACAGATGAAACAGAGAATCTGAAGCTAGAAGTAAGGGGACCAGTTAGAAGTTTTAATACAGTTAAAAGACAGCAATAACAACAAAACTAATCTAGAAAGGCAGCTCCAGAACAACCATCTAATGGAGTTTGTTGTACAGCATCTACTGTCCAATAAATTTTCTAACTTTCTGGATGAAATACCTGTCCATGTTTCTTAGGCTCCGTTCATGTCCATGAATGACAGCCACTTCCTGACCTAGCTGGCATAGCCTTTTTACATCTATGTAAAACTGATAACCAAATGTGTCAGTGATTTTTAAAGGATGCTTGTACGTTATTTTTAGACACTTCACTTTACTTGGCTGTATTTTCTTCTTTGAATTATCTGTACATGTTTTTGTCATTTTGAATACAATTGTTCCAAGTCTTTTCTTTTAGAGTTGTACAGATGTTTATATACATTACAAAAAACAAGAAAATAAATAAACAATATATTCTGCCAACCTAAATTATGACACATTTTCACATCTTTTTATGGGGCCAAGTACTCTATTACCTACTGACAAGTAAACTGTTACAGATCCTAAACAATGCTCTCTTGATTTCTAAGGGATTTGCACAAAGGGCTAAGTTCAACTGAACACGTGCTTTTTTAAATATTTAAACATGGAAGATTTATTCTGCTGTGAGCTATCCTGAAACAGACAGAAATATCCAATAAGAGTAGACACCTTAAGGAACACCCTTTTCCCTTTCCATCAAGGCCCCAAATTAAAATTTGGCACTCTCTAAATGACAGAATGGGCAAGTTGACATCAAGATAATATCACTTAATTCTGTGCCCCCAGCAATGTGGCACAATAAAATGTCCATGTTTCATGACTCAAAAAATTACAAAGAATGAGAAATTTGAGCTTTAAATTGAAGCCAAGCTTTGCCTATACCATAAGGAAATTTGTTATGCCTTTTGTTCAGTTATGTATTGATTCCACCAATAACTGTGTTAACAATATACCAATATAACAAAAATTGCTAACTATCCAAACTCCTACTAGATTCCAATTATTAATGTTTTGTTCTCCCTATAAAGGAAGAATAAGTCTATGCCTTCTTGTAACCATTTTTACAAATCTTCCATGTTATAATCTTAGACATAGAAATAGTCTTTGGTAAGTCAGGCCTTTTATGCATTGTTTCTCCATTGTGACTTCAGCAATCTTAGAGGAAGCCAATATTTCTATTGTTACTTTGATATCACTTAGGGCCATGATTCACTCAGTTGAGAAAACACCCCATCTGGGACACCTGGGTGGCTCAGTTGGTTAAGTGTCTGCCTTTGGCTCAGGTCATGATCCCAGTGTCCTGGGACTGAGTCCTGCATCGGGCTCTTTGCTCAGCAGGAAGCCTGCTTCTCCTTCTGCCTGTTTCTTCCCCTGCTTGTGCTCATTCTCTCTCTCTCTGTCTCTCTCTGACAAATAAATAAAATCTTTAAAAAGAAGAGAAAAGACCCCATCTATCTAAAATACAAAGCCATTGTCCAAAAAAGCTCACTAGAGAAGGTAATAAAATATAAATTAAGAAAAATACAATGCCCCAAATGTTGTGTCATCCTTCAAAAATAAGAAAACCAGTTTCACTTCAATAACTTATTTTCAGAAATCATAAGTTACAATATTAAAAAATCCTCTGTAATTTATTTTACTCACTCGAAGCCACAGAAAAAAAGTCCCCTCATTTCAATTGTGGGTTCCTTATTTGCTATAGCATGGATGTGTGACTCTGATTTGAACTATATATTCTTCAGCACTTTCAATCCTGGAGAAATCCTAGGCTAATTTTCGTTGTTTCTAAGTAGAAGTAGACAGTGCATTGTAAGACTATTCCCATAAAGAAGCATCATTAAAAAACAGCATTAGATTTCAATAACCAAATAGAGCCACCGCAGTATTCACAGCCAAGCTGTAACACAGTGGTTGAAATTTCCCCAGAAAACAGACTCAATCCCAAACGCAACACCCAGAAATCCTTTGGTATTGCCAGTTTCTGGCCTAATACTTAAAACGATCCAGAAGTGGATGCTGAAAATAAAACAAAACAAGGGCACCTGGCTGTCTTAATCACTAGAGTGTGTAACTCTTGATCCTCGGGATAATTATAAGTTTGAGCTTCATACTGGGTGTAGAGATTACTTAAAAATAAAATCTTAAAAAACACAAACATATGCCCAAGTGCAAAGTAATTCAAGTAATGTTGTTTTGTGACTAATAGAACAAAACCAGATAAACCTTGCCCCAAACATAGAATTGTTATGCAGAAATTACCATGTCCTGGAAATCACACTATTCACTGAGATCACATCTACTTTTAAAAAAAAATTATGTTTTTTTTTATAAATTTTTGTTTATTGGTCATTTTACTGAATGTGAACTTGGTGAAAATTTGTGTAGTTGATTCATTATCAAAAATAAACTGAAGTACATTATTTAAATATATGCTGGCATTTTGTTCTCTGAAGAAAACCCAGTTTTTTTCAACATACGGTGCTGAAATCAGCATCTGTCAACTTCTCAGACCTAGACCTACTGCTGATCCAAAAACTCTTACTCAAACTGCACAAGCCCTCCTACTGACTCTTTTATCTTTTTAAGATTTTATTTATTTATTTGAGAGTGAGCGAGCGAGAGAGAGAGAGAGAGAGAGCCCAAGCTGGGGAGAGGCAGAGGAAGCAGCAGACTCCCTGCTGAGCAGGGAGCCTGACATGAGGCTTTACCCCAGGACCCTGGGATGATGTCTTGAGCAGAAGGCAGACACCTAAACAACTCTAGCTGCCCAGGTGCCCCAACCTCCTGGTGACTCTTAAAGTGTACTAAAGTTGGAGAAAGTTTGATTTAATCTAAGTTGCCTAGAAATATACAACTCTACCCATTCCAGTAAATTGTATAATGAATAGCTATTTGATCAGCACATCTTACTAATCACTGTAATTTCAAGAGGACATAATACTGCCTAGTCATCTCAAGAAAAGGCACATAGAATCTAACATTCCAAAGCTGGCTGAGACCCATACACTCAAGTTAACGAAAAAGGAGAGGGTAAATGGTAGTTAATTCTGACTCCTAACCTACCCTGACTGGTAAAATATTCAAACAGGGGAGCTTTCCTATTTCCAACAATTGAAAGAATCCTAACACTGCTCTCGATTTACAGGTCTCCATCACACTTCTACAACACAAAGGATATGCTATAATCACCTAACCCTTGTCTTTTTTCCTTCTTACCTTCCTTTCATTCAACAATCCTCTCACCACCTATTGCTAACTCATTCCTTCTAATACTCTCTCAACAAAGCGCTCCTATCATAAATTAGCTTGGCTGAACCCCACATTCTCTTTTAGGAATGAGCACTGTCATCAGGTTCAAGAAACAATGAGTCTGATCATCAAGCCACCCGCCCCCAAAAGAAAAATAAAAACTGAAAAACTAATCATCTTCCAGGGATTCCTATTATAGAGGATTTTCTTTAGATCACTTATAAAGAAGCAGCACCCCAAGAATGGGGTTATCAGGGGGCGCCCAGGTGACACAATCCACTAAGAAGCCTACTCTTGGTTTCGGCTCAGGTCCTAAACTCAGGGTTGTAGGATTGAGCCCCACATCGTGCGGAGTCTGCTTCAGATTCTCTCTCTCTCCCTACTGCTGTGCTTGCTCTCTCTCTCTCTCAAATAAGAAAAGAAAAGAAAAGAAAAGAAAAGAAAAGAAAAGAAAAGAAAACAAAAGAAAACAAAAGAAAACAAAAGAAAACAAAAGAAAAAAGAAAAGAAAAGGAAAAAGAATGAGATTATTTGAATGCAATATATGTTAAGAAAGAAAAAAAGAAGAAGAATGTAGCAGGAGGGGAAGAATGAAGGGGGGGAAATCGGAGGGGGAGAAGAACCATGAGAGACGATGGACTCTGAAAAACAAACTGAGGGTTCTAGAGGGGAGGGGGTTGGGAGGATGGGTTAGCCTGGTGATGGGTATTGAGGAGGGCACGTTCTGCATGGAGCACTGGGTGTTATGCACAAACAATGAATCATGGAACACTATATCTAAAACTAATGATGTAATGTATGGGGATTAACATAACAATAAAAAAAATTAAATAAAAAAGAATGAGATTATTTGGACAGGGCTGAGCCAGCAAATACCACTGCATGCTTTCTCACAGTAATAATAACTGACCACCCCAGGCTGTACCAAACATCCAAGATCAAATGACCAAGTCAACAGACTCCAATGTGTATTTCCTTCCTTCCTTATCCAAATGTTATGTTTCTAATTTAATTAAGTTAGTAGAAAGGGTAGCTCATTTCTCTCAATTCATCCAGCATATCCCTATTTGTGAAGAATCAGGAACACTGAGAGAGGTCAAACAAATATGAGGTTATAAATATTCTAAAATTTCTATCAGGGACAGAGACTTAATAAGGGAAATACCTGTGAAAAGACTTATTCCCCTTGCTCCTTAAAAAAAAAAAAAAAAAAAAAAAGGAAAGTAATTTTTCTGGACCCCAAAAGATTTCCCTATAAACTATCAGTTGTCATAGTATCAATACCCACATTATTTATATACACACACACACCACACATACTCCTTAACAAATTAAGATAACTATTTAAGAATAAGATCCTGGTGTATTCAACTATCCATGGTACATTTCTATAGGTTTTTCCCTTATTACCTGTTTAATTACTATTCAACTCCCTCATAACTAAAATAAGCAAATCACAAGGACCTAATTGTAGAATGGCAATCACAGATAACAAAAGGTCCATTACTCATTCAAGTAAAGATAAATAATAAAGAATAATGGGAGATTAAAGTCCTGATTCAAAAGAAAATGCATGGTACTTAACAAATTAGTTCCTCTCTAGGGCTCAATATTAACAACTGCAAAATGTCACTTTCATCCCCTTGAATCAGTCAAAACTTCTAAATCTCCATCTACAACTTGCTAAGATACAGAAAACAGTACCTTATTAACAGAATTCTAGTAATCCATCTGATGTATCTTTAGCATTCTGCTTAAGGTGTAACTCTCATTTCAGACCAAAGCAATATCTCAACAATAAACTAGCTATTTCTTATTCATATGGGAATTGGAGCTGCCTCATAGTCTGGGGACATGCTCTTGGGAAACAGGTATAAGGTTGGACCTGAATGATAATATAAAAAAAAAAAAAAAACCAGCATAGTAGCTACCAAGTCTTTACTCTCAAAATTATTACTTGAAATTCATAGTGAAAAAGACAGGTGAGATATACAAATGTTACAAACATAGAAGATACTCTACAAGGAAACTGCAGCAGTGGAATTTAGAATTCACTTCCCTTTATCTCACTGGAAAAACCCACACTTCTATTCTCCCTAATCTGCACAATATTGCTCCAAATAATGTGAAATTTACAGGCTAAGAACTTATGTTCGGAATACGTGTGTCCCAAGTACCTGGAATGACTCTTAGGCTGGACTTCAGAGTACTCACATTGAGCTTCACTTCTTCATGCTCTGTAATCATAACTCATCATAAACCCAGTTAAGGTCTTTCCCAACAACTACTGTAGTTGTAAAGGAATTAATACCTGCAGACAGTACATCTCTACTAATGCAAAGTCTTTTATCTTGGGAAAATGAATGATCATCTTCATTTAACAATGTAAGTTAAATGGCAGCAATATCATTCAACTTACACAGAATTAAGGTAACAATATGGGAAAAAATTAAAGACAGTAAAACCCCAGCAATAACATTATAGATCTTAATAACATTAAGATCTTTGGTGTCTTAGAACTAAATATAATAGTTTATAAACTACTTCTACAAGCAAATCATCCAACAAACTGAAAAATGAAATATTCAAGTATCTTAAGGACCTAGATTACATTGAAAACATCCACCAAAATATTCCAGGGCTAAGTGAGAATCAATGTGAACGGTCAAATAAAATCAAGGAAAATCAAATAGATAAAACACAAAGTCCACTCCAGCAACCCTTAATTTGTTTCCTGAGATTAAGAATTCCTGCTGGAGTGGTGGGGGGTGGGAGGGATGGGGTGGCTGTGTGATAGACATTGGGGAGGGTATGTGCTATGGTGAGTGCTGTGAATTGTGCAAGACTGTTGAATCACAGAT
>NW_022589787.1:710157-836950 GCF_004348235.1 Phoca vitulina | reverse complement strand
AAAAAAAAAAAAAAAAGGAGATGGCAGGAGGGGAAGAATGAAGGGGGGGAAATCGGAGGGGGAGACGAATCATGAGAGACTATGGACTCTGAAAAACAAACTAAGGGTTCTAGAGGGGAGGGGGGTGGGTGGATGGGTTAGCCTGGTGATGGGTATTAAAGAGGGCACGTTCTGCATGGAGCACTGGGTGTTATACACAAACAGTGAATCATGGAACACTACGTCAAAAACTAATGATGTAATGTATGGTGATTAACATAACAATAAAAAATTTTTAAAAACCCACAAAGTGAACAACAAGTCCACTGATACACAGTGTTGAGGATTCTGAAGGAGGTCTAATATCTCTAATACAAAGAACCAAAGTGATATGGTAATATAATCCAAATTATCATGGAAAGAATAGAGCACACACTACTTTTCCTGATATAGATCTCCTAATACACAATAAATTACTCCTATCAGGAACTGTACTTTTTAACTTTCTTTCTGTTAATAATAGCACAAATAAGGGGAGGTGGGGGAGATGGGTGCACTTGTGATGCACCAGGTATTGTATGGAAGTGTTGAATCACAATATTGTATACTGGAATCTAGTATTACACTATATGTTAACCAAATATAATTTAAATAAAAATTTTAAGATTTTATTTATTTATTTGACAGAGAGAGACACAGCGAGAGAGGGAATACAAGCAGGGCGAGTGAGAGACGGAGAACCATGCTTCCTGCTGAGCAGGGAGACTGATGTGGGGCTCAATCCCAGGACCCTGGGATTTTAACCTGAGCCGAAGGCAGGGTGCTTAACGACTGAGCCACCCAGGCACCCCTAAATAAAACTTTTTTTAAAATAAAGGGAAAAAAAGAAACTATATAGGGGTAAAAATAAATTTTATATAATATGGGAACAGATATTACCACTTACATCGATGTGGATGGAATTGGAGGGTACTATGCTGAGTGAAATAAGTCAATCACAGAAAGACCATTATCATTTGGTTTCACTCATATGTGAAATATAAGGAACAGTGCAGAGGATCATAGGGGAAGGGAGGGAAACTGAATGGGAAGTTATCAAAGAAGGAGAAAAACCATGAGAGACTCATAGGTAATTAACTACAGGAAACAAACTGGGGGTTGCTGGAGGGGAGGTGGGCAGGGGGATGGGGTTATGGGCATTAAGGAGAGCATGTGATGTGATGAGCACTAGGTGTTATATATGGAACTGATGAAATTACTGAACTCTACATCTGAAACTAATGATGTACCTTAGGTTGTCTAATTGAATTTAAATTTAAAAATATGGGAACAGAAACCCCCATGATTTCAGATGTACATATATCTAACCTCTCTGGGTCATTGTGTTCTCATCAACTGTAAATCTAAGACAAATGATTCAAAATCATCAAACATCTGGCTGATCTATGAGGCTTTTCACTGAATCTTGGCTATGTCATCTACTTTTTAAGATTAATTTTGCTCACCAAAGAAAATTAACCCAGTCAAGTCTTCTCCTACTATTTCTATTCCACATTAGAACTTGCTAAATTATAGGCAAAAAACATGAGTTAACAACATGGATTCTGGAGCAAAACTGAGGTGATACTGAATGCAGAAGAAAAACTGGGACAATTTGCATTTAGGACAAACATAAACCACTCCAGGTAAAATAACATCCAGTCTGCATCCTTGCCACCAGAAGATACCAGGGCCCAAACGGCACATCCCTTTTAGTACACAGAAAGTCCCTTGAGGTTTCCTCAACTATTATCTGAGAAGTTGAATGAGGTATACTGTAGCCAACACCCAGCTGCTCCCCTTCATGGTCTACTCACTTTTGGCAGAGATGGACTTGCTGCGTTAATACCTGAAGCCGTTAATCAACATTCACATCTAGAACAAACACATCCTTGGAACTGGATTTCAAATACTGCTCTCTTATTGAGCCTTCATCATCTCACTTAAGCAAGAGAGATCCTCTCACCCCTGTAAAATCCAACAGAACTTTATTTCTACTTTTTGACCAAAAATGACTAAAAGGTATCCCCACAAACACATTGTAAACTTCATAACAAGGTACCTAGCTTCACTACAACAAGTACAGATAAACACCAAATAGTTCTCACTGGCTCCTATTTAGGAAGAGCTGACCACTTCCATGTTAAGAGTATAGAGCTAGATTATTAGATAGGCATAGATTCTAATCAGACATTCCACTACATGGGAGGAACTATAATAAATCTAAAAACTTGTGGGGCACCTGGGTGGCTGTCGGTTAGGCGTCTGCCTTCGGCTCAAGTCATGATCCCAGGGTCCTGGAATCGAGCCCCGCATCAGGCTCCCTGCTCGGCAGGAAGCCTGCTTCTCCCTCTGCCTCTGTCATTCCCCTGCTTGTGTTCTCTCTTGCTCTCTCTCTCTGACAAATAAATGAACAAAATCTTAAAAAAAAATCTAAAAACTTGCACCCTAACATTTAGAAAAATTAGCAATGCTGACACATTTCTTAAACATCTACTGTGTGATAGGTTCTATGCCCACTGATCACTGCAGACAACTGAAGAAAAACAAAACCAAAAAAATTGTCCTCAAACACCAATGGTGTCCATGTAAAGACACTTACCATACTCACTGTATTTCATAATACATGTTCCACAAATATTAGTTCCCCTCTTTCCTGGACATCATCAGACACCTCCAACTCTGGCATTCAATGTTTGATCAAAGAGGTAGTTGTCTCCTTTTACATGTCCTTACTTCCGTCTCAGCATATGTGTGTGCCTTCTGGGATCTAAGGAGGAGTTTCCTTTTTTGCTTTCAACAGCATATATGTTTTTAAAAAAAAAAAAGGGAAAAATAATGAGCTCAGAATATCTTATGAAAATTTAAAAAAGAAGAATTGGCAATGTATATGGCTACACCTGCCATTTCTAAGTATTCAAAGTTTTCACAGTAAGCCAAATTTTCTGTTGAAAATAATGTTCCCCGAAAAGTCTATTGAGGCACATTGACTGGATTTCAGAGTGTCATTTAAGCTCAAATTTTGAAATCATTATGTTCAGACAAGGTCCTTTGTCATCATGAACCTAGCCAAGGCCTCTATAATACACTATTACTTTTCTTTACAAGGTTATTTTACCTGGAGTGGTTTATGTTTGTCCTAAATGCAGCTAACACCGTTTTCAGCTTCCTTGCGATACTACTGGGTGGGATCCACAGTGACATGTCAGAAAATTGAGTTGTCAAATTCTCTCCTCTTTTCATAGTCATCAACTATGTGGGCAAAAAAGACCTTCATAAGACTAAAAAAACTGCAACACAACAAAAATTATAAAATATCTTGCTTTACTTATTTACTATAATTCAAATATTGAGATTTATTATATGAATGGCCAGTCCCAAGGGAACTAGAATGCAAAGATGAGTAAGAATTTGGCAATGTATTATCAACTGGATAACATGTATTTGAAAACTTCATATAATCTCAGAGGCTGTAACTGACTACTTGCTGAAATCAATTAAGTTTTATTGGAAATAAACACAATAAATTGTTTTACTTATCTCTGAAATCAGATTATGAAAATTCTAGACAAGCATTACTATTATCACATAATTCCATAAGTTACTTTCTACTACATTATTATTTTACTACAAGTTAAGACCTACAAGAAATAAAACATCAGTTCAGTTTACAAAAATTACAAGACTTTTGGGCAACCCCCTCGGGTTCCCTCCCTCCTTGGGAGCTTTGTACTACCACTTTGCTATCGCTCAATAAACCTTGCACTGGGTGTTATACAAAAACAATGCATCTTGGATCACTACATCAAAAATTAATGATGTATTGTATGGTGACTAACATAACATAATAAAATAAAATGAAATTAAATTAAAAAAAAAAACAACCTTGCTTTGCTGCCCACCAAAAAAGAAAGAAAGAAAAGAAAAAGACTTCTGGTATCACCTGCATGGGAATCCTGAAAAAGTTAAACTCACTGAAACAGACTATAATGGTGGTTGCCTTGGGCTGACGGGGTGTGGAAAATGGGGAGATGCTTATCAAAGGGTATAGACTTTTTCTTTTTATTATGCTATGTTAATCACTATACATTACATCATTAGTTTTTGATGTAGTGTTCCATGATTCTTGTTTGCATATAACACCCAGTGCTCCATGCAGTGTGTGCCCTCTTTAATACCCATCACCAAGCTAACCCATCCTCCCACCCCCTCCCCTCTAGAACCCTCAGTTTGTTTTTCAGAGTCCATCGTCTCTCATGGTTCGTCTCCCCCTCTGATTCCCCCCCCTTCATTCTTCCAAAGGGTATAGACTTTTAATTATAAGATGAGTTAAGTTCAAGGGATCTAATATACAGCATGGTGATTACAGTTAACAGTACTGTATTATAATATTTGAAATTTGCCAAGAGTAGATCTTAAATGTTCTCGCCACAAAAAAAAAAAGGTAACTATATAAGGTGCTGGAGTGTTAACTAACCTTGTTGTAGTAATCTTTTCACAATATAGATGTATAGTAAATCATCACGTAACACATCTTAAAATTATACATTATTTATCAATTACATATTGATAAAGCTGAAAAATTACAGGACTTCTAAAATTTTACATGATTGAAGAGTAATGAGTTCATGAAGGCAGGAAGCTACATCACTTTTTACACACTTTTATACTAAGTCCCAGTTTACCTATCAGATCATATAAACACAAAATACCACAAAAAAACTCAAAACCATAAAGATTTAAGGTAACATAACTATTAAATCCCAGAATTCTATTTGAAACTGTTATGTGAACCACAATGAGAAACCTGTATTGGTGTGCAATGTGTACATATTCATGAAGTTACTGTTAATAAATGTGACCAGGAAATCAAGAGGTCATTGCCCAACTGTGCTTTAGATATAACGTGTAACTCATGTGAATGCAGAATGGGAAAAATCCTAAGGGAAAAGTATTTACTGCCATGAGTGTTTGAAAACTCTTATGTTATTATGTGTTCACAATGGAACTCTGTAGAAGCTTCTATCTAGCAATCTATAACAAAAGATCCACATTCAACTTACACACCACATGCAATTATAGGAGTATCTGTGCCAAGTATTTTTTCAATATATGTTCCCACAATCAAGGTTATCAAACAATTCAAGGAAGTTCTAGGCAGAGAATATTACCACCAAATCAAAACACCCATTAGAAGTAAGCATCTTGCAGAATCTAGAGTTCTTGTCACATGCGAAAGTGGCGTTCAACTTTACTTAAGGAAATGTGAGGGAACAGGTTTTCTTCGAATATGATGCACAATTGGGGTGCCTGGGTGGCTCAGTTGTTACACCTTCGGCTCAGGTCATGATCCCAGGGTTCTGGGATCAAGCCCAGCATCAGGCCCCCTGCTCAGTGGGAAGCCTACTTCTCCCTCTCCCATTCCCCCTGCTTATGTTCCCTCTCTCGATGTCTCTGTCAAATAAATACATAAAATCTTAAAAAAAAAGATGCACAATCACTCATGCCAAAATCTAAGGACCATCCACATTAGCAGATCTATGCAAGTAGGAAAGTTTTCCTTTCAAAACAGGAAAAAGTACCATAAATTATTCAAAAGTAGGTCCAGAGAGCCAACTGCATATAAAACAAGGCTCTTTGCATACCACCCACACAATTTAGAGCAGAAGTTCTAAGTCATATATATCAGAGTCAATTTTATCTTAACAGAAATGCTTTGCCTTCAAAGATCCTGATAAAGTACTTTGCCTAGGGCTCTAGTAACCAAGAAGTTCCATTGTAACATTCACAATCTCTAAAGTAAGTATCACATCTCTCTTATACAAACCAACTAAACCAAGGAGGACCTGGCTACTTTATGTTCCCTTCCTGATAGTGGCCATCAAGACTAGATACTACTTTGGGAGAGACCATATAAATTTGGTGACAACAACTGCAGTAATTTTGAGGGTCCCTTTTCCTTGGGAGACTATTAGTTGAAAGGTCATGCTTTAAAAGATGGAAATTGAAGGGGTACCTAGCTGGCTCACTCAGTAGAGCATATGACTCTTAGTCTCAGGGCTGTGATATGGAGCTCTACTTTGGATATAGAGATTACTTAAAAATAAAATCTTTTTAAAAATTAAAAATAAAAAATAAAAGATGGAAATGGTGATATACACACAACCTTTATTTGGTAAAATCAAAGAAGAAGGTGCAATCTACCAGTCTGAAGTTACTAAGGAGTTAAAACCAATCTTTAACTCCTATTTTATAAACTACTCTTTCAATCAATAAATACTGATTGATTGCCCAGTTGAAAGCTTAGCAGTGAAATCTAAAAAAACTCTTCCCTCTTCCTTTTAAAAGTGAGTTCATCACTATTGCATAACCAACTCAAACTGGACCTAGATATTTGGGCATCTGGAAGAGACTGTCCACTCCTCTAAACACTTTCAGTACATCACTAAGTGATGCAATTGGATAATTTGTACTCAAGAGTATCAACTACATTTTAGGGTATAAGTTATCTGTATTTTAAGTAACGCAACTTACCCAAATATAAAATCTCCCTGGCTCCCAGTACCCAGGTTCTTCCATTAATTTAAAAATTTATAAGGAAATACTTACTGGTAGGTAGTGATGATTATTCCAGGATCATATCATCTATTCTGATCACACAAGTCACAAGGGCACTGTAGAAGCTCAGCAACTGAGATAATCTTCCATGAAAAGGAGTATCTCCAATCCCAAATGCTTTGATTTAATGAGCAAAGTCTGATTCAGTACCACAGTTTCCTTCCATAGGTGGCCTTACAAGGCCTTTCATCCCATCCTTTCTTCCCTTCAGGTATGTATGAAAGAGGAAGATGCCATATGTGAGGCTTAGCTTAGCCACTTAACCTCCTGGTTAAGGGTTTTCTTTTGTGTTAAGGTTATGGACTGATACCACTCAATGCACAAAGTGAAAGTTCGGAAGCTTAATCAGGTATCACAACCATTTTATCTTAAGAATTAAAGAGAAAATTATTTAAATGCATTGCTTATCAGAATTCACCTAGTCCATAATAACTTCAAGACCAGAAAAATCCCAGTCTTCACTTTGATCTCAACAAAATCAACAGGCAAAAAAATGTACAACATACAACAGTACCTCGCAGTTTAATTGCTCTGTGCATTTATTAGCTAATATTAATGCAGCAAGGAGGAAACAATAGCTCACAAACACTCTACACAATTTCACAAGACACATTGCAGGGAAAAAAGTGACTTAGGAAGGATCAACAGTATCCTAGGGTCTTGGTGGACGCATTCCTGGGGGAGGTGGACCTGGGGGGGAAAAAAAAAGCAAAATTCCATGGGACCATTAGAAAAACATCACGTAAGTATTAAGGGGCCCAGCTGGCACCACTGCACAAAAGTGTAGCCACTCACCTCTAATTCCTGGTGGAGGGGGTCTCATTCCTGGAGGGGGCATGCCTATTGGCGTCCCTCGAGCAGGGGGAAGCCCAATTGGTGGGCCCATGGGTGGTCTCATACCAGGTGGAGGAGCCATAATGCCTAGAGAAGAAAAACGGCAGAGAGAAAGTCCTCATAAATAAGCTCAGCTAAAATGACAGAATAAAATACAAGATAATATTTAAAGAAATGGGCCCAGATACTGAGTAGAGAGTCGAACAATTTTTCCTGGACCATTACCATGTAAGCCATCCCCAACAATAGAGTCCACAGCTTTTCATTAAAAACTGTTTAAAAGTGGGAAACATAATCTAAGCAACTAGTTAGGTACTTAGGCTGTTCCTTAGTTCAGTGTCTTCTTAAGAGTATTTTTAGTCCTCACTTCCTCCAGATAAAGTATTTTTTCACATAACTATATATATATATGCGCCAAACTCTCTTACTTCGGTGTAATTTCCTTACCGGGAGGTGGTGTTGCTCGGCCCACAGGAGTGGGTGGGGTCCCCCGTCCTGGTGGGTACTGAGTTGGGGCTCCAGCAATGCTGGCTGTGGCAGCAACTGCAGCAGCCGCTACAGTGCCTCTTCCCTGTGGAGTCATTACCTGAGAAGGCACGTCAGATACAGTCAAGGTAAGGCACAGCCTCTCCTTGTTCAAACACAAAATAATTGGTGGATACCATGGCCTATTAAATATGAAATAATTATAGCAATTTTGTATTTCTCCCATTATTTTCATTTTAAAAATCTTGGCACACTAATACATCCTCCTAAAACCCTACATTCCCTTTTTTAACCTATTAAGTCCTTTCACATTTTCTCAACTCTGGTTTACCCATCCGTATTTCTCCTTACTCACCAATAGTGGTGAGTTCCTCTTATCACGATGGCTCTAATCCTTTCCCCTCCTAACGTGTATTTGTCTTTCAGCACCCGCTGTAACATGCTGCTTACAGAGCACAGGATGTGCACTCAGGCTTTTAAACCTATTCAGCCTCTAGGCACTTTCTCTCGGTAATATAAAACCCTCTAGTTCCTCACCTGTTGGGATGGCCCCCCAACCCCTCGGACAGGGCCTGCTAATCCAGCAGGAGCTTGGGGAATTGGAACACCAGCTGGCACTCCTCTGCCAGCTGCCCTGCCAACCCCAGGACCTCCTGCAGCTCCAGCAAGTGGTACCCGAGCAATGCCAGTCTGAAACAAGAAAAATTATTTGAAATCAAATGATTTACCAACGTTATGAATAGTCTTATTCCTAAAAGATCACTCTTCCCACTATCTTCCCACACCACCTAGCTTGTATTAATTCTATATTCAAAGGAATAGATAAGTACGCCATGGAGGCATTCAACAGATTAAATGTACATATGTCAAATTTTGAGTACATATAAATAAGCCACTCCCACCCTTCTCTAAGTAGTCCCCAGCACATAGAATAATTCATCATAAAGTCTTTAATCACCAAATATGGACAAGTCAGCACTGACATTAAGTGCTAGGCACATTTTACTTGACAAATGTGTACTATTATTGTGCCTCTTTGTACCCTCATTTAGCAAACATCTCAAATAATGTGATGTCTTCCACATTAATATTCTGTCCTACCCTACAGCTTCCTTACATCTTTGGGGGGTGGTCCTTCCACAGTCATGGAAACCAAGTTCTCCCCACGTAGTAACACCAGACCCAAAACCCGCTTTTCTTCACGCTCTGGCTGCTTCGCATTCTTTGGCCTATAAATCAAAAGTAAACTTTGTTAAGATAAGTTAGCGATCAGTCACTAAAATTTACAGTTAAGTATCAACTAAGACAGTAACTGATGGAAGACAATAATTGATGGAAGATATTCATGCTAAGTTATGACGAAACAAAGACAAGATACAAAAACACTAGACTCACTGACATATAAGGGTAAATGGTAAAGCCCTTTTCCTATCAAAATTTTCCAGAATGTTCCTCAGTGTTATATTTCAGCAAGACTAATTTCTTCTTTGTTAAACAGAGATGCAAATTATGTGGCTAAAACTTTTAAGACAAGTAAACTGAAATGTGTTTTCATGTTTACATGGGAAGTAAGTTTTTTAAAATTATTTTTTTAAGTAAATCTGGATGACAGACAGCTAAAATAGTTAATAGTAACAGGCAATGATGTCATACCAAATGATAAAGAAAAAATAAGGCTTTGAGTAAGAGATGCCTATGCATTTCTGGCCTTACCACTTATTATATAACCATGGGGAATTAAAAACAAATTAAAAAAAAAAAGAGAAACCTTGTGTAGAGTCACAACTGTCAGCAGCAAAAATCATACATCCATGAGGCATATACTACATAATACAGGTAAAAGCAACTGACAGTGCCATTCAACAATCCTAAGTATTATCAGAGAATAATGTGCAACTTAAAGCATTATGCATGTGAAATTATCCCTATAACTTAGTGAGAAAAGTGGAACAGAAATTAATATGCCTAAAACTCTCAAATACCTTTAGAATTTTCACTATCATAGGGATTCTTGTATTTTAGGGAAAAATTCTGGATTATTTACACTCACAAAAAAAATAACACTGAAACATCCACCATCCTAGAATATCTGAAATAATCCTACTTCGTGTGCGGGGAGGAGACTGAGAATACATGAAAAGGGAAAGATGAGGAATGTTTTTTGCCTGAGAGGAATAGACTTAAGAGTACAGCAGACAACTGGTGCTGAGCATCGCCTTTTTCTTCGTATTTAATAAAACCTATGTGAAGTAGGCAAATTAAACGTCTGTACAGTTTATCACTGACTGTGGAAATAAAGTAAATCAAGCCAAGAATCCAGGGTGATGCCTCTCAAGTTCTGCCCCATGATAAAAGCCTGAAACAAAGCCATCTTGAATGTCCAGAGATGATATTTTACAAGCACCAACTCAACTGCTCTGAATGATAAGTCAACTGGGTGGAAGTAGGATGCCACTAAAATCCACCAATTTCTGTGATCTTATTGCAGATGGTCAACAGTTCCCTGAGAAAGGAAGCTCCCTGTTCACAGGTATAAACCGGGTAGCCTAATGTGGTAAGGCACAAACACAAAGGTTATTCCTGAAGAAATGAAATGGGCAAATCACAAATACAATAAGCAAAGAGGGTTAAGAATGGACACCAAATCAACACTGCACATGATGATTTAGACAAAACAAGGACCATGCAAACAGGCTAGCAGAACAAATGTTAAAACTAGCCTGGCGTATTCTAATATCCTAACTCCTCAACCATTAAGAACAAATTGTTATTCTTACAATTCCTTCAGTCTGAAGAAATGCTACAGAACCTAACCTATCAATAACATTTCATAACTTTTTAAATAAATATAACTTGATACTCTGCTCATACTGTAAGTTCTTTCCAAATTAAGTTCATGAGTATGTTTGCAAACTTAAAACAGTAGTGTAAATACACTGACTTTAAGACGGGGAGACTGATCCAATTCAGTGATGGTTTAGGTTAGACAATCGATTAGCCCTGCCACATTTTCCCTCCCTCCTTAACAGTTATCCTCTATCATCCCTTACTCCTATTACCCTCTCCCTCTGTCTCTCACTGTCCAAACCCAAAGTGGTCTTACTTGATCTTTCTGAATTCATCACAATCACAGAGGATCAAGTTCATATGCTTGTCAAAAGCCTTAAAGGTGCCAATGAAGATTCGGCCATCTTGCAAGATACATCTCATTCTATAGTCAATGTGCTGCAGCATCTTGCTGCTCTTTCCCACAGTCTGAAAGGAGTAAGAAAAGTTGTCACTCATCAGCTTGTCTCTCCACCATGTCTTCCCTATTCCTATATCAATCCAAACTTGGTTTCCTTAACACATCTTCCCTCACATGTTTTCTCCAAAAATCCCTTCAGTCTCAAGATGCTGGATCAAATTTAGGCCCAGGACAACTATACTCCTCTGTGGAACCCTCTACTTCTCAGAATGTGTCCCTATGCAGTTTCCCATCATCCTAACTATATTTCCCTAACTGTATTTCTTCCCCAACAGATTCACAAACCTAGTTTCATGTTAGTATTCTATCATTCTAATTCCTCTCCTTCCCCAATTTTAATCCCAAATCCCACCATCTTTTAGAACACTCGACCCCATGGACTATTTCTTTTCCCCTAGACATGTACCCAAACAGTGGGAAATTCCTACCTCCATCAGAAACTTTCCAATTCCCATCAACCCAATGCAAATACAAACTACTATTTAGTTCCCCAAAGACCTTTATCCTAGTTATATCACACCCCACATCCCCTCCCATTCAGAACTTGGATCGGTGTTTCTCAAACTTTCTTCAGTTTCATTTATCCTACTAAGTCACCTTTTAAAAATATTTTTATCCTAAATCACCCACTCCACTGGAAGTTTAATATGTTGATAAATCTGTATCTCTATTTATATACTGTAGTCCTCAGGAAGACCACAAGCTATTGTAAAATCTAATATTCCTTCCACTTCTCCAAATCAATTTTTGCTGCTTTGAGGTATCTTTCCTGTTGGGAATACATGCTGTAAGTTATTTAAACTTTAACAGAACCACAAAACCGATTAGTGTATTTTATCTCTACAGACTGTTTATTATTGTATACTTCTCATGCCGTGAATTGCTAAACCCCTCCATTTTTAATGTAGACTTTATGTGTATTATAACCTGAGTCTTCCATCTACTAGATTGTCCCTTACTATTATAAATCAAAATGAAAATTCCCTTCTGTATTTTCTCACATATAAGATCCCTCTTAAGATATTTTCAACCATTTAATCACTACAATAGAACAACAGACATAGCTCTCCTTCAGTTGATACATCATACAATGAGATACCATCTCTAAAGACTGATTCCTTATTTCTAACATTAAGAACCCAAAGACACCCCACACTCTGGTAAACCATTATATTAGGCCCTTCCAGTAGCTTTTCACCCTTCTGTCTTAATATACATCTTACCATGGTTGCTGTTCCACCAAATCCAATGTCCACAGTAAGGTTTCAGGATCCTTAAGACCTAAGGGAAGGCTACAGATAAAGGTATGACGCAGGTTCTCCTATAAACAATGCAAGCTTGGGGCAGAAGCTTCAAACAGTAGATGGAGCCTGCAGAGGAAAGCATGATCTAGCTGCACTGCAATCTACCATGTTTAAAAACAGGCAGACAATTTTTTATGAAAATCATTTTAAGAGACATGTTCAAAAGACTTCCCATGTTCTTATACCCACCAAGTGAACACCAAATTTCACTATTCCCTCACCTTAATTCCCCCATTTTATGCACTTAAAATTGACAAAGTTTATTAAATTTTTGCTTTATGCAGAAATTTTTAAATGTTTCAAAAATTGCTTTTATTTCCCATTCCAAAAACTGATCTTTTTTCTTTCCATTCTTATTTTAGGTAGTGCTTCATTCTCTGGTCCCAAGTCAACACCGTTTCATCGCAATTTCAACATTTTGATATCCTTATGTTTAGTCATCTGAATTACTGTCCTGAGGTAGGTTAAAACTTTTGCTTCCTAGTTAAACCACCTAAATGTTTTCAACCTCAATCTCCCCCGACTCCTCAACCCTGCCAAAAGCATTTCAAAATAATGCTAGATTATCTTTCTTTACCAAGAACCAAATGCATTATCATGTACCTGCTTATGACTTCCTACATTAAAATAGGATACAACTGATACTTGTTTATATGGATATATGGGCAACTTTCTTAGCAATCAAAAAAAACATGCATTATTACAACAGTGTTATTTTTCCCAATATACTAATGAAAATGTTCTTGAGTCTGGAAACCAAATATAGTCAAAACTGGAAAAGGGTCTCAAGCTACTAATTATACTTATTTGAAAAGTAAACACACAAATTAGACTTGAATGGGAATTTGGCTTTATGCATAAATGTAGCCCCGTATCATAAACAAAATCTGATATAATTTTACTTTTAACAATACAGACATTAAAATTGCTGTTTTCAACAGAGACGCTTTTCAAACAGCAATGTACACTGGTTAAGTAAATTATGAATTATTTATTTCAGGATGTGAAAATAAAATCATTTAAATTGTGGGTGTGAACTGTAACATCAAAACAATACTGTAAAAGAATGTTTTGAGGATACAGTTTTCCGTGTGGAACTACAGGACACTAGATAAGAAGGAAACAGAATAGTATGAAAGAAATAATTCAGTTAAGGGTGTAAGATGTAGATGTTGCCCCATAATTATAAAAATCTGATGGCTGTTAAATGCATTTTATGAGAATTTGGAGTATCAGATTGTCTAAAAAAATAAATTCATCATTACTCAGAATATCTCTTAACCTTTTTTCTCCAAATGCAAATTGCCATGCACCATTTGTGCCTTTTTTCTGAAAGACAATCTACCTATATCCTCAACCCTGTCCATATTTCTCTAACATTTTTAAAAAAAAAAAAATTATTTATTTGAGAGAGAGAGATCGCACAAGCAGGGGGATGGGAGTGGGGCAAAGGGAGAATCAGACTCCCCACTGAGCAGGGAGCCTGATGTGGGGCTGAACCAAAGTCAGATGCTCAACAGACTGAGCCACCCAGGAGCCCATCCAGCATTTATCTTAACTGACTACAATATCTATACACTTGTTTCTTCTCCCATCTACCTAATTTACGTCTTTAAAGACACAATGACATCAGGGATAACCCCCCTTTTGTAGCATCCAATATTTGTACATGAATTAATGTTTTGCATAAAACTGACATGTAAAGATCTCAAAAGATCTATTCAAATCAGCAGACTAATGTACCCAACCCTCCCCAAATAAATGTAGTTTTTTTTTTATTTGAATTCAATTAGCCAACATATGAGTAGTTTAAGGCCTATAATATAGATGTTCTTAATCCTGACAGGATTACCTATGAAGCTGACTAAATCCTACACTTATTTTTAAAGTAGCAATTTTCATTCTTTAGCAATTTTTATAATATTGTATCTATTAAGATATAAAGTCTTCAGCAATCCATTGTTAACAGAAAGTAAATTATCTACAGAAATAGAAAAAATACACATAGAAACAGAAAGTAAATTAAATGGTAACCTGAAGTTGGGAGTGGAAACAGGGAATGTATGTAAATGAGCATGAAGGATCTTACTTTGGTAATGCAGCATCCTAAAAGCACCAGACAATGGTTGCAAAAGTCAGTATATTTATGAAAAAATTAGGTGCATTTTATGGTATATAAACTATAAATCAAAAAAGCGGTTTTTAAAATGTAAAATGTCAAGACCTTCACATAATGTACAAAGTTTATAACATTACTTTTTATATCGCCATTAGTGAAAAAAAATAAAAACAAAAACAAAGAATGCTAACCATTCAACAAGACACTATTACTGGAGTACACACCCTCTACCATCAACAATGGAGACGTACTACCAGACACTGCACCGCAAGACCATGATTATTAGAACAAAAGAAAAAAACAGTAGGGCTAGATTTCAAGAGTTCATTTAAGGGAAAAAAAATGTAATCACTGAAAAGTTTCTTATGTAAGGATGTAATGGAACCCAGCATCAAACGTGCATTTACAGTGAATTTGTAGTCAGTCACCTTTCCAATAAAAATTTAAAATTCAGAAACAAAATTTTACCTTCAGATGCCAAAAAGATTCGAGTACAGATTTCCCTATCAGCTTCAGTTTAAATGTTCTGTCCCAACTGGCATTTCAGTGAACACATAACTATCAGGCTTAATTCATAGTTTAACTTAAAGAAACCAACAAATCCAAACATTTCCTTTGTATAGTGGAAGAGTAAAAAGGAAAGGCCAGTTGCAGTCCTGTTTCTGTCCATCACCTAACCTGCTGAGTTTATAAACCCCTTCCACATCTACTAGATGTTGTTAACCAGTTATCAAGTATAAAAATGTACCTGCAGATGTGAGTCATAACCTAAAGAACTGGAGACCTAAAGAACTGGGAACACAGACGTGTAATATAATATAAAATATTCTATATAAATAAGAGATATACATTTTACTCACAACTCAGAATAGGGGTTGACTGAAGTGATTAAGGAAAGACTCTCCTTAACGAATAGGACCTAAGATTTAGAAAGTTATCTCTTATTCCTAAATTTAGTACACCATAATCATGAACCCTTATAAGCGAAAGGATGTTTCACTTTGGAGATTGATCAAATTTATCTCCATAGCAAATGACATCAACATGCTTCATGAAGAAGAGCGTAAGAGCACAACATCACATTGCACTGATGAATTAGCAGTTATGATAAATCTCCTTACATCAAAAAGCATAAGCAAATAAATGGCCCCCTGACTCAAACATCCTGAGATGCCTCACAAAAGAAGTTCTTAAACTTTTGGAAAGTCTGGACTTTCAAATGATTAAACTTTATAAAAATTTAAGTGAAAAGATAAGATGGTCAAACTTGTCCAAGATACATACAACAAATGAGAAATCATATAATAATGGTAATGCATTAGTGCTCACTCAAATCTGGTAAAATATCACACCCTTCACAGAAAATGTGCAAAAAAGTTTAACAAGTAAAAGGAGAAAACACAATAAATGGAAAAAAGTATTCATCCACAAAGCAATGCCAATTAAAACCATACACACACACACACAAAAAAACAATTTTCCATTTTTGGAACTGTTTATTTATCAAAGAAAAAGACACAAAGATGGTACTGAGAAACTAGCACTAGTAGTAATTATTCTTGATGGCAAACAATGCTTATGATGCTGTCAGAAAGCAATGTAACAAAACATTTAAGAGTCATACTAATGTGTATACCCTACAGTCCACAATTGGATCCTTATCCTAATAAATTTAAGATACCAAATATATCTTTTAAATATAGAATATTTATAAAAGCATAGCAAACTAGAAAAAAACAAGTACAAGGGAAAGTAAATCATGAATAAACTATCATTTATTCATTAGAATAATTATCATTATGATGACTATAATAAAATGAGGAAACATTAGTGATATACATTTAAGTGAAATAAATACAAAATAAATTCATTTAAAAGCATGATTCCAACTTAAAAAAAGCAAATGGGGAAAATGAAAGAAAATTCAACCTTACGCTGTGGCTGAAACATGGGTTTTAAAATCTTTGGTTTAACTCCCCATTTTTCTTGTCTATCACTTGGAAGCTTTAGATTTTTATTGTAAAAAAGGAAACATACCAATTGTTAAAATGTCTTTAAAAACTACCCATCTACATTTATTCTTTAACATGATTCTTAGACTTGACCTTATCCCAGAAATTTATCTGGTTCCCTACCCTATAATGTTCACTTTCATGTAACTTCCTTTATAACCCCTTTCTCTTCACCACCTTCTATAGTATCACCAGTCCCCCACTGTCCCAACTTGGTGTTTTCATCTTCAAATGTGATTCTCTAAGAAAGATGCCAGAGAACTTTCTTTTAAAGAAGAAGATATATTTCAAGCTTTACCTGCCATTCAATCTGTCACAACTACACCAATCTGCTGCTGTAGTGACAAATACAGCAACAGACCATACACAAACGAAAGGACATGGCTGTGTGCCAATAAAATTTTCTTTAGGAAAAGTGAGTGGGTCAGATACTTTACTAACCCCTGCTCTAAAACAATCCTAGTAAAAAGTGCTGTTTAACTAGCACTTGAAACTAAAATAAAAAATAGTATCAGAAAACCAGATGATCCTATATGAAGATCATAATGTATGACTTAAATATTATATGGGTGCTTGGCTGGCTCAGCTGGTAGAGCATGTGAGTCTTGATCATAAGCCCCAGGTAAATAAATAAATAATTATACTTAGGAACTTACAAGAGTATATGAGCTACACTGAAGAGCCAAAAAACTCCTGGTTAAAAAAAAAATCTGCTTTTCTCACTTAATCATTTAAAAATGGCCTTACTCTGGGGAACAGCTGGGGACAATGATCAGATTCCACTGTCTGAAATCAATGCCACTGCCCTGCAATCAGCTCCAGGTAATTACTGGAGAATGCTGAATAAAGGATGCAGAAGGGGAGAATTCTCAGAAAATCTGTTTTGTATCTTTTAATTTAAAACTCAAAATAGTGGCTATAAACAGGCCTAATTAATGTGCGTTGAGAGGTAATACACCAAAACAGAAATAAAGAAAATCTAGAACAAAACTCATCAATAGGCTCCTGTCTCCTACTTTCTAAATTTGCATTACAGGCATTCACATATTAAAATTTAAAAAAGGTCACATAAAACATTAAAAGACAGACTGTAAATAAATCTACATCACATTGAAAAAATCATGGATAATATTTTTATTACATTGTCAGCTGAATCAAATACATTGATACATTGTCAGCTGATTCAAATACGTTGTTGAAAACAAAAAAGTGAAAAAAGACAAAACAAAAAAAGCAATAATTAGTAAAAAGGCATGGAAAATTATTTAGCTTATTTGGTTATGAATGTGATGTGTCTTTATAATTCAGTAGGCACAAATGATATGTAATTAAAACAACCAATGCAGGTAAAAGTGTATCGTAACTGGCATTCCATTTTTTTCCCATTATTTATTCAGGGTAATGGAGACTAATACTTTGAAATATAATTTAGAAAATGTACCTAAGCTAATATTTCTGATTCAGTTTATTTTCACATCTTCATATCTGAGTAAATGATCCTATCTAATATGTTATGCTTGGCAGTTCACTGAAGCTTTATTGAAACTACCAGGAAAAAGATGAAGTTTCTCACAAAAGGTAATTACAAAACATTCACTAGCAGGATATTCAGCATCCATTTATAATGCAGTATGTTTATATAATATTAATTGGAAAACCAATAGAAATTAGATACAAATAAACTACCTAAAAAGCATGCACTAAAATGACTGGGAAACTAAGTGTCGGGTTAAGAAGACCAAGGTCCTATTGCTTGCTTTTACTTCTTTAATCTTTCTGCAATGTGATTATATGAATTTTTTTATTTAAATTCAATTATGAAATTTTTAAGAAAAAAAATGTATTTTAACATATCCCAAGTAATTAAGTGACCTCCAAACACACTATTTATTTATTCCTAACCATGACTCAATCAGTTCTAACCTGTTTTTTCACTTGGAAATCAGCTACCTGGATGTTCCAATACCGCTTTAACCACCTCTTGGTGTCTCAGCTAAGAATGCCTGTCTCAGTTCCGCCTGGAAATCCACCACAGGTATTTGCTGCTGCTGAGATCGCCTTGGGTACAGCTGACACCTATGACAAGAGCACAATATGTAAAAATGAATATAAATGAGAAGAGATTTTCCTATATGGGTAACAATATGAAAGAAAATGTGTAGACCCTTACATTTAAGGAGAGACTCAATTAGGGTCAGAGCTTCCCATTACTTTTGTGAAGAGACTGGAAGAAGAAATAGGAGTCTCTGTACACAGAATGTGCAAGGAACAAAAGGATACTTACTACTTTAGGGATACTACCCAAGAAACTTTAAAATAAAAAAAAAATTCTTTTGTTTTAAAAAGCCCTGTGGAAAAACCATCAGAACCATACGCATTACTCACTTTCCAATCCTATCTGGAAACAATTCTTTAACCCTTAGCAAGAAGAGGGAGGCATTTGCTAAGGCCATTTCCAGCAAGATATTAAGGCTGTTATCCATACTAAATACTCCAAGGAGTAACCACCTGAAACAAGGAACTACCAGAGCCCAGAATTTTAGGCTCTCAAACTATATAAACTGACTACCTATTAGTTGGAAGGGAATTCCAGACAAAAGTCCTCAGTACATCCGTATGGATCAGTAATCTGGCTGTGAATCTGATTCTGTAAATTATGATGTAGGAAATCTTACTGGCTAACAAGACAAGCATTAAGAAAAAAAAAATCACCAGCAATTCAGCCCTTGTTAAGTGTGTTACGTGTGCATATATATACGCACATACATGTGCATATATATACACACATACATGTGCATATATATGTGTGTGTGTCTATTTATGAAACTACTCAATAGCAGATTTGGAAATGGGCCTGAAAAAAAGATATTCCACTATTTTTCTACAGTTTTTAAATGGCATTTTTAAGATTCTGTTAAATAAAAAGAATTAGGTTGGAATTTCTTCATGGCTCATGGAAGGTAACCTCTAAATTCTCAAATTTACCAAGTGATAGAAGTATCTTCGTTATTCTTGGTGGCCTCTTGGATCATACCTGAGTTAACACTAATAAGATTATTCAGGACAGGGGCTGGCCAAGCCACAAAGACCAACTATGTGATTAGAGTGTGGGGCCCGTGGTCAACCACATGGTCAATGACTCAATCATGTTTAAATAATGAAACTCTAATAAAAACTCTAGAAGGCAGGGTGCTTGGGTGGCTCAGTTGGTTGAGCGTCTGCCTTCAGCTCAAGTCATGATCCTGGGGTCCTGGGATCTAACCCCATGCTGGGCTCCCGGCTCAGCAGGGAGTCTGCTTCTCCCTCTGCCTCTCCCTCCCCCCTGCTCATGCTCTCTCTCTCTCTCAAATAAATAAATGAAATATTAAAAAAAAAAAAAAACTCTAGAAAGCACCCAAAGTTCTGGTGAGTTTCCTGTTTGGCGATATACATACATTGATGAGCTGAGAGTATTACAACCTAAGGACATGAAGTTATGGATCTTGTCCTATGAGTCTCTACATTTGGCTTATCCTGACCTGTATCCCCTATAGTAAACTTAATAGTAAGTGTAGTGCTTTTCTTGAGTGCTGTGAAAATTATGGAACCTGAGGAAATAGTGGAAACCTTGAATCTCTATCCAGATGCTGAGAAGTGCAGGTGGCCTAGAAACTCTGGGGCTTGCAGTTGCTATCTGTTTTGAGGGTAATCTTAGGAGGGACTGTACCCTTAACATGTCAAAACTGCACTAACTCCATTAAGAGTCTTCATTACATTGCTCATGCTTTTTAAATTGTCCCATTTTTATTTAGGTATTCTTAGTTCCAATCCTTTATTACCAAATGGCAACTAAGAGTCTAACCTAATATGGTTCTAAAAGTGTTTCAGAGAAAACAAAAATATATTCCTTGACCCTCTTAAACTCCTACTGGAGTGTTCCTCTTGGGTTTAACCTGAAACCCAGCTGCATACTAAACTAAAACTGGAGAAAATAAAATGCAGTACATGTAATATTCAGTTCATAAAATGCAGAATATAATTTAGAAAGACATATAAAAGGGTGCATAAAATAGATTCTCCAGAAGACTCTCCAGCCCCAATCTCCAAATTCTCTCAAATTTACAATGCATCAAGAAACAGGAAAGACATTCACCAGCCCCAAAGATCAAAAACTGATTTACTTGATAGATCTATCGGAAGATGGTATAACCATCAATTCCAAGAATAAAAACCAGTGAGCTTCTATTAACAATTACTGTTGGTCTGTGAGAGGTTTCGTCTGCATTGTTTTGGTTTTTATTCAATTTTGTTTTGTATCTTGGATGGAACATGAATAGCAAATCTTTATTAGCATTAGAACCAGTACCACACAATTTCTCAGGAATACTGACTTTTAGCACTTATGGTTTGGGAAAATGTGGGATATTGATGGATTATCATCAAAATAAACAGACTAACTCTTAACTATCCCAATCCTGAGAGAATTCTGAGCATATGTATCAGTATGCAAGGCTTAGCGAGTATCAATACTGCTTACCCATTTTATAATCCACTTACTCTCAAAATGGAGATAACTGACTGGGGAAATTACACTATTTCCCTAACTCAAAACTCCCCTGCCCATTTAGCACCCTGTAGTATTTATACGTAATATAAACAGCAGAGGTCAGGAAATGAACTTATTTTTTCTTTGAAAGCAACAAAATGTTTCCATGGCTTTGGACAAGAAAATGACACCTAAAGAGGTCTTAAAGAAAATGAGATTACCTGTTATGCTGGTTCACACTGGTCCTGCATAAGATAAAAGCTCTAACAAAATTTAACTATGACAGAACCATTACCCACTAACAAAAGATCCTCCCCTCAAGAGAATCCCCCATACCTCAATCACAATCTCTAAACAAACTCAAGATACTTCCAGAGATTCTGGGTAAAAATGCCACTTTTAAACGCTTTTAAGTTACAAAAGACATTACCATACAAGAGAAAATTAATATGGCAAAAAGTTTATCATGCAATGAGGGGTACTGAAATGAATTTAATTAATGAAAGAAACCTATGCTTATAATATAGAAGATAATGCAAAACACTTGAATCAACCTTAATCAGGTAGTACTAACTTATGTTAAATTTTAGTAAAATGCAGTTTTCCCAAATGTGTAGGTGAGTTTTATCAATAGAATTCTACATCCCTCAAATTTGATATTTATATAATTTCTGTTTTATGTTACTAAATCACTTCTACGTTTGCAAAATTTTTTATTCATTGACCGAATGCTAATTTATGTATTCACACATATGCTGCATTATTATATATCTCCTTTATAAGGACAAATTATAGGGGCAACTGGGTGGCTCAGTTAAGTGGCCAAACTCTTGATTTTGGCTTAGGTCATGATCTCAGGGTTGTGGGGTTGAGCTCTGCTAGGGTGCCATGCTCAGCACGGAGTCTGCTTGAGATTCTCTCTTGCTCCTCCCCTCTCCCCCCCTCACTTGCACATGGCTGGTGCTCTCTCCCTCTCTCAAATACATAAATCTTTTTTAAAAAAGAACAAATTACACAGAATATCCATTCACAAAATACTTCTTTTAAATTCCCAAAATAAAAATGTAATAAAATAGTGAGCTCAGAAGAATAAATAAACAGGGAAATGGGGAAATTGTTGGCTTCACCAGTAATTTAAAATGTGCAACTGAATATATTGCAACTTTACCACGTAAAATGAGCAAATAACAAAAAACAAAAGACAAAATTCTACCCCCACTTTATAACGTCTTTTTTTTTTTTTTAAGACTTTATTTATTTGACAAAGAGAGATCACAAGTAGGCAAAGAGGCAGGCAGAGAGAGAGGGGAAGCAGGCTCCCTGCTGAGTAGAGAGCCAGATGCAGGGCTGGATCCCAGGACCCTGAGATCATGACCTGAGCCAAAGGCAGACGCTTAACCGACAGAGCCACCCAGGCTCCACTATAACAGTTTTTTTAAAAAAGCTTTATATTTGAGGAACTGAAATAAAATGTAAATAATTAATACTAATAAAGAATATTAACTTTCAAATTGACTGCCCTTATCTTTGTTAATAATAGCAAAGAAATGCAAATCAGTAAGCTACTGATAAATGAAATTGTTACTAAACCACCCATATTCTACAATCTGTAAAATAAATGAGGTGGGGTGCCTGGGTGGCTCAGTCGTTAAGCATCTGCCTTCGGCTCAGGTCATGATCCCAGGGTCCTGGGTTCGAGCCCGGGATCGGGCTCCCTGCTCAATGGGAAGCCTGCTTCTCCCTCTCCCACTCCCCCTGCTTGTGCTCCCTCTCTCGCTGTCTTTCTCTCTGTCAAATAAATAAATAAAAATATTTAAAACATAAATAAATAAAATAAATGAGGTATTTATATGCATTGAAATAGAAAGATCCCCAAGACATATTGTTGCACAACAATAAATCTCGCATATGTAAAGAGATCACAAGTAGGGGCGCCTGGGTAGCTCAGTTTTAAGCCTTGATCCCCAGGTCCTGGGAGGGTCCTGGGATCAAGCCCTGCATTGGGCTCCTTGCTCTGCGAGCCCCGCGGGAAGCCTGCTTCTCCCTCTGCCACTCCCCCTACTTGTGTTCCCTCTCTCGCTGTGTCTCTTTCTGTCAAATAAATAAAAATCTTTTAAAAAAATAAAAATTTAAAAAAGGAGATCGCAAGTATGCCTCTCCCTCTCCCCGCTTCCACATGTGCATACACATGAATGAACAGGAAAAGGTCTGAAAATATAGACATCTACATACCTGTGGATTATCTCTAGGGAGGGAAGGGCAATGGTAAGTCGAAGTAGATACTTTCTATCTCAAAGTTAAGTGTTTTATAAAGAGACGATAATCATGTATTTTTAATATTTGTAATTTTGGAAAATAACCAAATAGAACAGATTTGGGAAAGGGAAAAAAATGCTACCCACTGATTCTGTCATGATTTGTGATAATAACAAAATGCAAGATCTAATAAATACTATGTATGTATCATGTAATTAAAAATGTTGGTATATTTTGTATTAAAATCACCCTTCTGGAAACCTAAATTTAAAAGTGCATGGGGGTGCCTGGGTGGCTCAGTTGGTTAGGTGTCTGACTCTTGATTTTGGCTTCAATCAGGATCTGGGGTCCTGGGATAGAGCCCTGCATCAGGCAGGCTCCATGCTTGGTGGGGAATCTGCTGCAGATTCTCTCTCTCTCTCCCCCTCTGCCCCTCCCCCAGCTTGATCTCACACTCTCTCTCTCCCTAAAAGGAATAATTAAATCTTTTTAAAAATTAAAAAAAATAAAAGTGTACCTCTGTGTAGATATCCTATGTAAAGAGAGGAACAAATGTATACATTTCAAGGTTTTTTTTAAGATTTTATTTATGTATTTATTTGAGAGAGAGAGCATGATTGAGAGAGCAGAAGCAGCAGAGGGAGAGGGAGAAGCAGGCTCCCCGCTGAGCAGGGAGCCCGATGCGGAGCTAGATCCCAGGACTCTGGGATCATGACCAGAGCAGAAGGCAGTCGCTTAACCGACTGAGCCACCCAGGTGCCCCACATTTCAAGTTTTTAATTGGATAAATGTATTAACCAAAAATAAAAATCTGAATAATGCAGCATATGTGTGAATATATAAATTAGCATTCGGTCAATGAATAAAAAATTTTGCAAACATAGAAGTGATTTAGTAACATAAAACAGATTATATAAATATCAAATTTGAGGGATATAGAATTTTATTGATAAAACTCACCTACACATTTGGGAAAAAATGCATTTTACTAAAATTTAACATAAGTTAGTACTACCTGATTAAGGTTGATTCAAGTGTTTTGCATTATCTTCTATATTATAAGCATAGGTTTCTTTCATTAATTAAATTCATTTCAGTACCCCTCATTGCATGATACTCTATTCAACTTTGAACAAGAATTCTAAACTAAATTGATTCTCAACCCAGACTATACTCACTCTTGGTTGCTCAGTGAGGCTGTCCTTCTACGTTTGACTTGGACTTCCACCTCTGGTACGTGCTGTTCCGTAGTCCGTCTCAGGTGTAAGCGGTCCCTGAAGCAGAAAGAGAAATTTATTTTGTAAGACTTCATCAACTTTAAAATAACCACTTATTTAAAGGCTGTATTTATTTTTAAATATTTTATTTATTTATTTGCGAGAGAGAGAGAAAGTGAGAGAGCATAAGCAGGGTGAAGGGCAGAGGGAGAAGCAGACTCCTCACTGGGCACGGAGCCTGATGTGGGATTTGATCCCTGGACTCCAGGACCATGACCCGAGCTGAAGCCTTGGCTTAACTGACTGAGCCACCAAGGCGCCCCTGAAGGCTGTATTTAGAACTATATTAATATAATGGAGTTTTTAAAGTGCTTATAATATAATTAAAACAAGGTACAATAGTAATGTAAGTCAATTGTATCTCAATAAAAATGGTAGAAAAGAAACGTGGCAAAATTTTAATAAAAATATCCTCCAATAGTCAGGATCTATCCTAAAACAACTTTCTCCCTTTTGAAACTCCTAACATCAGGGTCACTTGGGTGTCTCAGTCAGCTGAGCATGTGACTCTTCGTTTCGGCTCAGGTCATGATCTCAGGTTGGTGAGATGGAGCCCCATGTTGGGCTCTGTGCTCAGCAGGCAGTCGGCTTGAGTTTCTCTCCCTCCACCCCTCCCCCCACTCATAAACACCCTCTCTTTTTCTCTCCCTCCCTCTCAAACAAATAAATTTGTAAAAAAAAAAAGAAAGAAAGAAAAAAGAAGCCCCCTGGGGGTGCCTGGATGGCTCAGTTGGTTGGGTGTCTGCCTTCGGCTCAGGTCATGGGATTGGGCCCCACATCAGGCTCCATGTTCAGTGGGGAACCTGCTTCTCCCTCTGCTGCTCCCCGTGCTTGTTCTCTCTCTCTCTCTGCCAAATAAATAAATAAAATCTTAAAAAAAAGAAAAAGCCCCCTAACATCAGAAAACTGGGGGGGTGGGATATATCAGAGAATTAAGCAAAAAGAAAATATTTCCACTTATTTTTATATTATGCAGACATAAAGCTATACATTTACAGAGATATACTTATATGCACTAACCTACTACCCATACCTACATACCCTCAAAAAATAGATGGTTTGGTTAGATTCCAAAACTGGTTTGAAATATTTTTAAAGATATTTTTAATTTATTTGAGAGAGTGAGCAGGAGCGGCGGGGTGGGGGAGGCAGGGGAGGGAGGTAGGCAGAGGGAGAGGGAGAAGCAGATTCCCTCTGAGAAGGGAGTCGGACGAGGGGCTTGATCCCAGGACCCTGAGATCATGACCTGAGTTGAAGGCAGAGGCTTAACTGAGCCACCCATGTGTCCCTGGTTTGAAAATATTTTATTAGGACAGATCTTCTAGTATAATGGAATAAAGCATAAAGTTTAAATTATAAAATTTCTACTTAAGCAACCTCCTGTGCAAATGTTGTTTTCCTAGGATTTGTAAAACAAGAAATAAAAGGGATGCTTAAACAAAAAATAAATACATAAAACCAACATAGCTACCACCATCTTATGATCTGCAGAACAGCTCACAAAATGGCTGCTCAAGGGATCTGAGCATGTAATCTCCCACCTGGGTCATCCACGTTAGAAACTACAGGAACCACTCTTATAACTGCAATTTAACAATGCTAATCAGAGAGGATAGAAGAAAAGCAGTTTACAAAAATCATGCAATGTAATATTTCCAGGGCAGAATTCATTTTTTAAAATATTTTATTTATTTATTTGACAGAGCGCAAGCACAAGTAGGCAGAGCAGTAGACAGAGGGAGAGGGAGAAGCAGGCTCCCCGCTGAGCAGAGAGCCCAACATGGGGCTGGATCCCAGGACCCTGAGATCACAACCTGAGCTGAAGGCAGCCACTTCACCAACTGAGCCACCTAGGCTCCCCTCCCTCCAGGGCAGAATTCAAGGAAGCATCCCCAAAACTAATTCTTTGAACCCTTGCTATTTTCAAATTCGTTAGATTATGCAAAATAACCCAATCAAATAGCTTTCCAATAAACCCAAGTTGCTTCACTGCTTCAAAAACTTTAGTGTTTCAATCAAGCATTAGAAATCATTTAAGGGGCGCCTGGGTGGCTCAGATGGTTAAGCGTCTGCCTTCGGCTCAGGTCATGATCCCAGGGTCCTGGGATCGAGCCTCGCACTGGGCTCCTTGCTCAGCAGGAAGCCTGCTTCTCCCTCTCCTTCTACTGCTCCCCCTGCTTGTGCTCTCTCGCTCTCTCTGTCAAATAACTAAATAAAATCTTAAAAAAAAAAAAGAAATCATTTAAAAATCACAAATGTACATAACAGATTTTTAAATCATAAAAGTATATAATATGCTAATCTCCTTGACCTTTGATTAGGCAATGGTTTCCTAGATACCTGAAGTACCAGAGAAAGGAATCCATAAATTGGATTTCATCAAAAGTAAAATACATATTTGCTTCAAAGGACACTATTAAGAAAGTGAAAATGTAACTGGCCAAATGGGAGAAAATATTTGCAATTCACACAGCTCAAGAACGCTTACAACTCAATAATAAAATGAAAAAACTCCACTTAAAAATGGGTGAAAGATTGGAACAGACTGCTTTCCACAGACATACAAATTTACATCAGCACAAAAAAAGATATTTAATATCAGTATAGTCATTAGGGAAATGCAAATAAAAACTACAAACATACTACTTCACACCTCCGGAGTGGAGGAGGAGGTGGAGAAACTGGTAGTGGGAATGTGAAATGGTATAGCCTCTGACACTTCCTAAAAATGTGAACCACATAGTTTAGCATTTGACACTAATTCAACTCCTAGAGGAAGTAAAATATATGTGCTGCCGAAGTGAACACAAGAGGGAGTTAAAAAAAACAAAATCATATAAACTTGAGTGTGAATGTTCCTAGCAGCTTTAATCTTAAGAGCCAAAAAGCAGAAACAACCCAAAGTACAACCACTAAAAAATGGATAAACCAAATATGGTGCAGTATGGTATATTCAATACAATGGAATGTCATTCAGTGCCAAAATGGAATGAAGTATTTATCGATGAAACATGGCTTCACAAATATATTTGTTAATATTATATTAAAATTATATAATAAAAAGAACTATCATAGACCTCTATGTCATAGACCATCAATTATGATTAATTGAATAGTATAATTGAAAATACCACATTACCAAAAAATAAAAAATAAATAAAAATCTTCAGTTCCTTTATCCCTTCATAGCAGTTGCTCAGTATGAAAAAGTCTGAGTTCATGGGAGAAATGAAACAGCACACAAAATTATTCAATTTTCTAAATCCATTTTTAAAGCTACATGTATGGGGTGCCTAGGTGGCTCAGTCGTTACGCGTCTGCCTTCGGCTCAGGTCATGATCCCAGGATCCTGGGATCGAGCCCCGCATCGGGCTCCCCGCTCTGTGGGAAGCCTGCTTCTCCCTCTCCCACTTCCCCTGCTTGTGCTCCCTCTCTCACTGTGTCTCTCTCTGTCAAATAAACAAAATCTTTAAGAAAAACTTAAAGCTCCATGTAAAATCAAGGAGCAGCACTGTTTTCACAATATAGGAAGTTTGTTCTAAATATACATACATGTGGGTTTATAATCTTCCTACTGCATTCACAACCTAGAAACCAGCTTTCAGAAAATAAGCATTTAAAGGAAAAATAGAGAGGTGCCTGGCTGACTCATTCAGTGAAGCATGCAACTCTTGATCTCAGGGTTGTGGGTTCAAGCCCCACATTGGGTGTAGAGATTACTTAAAAATAAAATCTTAAACAAATAAGTAAATAATAAAGGAAAATAGATGGGGTTTGTTGGCTCAGTCGGTGGAGCATGTGACTCGATTTCAGGGTTGTGAGTTCAAGCCCCACATTGGGCATAGAACATACTTTAAAAAGTTAATGAAAAAAACATGGAAAAAGTTGTATGTGCACAATGTTAATTTTTTTGCTCCAAAATTGCTTTCATTAAAAAAATAATACTAATTTGGAAATACAATGAGAAGCAACAAGGATGAGATCACACAATGTTTTTCCAAATAGCCTAACATTCTGTCAAATATATAATATCCCTTACATCCTGCCCGAAAAAACTAATAAAAATTCAACTACTAAGATCTCAAGAATGAAAAATAAAAAAAGAAAATGTGAGGTAATCTCAGTCTACAGATCTTCCCATAATCATGAGAAAACCAGTGCCTCTAAACCAAAACCTGTGGAACCATCAAAAAGAAATTTCTAAGCCAGCCAGCATTCAGGAACTAGAAGGCAAAAGAAATGACTCCCTTATACAACCTTTGTTAGTGAGAGAGACAACCTTAACCATCAACAACTCTTAAGCTTTCTGGCTCTGGGCCACACAACTGGAAGGGGCAAAGGAGACCAGCAATAAAATCCTAATGTACACTGAAGAAAGACAAAAAATCTCATTGTCCCTGTCATGTTGAGTCAATATTCATACCCTGCTTAATTCAAGGATTCTTTCTAAATATAGCTAAGTAGCAGAGTACAATGTCAAAGTAAGAGATTAAACTCAAAATGGATTAAAGACCTAAATGTGAGACCTGAAACCATAAAACTCCTTAAAGAAAATATAAGCAGTAATTTATTAGATGTTGGCCTTAGCAAAATTTTCCTATAGAGGTCTCCTCTGGCAAGAGAAACAAAAACAATTAAACTATAGGGTCTACATGAAAATAAAAAGCTTTTGCACAGCAATGGACAACATCAACAAAAAACAGGCAACCTACTGAATGGGAGAAAATATTTGCAAATGATATATCTGATAAGGGGTTAACGTAATGTAATGTATCTGATAATGTAATGTATCTGATAAGGGATTAGTATATAAATAACACACACACATGCCCACACACACACACACACACAAAAAAAAATCCCATTAAAAATGGGCAGAGGAAGTGAATAGACATTTTTTTTCAAAGATATATAGAGGGCCAACAGATACATGAGAAGACGCTCAACATCACTAATCATCAGGAAAATGCAAATCAATACCACAGTGAGATATCACCTCATACCAGTCAGAATGGCTAGTATCAAAAAGACAAGAAATAACTCTTTGTAAGGATGTGGAAAAAAGAAACTCATGCACTCTTGGTAGAAATGTAAACTGGTTCAATCACTGTGGAAAACAGTACATAGGTTCCTCAAAAAATTAAAAATAGAAATAGCACATGATCCAGTAATTCCACTTCTGATCATTTACCCAAAGAAAACAAAAGCACTAATTCAAAAACATACATGTACTCCTGGGTTGACTGTAGCATTATGTATAATAGCCAAGATAGTAAAGCAACTATCCATGTGTCTGTCAATAGATGAATGGATAAAGATGCAGTATATAAATACAATATTACTCAGCTATAAAAAAAAATTTTGCCATTTTTGACAAGATGGATGGACCTAAAGGGTATTATGCTAAGTGAAATAAGTCAGAGAAATTCAAGTACCTTATTATTTCACTTATATGTGGAATCAAAAAAAAAAAAGAAGAAGAAACAAAAAAACAAACAGAAACAGACACCCGAAAGAACAGAGATGAAACTGGTGGTTACCAGAGGGGAGAATGGGGAGGAGGGGCAAAATAGGTGAAGGGGAGTGGGAGGTACAAGCTTCCAGATATGGAATGAGTAAGTCAGGGGAATGCAATAGGGAATATAGTCAATGATATGTATTTCAACAGCACTGTATGGTGACAGAGGGTAACTACACTTATGAACACTGCACAACATAGAGAGTTGTTGAATCACTACGCTGTGCACTTGGAACTAATGAAGTATTGTGTGTCAACAAAACTCCAATTAAAAGAGTAACTTTGAGGCCTTGACATCTTAAATGTGGAATTTTTAAAAAACAAATCTGAGCACATTCAGAGGAAAGGGCAGGAATGAAGATGTAGCATCACCACATATGGGGAAAGTATTTCAGTAATGAGACATGTGACAGATGCACTGGGCAAACCAATATAATACAAAATAATCTGAATAAACCCAAACCAGACAGTACCTTGCCTTAGATAGCAATACAACAATCCCTGGACTGTTTCCTTGCACTAAACCACAGAAAGAGTTCACACTGCCTAGTCATTTTCAAAAAGCCCTACTACTAAGCCAAATATTCAGTGGGCAGGGCAGAGACCTTGAAACCTCAGAGGTCTTTCCAAAGGGATCTGCCATATTGAGATCCTGAGTCTGCGTGAAAAACTACAAAATGGCTGATCAGGATAATACACACTCATTTTGCAAATAGCCAAAATGATCAGAAATTAAAGCAAAATATAATTCTTTGAAGCAGTATGTGTATACAAGTAGGAAAAAATGAGCAAACCGTTAAGTATCACAGAATTCCAGCCTCCTATTTCTAAAACTACTCAAAAAGAAAATTCCACAACAAAGCTTTCCAAGTCTTCTGGGTTTATATTTTCCTTAATTACATTCCAATTTAGCACAACCATATTGTTTGTGATAGAAAAAAAAAAAAGGCAAGCCCATCAACATTCTGCAAAGAAAAACAAAGTCCTTGAAAATGGTCCCCTTCAAAGGTGGAATACAGAACACTGGAATAGTTACTTTCTTAATTATATTTTCTCACCAAATTTTCATAGTAGGTCCAACTTCAAAATGATGGGTCAAAAGCATCACTTTAAAAACCTGACTAGAGCAAGAATTCCCTAATCCAACATATACTTACAGCCGTCTAGCATTCTACTTTTCTGATTCTCTGCTCTGCTCCCCTTCAGCAAAGAAAACTTACAGGTCTCAGCTCCTAAACACCCTGGAGGAGCCCTGATCCCCGATTTAAGGAAACGGTATATAAAGGCCGCATCACAAAAAGAACATCCACAGATTAAGAAATACGACACTCTTAAAGGTGATGCAGTTGTGCAATTATCGAATCTGTAAAGTGGAAATCAAATGTAATAAGGGGTTTTCTAAAGGGTTACTGAATCCCCTCTGAATATTAAGAGACCGCTCATAATACAACCTAGGGAATCTATAAAAATGAAAAGGTGGACCTCTGTAAGTCAGAAAACATTTAAAATCAGCACCATTGATAGAGGCTGCCTTAAGTAACAGCAATGTGGATCATGGGATGACTTCGCCTTTCTTGCCCTGCCTGCAGGCCCCCATCTCTCCCTTCTGCGGCGCAACAGAAAAGTAGGGGCACAGCATGGCTGCCAGTCTAGGCAGGCACAGAACGTACAAATCCTTTGCCCCGTTGCCCCCTCCACTCCAATGTGGCCTTATGGGCAAGGGGCGGCCCAAGGTACAAGCTCAGCAAATCCACGTCTTCCTTCCCTCCATGCACTGCAGCACAAGAGGGCAGGAGTAGCCGTTACAGCAGACAGGTGAAGGGGGGGTAGCTGCCAGCCCCACCAAGCGGATGCTGCGCAAACCCCCTCCCCTGATGCCCGCCCCATTGCCGGGCGTAGACAGTGTCTTCCCAGTTGCGCCTGCGCACCCAAAATCCCGCACCCTTCCCCACTGCGGCACTTTGGGGAGGGGGCAGCTTGCCCACGTTGCCGGCCTCCTCCCCTCAGCACTGCGCTTTGAAGGTGCCGCCGAAATTGCCGCCTGGGAGAAGCTGCATAGACTACCCTTCCCCCACTGCGGCACGGGGGGAGGGGTAGGCTGCCCCCAACCCTGTCACGCCTGCGCAGATCCGCACATCTGCAGCGGCAGCCATCTTTGGCGAGCTGCACAATGGTCGTGACGCGGCAGCGGACCGCTGAAAACCTTATTCCGAATACAGGAAAAATCAGTGCAAACAAGACACGCCTCTGCAGTGTTACATCCCAGAACCTGGTACGACTCTCACAAGTTCATAAAGCAAACTCTGCACACCATATCTCTAATCTTACACCAAAACCACAAAAGCGAGGAATTATGAAGGAGTAAAATATCTAAAGACAAACATTTGTGCAGCTATCCCTTCAGATGAGTAATGGATAGGTTCGCCCGAATATAAACTCTTTAGACTGCCTCAGATTAGAGAACAAATGAACGGTCTCCCCTTTCCCTCAAACTAAGGGTTGTGGACCACTCGCTGCCCCTTCCATCAGCCCACTACCAGACTACAGATCCACTGCCTTCGCCGCCTTTTACTGCGTTCATTCAACCACCACCATGGCGGCCACTCTTCCAAGGTTCCCACACACCACCATGACTGCCCCCACCACCACCTGATCGCCCCTCCCGTCACCACCATCATGGCTGCCTCGCCGCCCCCACACATACCATATCCAAGGTGGGTCACCCCTTTCACCGTGCCACCCTCTTTTTATCACCCTCACGGTGGCCTCCCTGCCACCCCCCTCCCAAACACCGCCATGGCAGCCACCCCCACTGCCCCTTACCACCTCCGCCCCTCCCTACCACCACCATGACGGTCACTTTGCTGCCTCCCCCCAAACCATGGCCACCATGATCACCTTGCTAGTCACCCTGCCATCTCTTCCCTATCACTGCCACAGTGGCCACCTTGTTGACCCCCAACCACCAGCACGGCCACCGTGGCTACCCCCTCACTACCATCACAACCAAGAACAGCCTACCCTCTACTCCCTCCCACCACCACCATGGCGGACACCATTGCTACAACACGATCACATCATAGTGGACACCTCACCCTGAAGACCCCTCCTTATCACCACGTCAGCCACCCTGCTACCCCCAGATACCACTGTCACCAATACCCGATGCCCTACCCTGTCACCCCCTCCTTGGTACTGTGGATTCCCCACTGATCCCACCCCGTCGTACCTTCCCCTGCCTTTCGCACCACAGCCATCACAATATACCCTCCTCAACCACAGTCATGGCCTCATATCTCAAGGACAAAGGGCCACTCTAGAATGGATCTGATGGGACACGATACAGTGGCGTACACTGGCTGCAATATGACACGGCACGGTCAGAGTATCGTCCAGGGAGGTCCAACCAATCCCCAAACCTTCAAAAGTGTACCATTCAATTCTCCAGAACAAAGAACTTTAGAGCCAGATTCCCACTATATACAACAATACTTTAAATTCTACAAACTTGGAACACTGAACAAACAAAAACGACTATTCCCCAGGCTGTCTCTAAGGGAAGAGAGCCACACAGCTAACCTGGCCCGCTCCATCGCGCTGCTAGCCGCTCCTCAGTACAGACCGTCAGGCATCTCCGGCGACCACTCCACTCTGCGCTTGAGTCACTGCAGCAACACCAACTAATCGCACCAGTTCCACATGCGCATGCGCAGCAAACCTCCCCTCCGGCTTTGGCTGCGCAACCGCAACAGTTTGCCGCAGTGCTGAGGTCCTGCCGCAGTGCTGAGGTCCTGCCGCAGTGCAGGGGTGCCAGCGCCTCTGCTAAGTGGAATTACCCGGGCCTGATGTCTGCTGGATTCCAAATAGCCAAGGCATTAGCGCCTTAAGAGAGGGACTCCAGGGACGACACCACCACCCTGGGGTTCAATGGCAAGGTCTTTTTTTAAATATGTGTAAAATGTTGAGGAAATAATTCAAATCTTTGCAGGCACCATGGGCCAAGCAATCCTGATTTACAATCATCTTCATGTTTTCCTACACCATGTCAGAAATGCTGATTTGGAAAAGTTAAATTGATGCAAAACCACAGTCAATGCAATATTGCTAGATAATCGAAGCTAGAAGAAAATCCCTTTTAAAAGATACTATATTATTTCAATTTGGTGGGATTTCTTTCCTTCTTTTTCTGCTTTCTACAGTTTATTTTTTTTTTTTTTTGCAAATTGTCAAAATTATGCCAAAACAATCATAATGTAATTAAACTCTCCAATACAGAATGGATAAGTAATTAAATTGGAAAAGTTGTCTACTCAATTCGTATAAAATGAAAAATTAATTTGTATTCCTACATAAAACCTTTACATAGGTATATTGAAATTTTTACCAGTAATCAGTGATAGCTGGAGTGGGGAAAATAACACTCTCATACAATAGGAATGAGCAAGTAGATACAATGATTTTTTTTTTCTTTCCAAATAACACCCTCTACAGATTTAAGAGACACTTTGGTAACTCCAAAATTGTTACATATGTATAACATGGAAAAAGACAATGCTGAGGAGAGAAAGCTAAAGAAATAATCCCGAAGCTGTATTTGCATAGAATTTTACATAGCTTTGCTATTTTCTCCATTCTCCATGTCAAAGAACTGAGGGTGAGGGTGGGCTAATGGTGACTAAACGGCTAAAATTCCCCCCCCCCGCCCCCCTAAGCTAGTGCTCTGTTTCCAATCATCTTGTACTATACAAACAAGTGTGAAGAGACATGTCAATGCAGACATCTATCATAATAAAATCTTGAAAACTACGTAATGTGCCTCATGAAAGATATACAGGCTAAGTAAATTTTTACCTATGTATATAAACAATAATAGGCTGATATATAGAAATATAATACAGCTCATATAAAGAATGAATCATTTGAAATTATCAATATTAAACAGATTTTGATCTACAAAATTGCACTAATAGTTCATTTTTACACATTCTTGTGAAGTAAAAATGAAGGAGTTCATAACATACTACCCCAAAATATGCCACTCTGGCATATTGACTATTTTTAGTTACTCCCCTAGAAATAGAAAGTCAACTCTGATCATGGGAGTGAATAGCAAAATATTATGTAAAATTAATGCTATGTGAATATTTTATGTAAATATATGTTTACATGCACATTAAAAAAATGTATGAATGGATACATACCACTATAGTGTTGAAAACCATCCTTGGACTCAGACTCATTTGATTCAAATTCTAGTTGTGAAACTTGACAGCAATGTTACTTTAGGCAATTATCTAACTTTCTGTGCCTTATTTTTTTTTAATCTGTAAAATATGGAGGATTTGTACTTATCTTACACAATGATTTGACAGTTAAATGAGTGATTATGCATATATAGAATAGGGTTTGATTCAGACCAAAAACTCTATAAATGTGTTAGCTCTTTGAATAGCCCCAATTATTACAGTGGTAACTTCCACTGGGAAATAAAAATTGGGTATATATGTTATTGTTGTTAATTAAAATTTGTACCTTACTCATATTTCCTCAGATTTTTCTTAATGTCATTTTCTTGTTGCAAGATACCATACACATGTTCAGTAGTCATGTCCCTTTAGGCTCATGTTGGCTGTAACAATTTTGGTATTTGTGTGTTTTTTTTAAATGTTTTTACCATGTTTATACTTTATACAGTGTTAATTACCTTTAGAATTAAAAAATAAATATTAAGATAAAACAAAATTATATTTAATTCTCAACTCTAACATACTTGTCTAGTTTATTGACCCATCTTCCAAATCCTTTTCCAGCCTGCTCTTTTTGACAACTCTGACCACATTCCTGATAGTTTTCTGTCTGCTCTACCACCGTAAGAAGCTGGTTTTAGATGCCAAAGAAGACACGATAAGCTCCCTGAGCCTTACACACAAGCCAAAGAGAGCTGCCATATTGGATCACTCATGTACTTAAAAAGTATAATTTATATCAGTTTACAAGTCTGATTGAGCATGCCCTGCAAATGGGAAGAAATATACAAAAAAAAAAGGGGGGGGGAACTTTACCAATATGCTTTGTTATAAGGACTGTGTTGCTAGACAGATATGTCTCCCAACAATTCCATTTTTTCCAAAGTCTAGACCTATCCCCAAGTCATACACTCAAAGGTATAAGCTTAAGGGACAACAAATCTGGAGTAAAACTATTCTCAAAATTAAAACAAAACAAAACAAAAAGAACTTTTCTCTATACAACTGAAGCTAAAGAATCTGTAAAACTGATCAGAACTCCTATATCATATATAAAAATGAAATCAAAATGGATTAAAGACTTAATGTAAGAGTTTAAAATATAAAACTCTTAGATGAAAACAGGGGTGTAAATCTGTGTGATGTTGACTTAAGTAAGCAACGTTTTCTTAGATAGGATACCTAATGCACAAGCAGCCAAAAAAATAAAGTGGACTTTATCACAATTACATAAAAGTTTTTGCTTCAAAGGACACTATTAAGAAAATAAAATGACAACCAGCAGAATGGTGGAAAATATTTGCAAATATCATATAAAGGAAGTCTCACAACTCAACAATAAAAAGAGAAAATAAATTAAAATGCAAAAGATTTGAATAAATAATTCACCCAAAAAAACGATAAACAAATGGCTAATCAGCACATGAAAAGATGTTCAACATCAATAGTCATTAGGGAAATGCAAAAGATTAGCTCAATGAGGTGCCACTTCACACTCAGTAGGAGGGCTATCATCAAAAAGACAATAACAAGTGTTATGGAGGATGTGGACAAATTGGAACCTTCATACGTTCCTGATAGGAATGTAAATTAGTGCAGCCACTTTAGAAAAAAGTTTGGTAATACCTAAAAATTTAACCATAAAGTTATCCTATGACCCACAACTCTACTTTTAATCTATAACCAAAAAGAAATGAAAACACACATCTATGCAAAAAATTTGTACATGAATTTTCATAGCAGTCATTATAATAGAGAGAGGAAATAACTCAGATGTCTATCAACTGATAAATGGATAAACAAAATATGTGGTATGGCATATCTATATCATTTAGCCATAAAAAGGAATGAAGTATTGATTCATGCTGTAAAATGGATGAACCCTGAAAAATGTTATGCTAAGTGAAAAAATCCAAACACAAAAGGCCACATTTTGTATGAGTGACTTATATGAAATGTTCAAAATAGTCAAATTCATAGAGACAGAAAGCCGAGCAGTGATGGTTAGAGAATGGGGGAAGGATGAGTAGGGAGTGATTCCTAGTGGTTATTGGGTTTCTTTATAGGATGATAAAATGTTCTGGAATTAAATAGTAGGGATGTTTATAAAACATTGTCAATATAGTAAAAATCACTGAATTGTACAATTTTAAAAAGGAAGATATTATGGTGTGTACATTATATATATTTTTTTAATTTCAATTGAGGGAAATTTTACAAAATACCTGAATAGTAATCCAAAAACTGTCAAAAACAAAGAAAGTCTGAGAAGCTTTTTGGGTTATGTTACAACCAAGAAGAGCCTTGAGAGAGGAGTATTAAATGTAATATCCTGGATGAGATCTGGGAACAGAGAAAGGACATTATGAAGAGACTGAGGACATCTGAATAAAGTATGAACTTCAGTGTTGGTTCATTAACTGCAAACAATGCACCATACTAACGTAAGATGTTGATAACAGAGGAATATATGTGTGAGATATAGAATAACTGCACTATCTTTGAAAGAATTATGTAAATATAAAGCTGCTCTGAAATAAAAAGTTAATTAAGAGAATAAACTGATCAGAAATTATATACAAAAGTGTCCTAACATAGTCACCTACAAAGGAGAAGGTTGGTGGACAGGATAGAAAGATGTACCACTGAAGCATCTCTGTAAGCCTATTTTTTTAATTGTCATTTGAATTTATGAACTGTACCAAATAAAAAGTAAACAATCAAATGATACAGAAAAAGTTGTTTAAGGACACTTGTCTGGCAAAAGTATATAATAAAGAAGGTTAAAAGAGACAGGAGAATCCATTTGCAATATACTTAATATATACTACATCAAGAACTCATAGAAATCAATAAGGAAAAGAGAATTTCAAAGGAAAAAGTGCAAGGATGTTCAGTCATTATGAAGTACTTGCTCTCTGTGATCTCTCTACTCTGCACCTGCTGCAGATCTCTCTACCTAGGTGGTCCTTCTCACCTTCTGCTTTTGCCAGAGTCAAACCTACACAGCGCACAGACTCCCCACTCTGGCCCTTCTAATTCCTCTGGCAGGTGAAGAACAAAGAATACCAGGCTCCCTCCCTAGCAGTGGAGCCCACCCCCCAGCCACTACAAAACCCAAGCATACCATCAGGAGGAGTAGGAGGCAAGCAGGTAAATAGAAGAGATCAAGAAGAGGCAGCCAGCCAAAAGAAAATGATTAGATTCTAACCATGAGGTCTTCCAATTTACACACATTCTGGTCCTTAGAAAATCTGCTGCTTGGCCAAGGTCTGCATAAATCCCAACAGCATTATTTTGAATTTCTTGCTTTTTGAAATAATCCAAATAGACAGTGATAAGTTCAAATATACAGACTTAACATTTTCTAAAGTAACTCAGTCAATGTTAGGGGAAAAGCTCGAGGACGAGAAGAAGCAAAGAAAAAGTTTGTTTTGAAAGTGGATTTCCATTTTGAGTTTGTTATATTGTGAAATTATTATATGCTGAAAATGTATATAATTAATACAACATTAATAAATTTTCATTGAAAAGTAAGTGATAGATTGTGATTATCTTGACTCATATAAATTGTTTTGTATTTCCTGAATGTGAGGGAAGTATAAAAATCCTGCCCTGGTTTGAAAGTAAGATGTCCTGCTAATTGGCAAAAGCCCCTGTTTTAATCTTGCAGAATAGTTTATATATTGCTCTGAGAGTGAAACATTTTCTAATAAAATATCTATACTTATGTCTTCTGATCTTTATTATTAAAGATATGTTGACTGGGACATACACACATTGATCATTCATGTACACACATTTATTGAGTATCTGCTGTGTGAATGCCCTGGACATCCAGAAACAAATGAATAGTCCCTGCCTTTGAAGGAGCTTGCAGATATTTCAAGCAAAAATAACATAACTCCTTCCAAAAAGCATAATTTTTTAGAGATTTAAGTGGTTCTTAATACATAATTTTTAATTTTTCAGTATAAGTCCATAATTTTCAATGTAGTTTTAAGCACTGTAGTTAATATTTTTGATTAAATGATATATGGTTATGTTTGAGGAAGGGAAAAGGCAAATGAATAATAGGCTTGAGTTTCTTATTTTAATACAATATATTTTCTTTTTTTTTGGTAAAAAAATCCTTTAAAATAAAATAAATACAATTATATATATAACAGAACAAGGTATAAAATTTTTAAATATAAAATAAGATATTATGAAATTTTGTTTGTGGGACCACTAGACAATCTCCAGTCTATCTTTTCTACCATTAGGAGGACTTTTGTGGAAGAGCCTTTAAAATATGACATTAGTCTTTTTTATTTAAAAACATTGTGGCTAGTATGAAAATGAAAATCATACCCACTAAAACAACTTTTTTTTGAAATTTTTATTCCAACATATCAGAACTAAAACAAATACAAAAGTTAAAATAATAAAATAAGATATAATTTGAGATACAGGTAAAATGATTTCGTATCTTAAACATTTGTGGAATGTGGACAGTATTTGAAATGATACTGCAGACAGGCTAAAGTCCTTTTTATGACAAAATTTAAAATTCAGAAGCAGAAATTCAAGGGAATAAAGACTACATGGTTTGAAGTCTGCACTCTATGTAAACAACTATTTTTCCTTATTCGTTTATTTATTTTACAGACACATATTCTGCTTACTGTGTATCAGGTGACTTTCCAGATACTTTATCATTAATCCAAATAACCACCGTATGAGTTGCTTTCTATTTCCATCCGTCTTACATATTAGGAAACTGAGGCCCAGAGAGGTCCAGAACCACACGCGAAGTCACACAGTTGACAAGCGGTTTAACCCAGATTCAAGCCCAGCACTCTGGTTACTTTGACCCTGCTCTTAACCACTACCCTACGCTGAAGTGACTCTTAGCGGCAATGACTCTCATTATAATTCCTCTTCCACAAACCTACAGCCCAAGCGGAAAGCTGGGTCAAAAGACAAAACAGGGGGCGCCTGGGTGGCTCAGTCAGTTAAGTGGCTGCCTTCGGCTCAGGTCATGATCCCGGGGTCCTGGGATCGAGCCCCGCGTCGGGCTCCCTGCTCAGTGGAGAGTCTGCTTCTCCCTCTCCCTCTGCCTGCCTCTCTGCCTACTTGTGCTCTCTCTCTCTCTCTGTCAAATAAATAAATAAAATCTTAAAAAAAAAAAAAAAAAAGACAAAACAGAACACACACTTCGAGCACAGAAGCCCAGGAGAGCGCCTATAGGCACTTTGCTCAAGGCACTGGGCGGCAGCATTTCCCTACAGGCACAACCCATTCAGAGGAAAACTAGGAGAGATTTTTGCTATAGGCTCCCTTCCCCCAGTCTGGGGAACAGCATTCTTGAAAATCCCAAGACCAGCTCCAGAAGAGGCTGAGCTGAGGAAGGAAGTACCCCTCCTCTTGAGAATACTCCCGCAGGTCACAAGTAACAAAAAATACACTCTTCCACCCATGGCTTTTGCACACATTCTCACTCTATCCAGGCTTCAGGCAAGAACACCCCAGATGGTCAGCAAACGACACCAAATCTCACCTACTGCCTGTCCATTTTTTAAGTAGTTGGGAGGGAATCAACAGAAAGGCAATTTGGGGACACATGAAAATTACACAAAGTTCACATTTCAGTTGATTTAACTCAACTCTGATACTGTCCTACCTGGAAGTAGTGTCAGATCCTACAGTTAAGCCTCAGTCCCAGAAGATCGCTCCCATCCACTTGAGAGGCCAATTGCAAGTAGCAGGTCCAGAGGTTCCCCACAACGTCTGTCTGGCGTGGCTACAAATCAGAGGTTTCTGTGATCTCCTGTGCCTTTTGGTTTAATTAACGTGCTAGAGTGGCTCACAAAACTCAGTGGAACATTTACAGTTGACCCTTGAACAACACAAATTTGAACTGCATGGGTCCACTTTATAGGTCGATTTTTTTCAATAAATAAATTGGAAAGATTTTCGGAGATTTGTGACAATTTGAAAAAAACTTGCAGGTGAACCATGTAGCCTAGAAATACTGAAAAAATTAAGAAACAGACTGAGGGTTACAGAAGGGAGAGGGGTGGGGGGCTGGGGTAACCAGGCGATGAGTATCAAGGAGGGCACGTGTGTGTTGAACACTGGGTGTTATACACAACTAATGAATCACTGAACACTACATCTAAAACTAATGATGTAATGTATGGGGATTAACATAACAATAAAAAATAAAAACAAAAAACAAAATAAATAAATAAATAAATAAATGAATAATAAATAATAAATACATATCAATGCTTTCTAATCAAAAAAAAGAAAAGAAAAAATATTGTTGTAAGAATATAGTATATAATACGTGTAACATACAAAATAGATGTTAATCCACTATTCGTTATCAGTAAGGCTTCTGGTCAATAGTAGGCTATTAGTAGTTAATTTGCGGGGGGGAGGAGTCAAAAATTATACATAGATTTTCAACTGTGTGGGAATCGACACCCCTAATCCCCACATTGTTCAAAGGTCAACTGTACTTACATTGACCAGTTTAATTAAGGATATGATAAAAGGATACAGATGAACAATCATATGAGGAGATACACAGACCAAAGTCTGAGAGGTTCCTAAGAGCAGGAGCATTTGTCCCATGGAGTTGGGGTACCGTGCATTGGGGATTTTTGTAGAGACTTCATTAGGGAGGCATGATCAATCATTAGCTCCGTTTCTAGCCCATCTCCCCTCTCTACAGAAGTGAGGGGTGGGGCTGAAAAATTCTAAGGTTCTAATCATGACTTCATCTTTCTGGTGGTCAGCTCCCATCCAGGAGCCATCCAGGAACCCACCCAGAGTTGCCTCCTCAGAACAAAATATGCTCCTAGGGTTCTTACCACTAAGGAATTTACAAGGGTTTCAGGAGCTCTGTGTCAGGGATGGGGTCGAAGACCAAATATTAAAACAAGAGTTGCCCTTAGTGTTCTTATCAATCAAAAAATCACAAGGATTTTAGGAACTCTGTGTCAGGAACTGTGAGTGTGTGTGTGTGTGTATTTTTTTCTTTTATTAAAGTATAGCTGATATTTACTTTTTTCTATTATCTCACACAGTCAAGCCCATTTGTTTATATATTTATGTATGGCTACAACTTCACAGTTGAATAGTTACAATTGATGGGGTTCAGGCCACACTACCCCAGAATATGGCACCTTGGCATATTGAATAATTTAAGCTAATGGAGTTTGAGAAAATTGCAGAAGAATAAAATTTCATTTTGGCGGCACCTGGGTGGCTCAATTGGTTAAGAGCCCCTCTTGATTTCAGCTCAGGTCATGATCTCAGAGTTGTGAGATATAGCCCTGCATTGAGCTCTCTCTCAAACTAATAAATAAAATTGGCTGATTATAGGTTCCCTATGATCATATGATAGAGGAAGAGAAAACTCAGGCCTGCAGGATATGCAGACACCACCCAAAAGTACACAGCTGCAGCACTATGTCCCTTTTCTGGGATATTCCTGAAGCAACACAAGAAAGTGGTAAAGGGAAGTCCTTCCGGTGGGCAGAACTTCCAGCAGTGCACCTAGTTGTTTACTTTGCTTAAGAGAAATGGCCAGAAATGTGATTATATGCTGATTGCAGTGCTATAGCCAATGGCTTGGCTGAATGGCCAGGATTTGGAAAGAACATGATTGGGCAATTGGCAATAAGGAGGTCTGGGCAAGAGGTATACAGATAGACTATTCTGAATGGGCAAACAGTGTGAAGATATTTGAGTCCTGTGTGAATGTTTACCAAAGGGTGAACTCAGCAGAGAAGGATTTTAATAATCAAGTGAACAGTATGACCTATTGTGTGGACAACAGTCAGCCCATTTCCCCAGCTACCCATCATCGCTCAACAGACCCATGAACAGAGAGACGATGGTGGCAAGGACAGAGGTTATGCATGGGCTCAGCAACATGGATTTCCACTCACCACAGCTAACCTGGATGCAGCCACTGCTGAGAACCCAATCTGGCAGCAGCAGATATCAACACTGAGTCTCTGATATGGCACCATTCCCTGGGGTGATCAGCTAGGTGCTTGTTGGCAGGCTGATTACATTGGACCCCTTCCATCATAGAAAAGGCAACATTTCATTCTTACTGAAATAAACACTTACTCTGGATATGGATCTGCCTTCCCTGTGTGCAGTGTTTCTGCCCAAACTGTCAAGCTACCATCTATGGACTTGTAGAATATCATATCCACTGACATGCGTTGCTTCCGATCAAGGAACCCACTTCATAGTGATGTGGTTCAGGACCTGCTACCCCCAAGTATGTCACCTTAGCATATTGAATATTTGAAAATGAAGGAGCTTGAGAAAAAACAGAATCAGGAAGTTCACTCATACTCTACCCCCCACCTCCCCCTTCTTCCCTAAAACAGTCCATAAAACCCACATGTGAAAGTATCCAGTATCCATAAAAAATAAACATCCTTATCTCTGAACACAAAGGGATACTGAGGAAAATCTGAACAAACAAGACCTTTTATGTTTCCCCATGTTTACTACAATTACCTCATACTCCTTAATGTATTCCTCCATGACTGCCCACTTTTCAACAAACCTATCTTCAATATACCCAGGTCTGTTTCTTTGGGTCTTCATTTCTTTATTAAGGCTCCCATGTTACATACAATTTATATTCAATTAATTTGCATGATTTTCCCATTAATCTACCTTTAGAATATTCAGATCCAGGGACATCTGGGTGGCTCAGTCAGTCTGCTTTCAGCTTGAGTCATGATCCCAGGGTCCTGAGATTGAGTCTCACATTGGGCTCCCTGCTGCTCCACCCACCCTTGCTTGTGCTTGCTCACTCTCTTTCTCTCTCTCAAATAAATATAAATAAATAAATAAATAAATAAATAAATAAATAAATAAATAAAATCTTTTTTGTTTTTTAAGATTTTATTTATTTGACAGAGAGAGACACAGCGAGAGAGGGAACACAAGCAGGGGGAGTGGGAGAGGGAGAAGCAGTCTTCCCGCGGAGCAGGGAGCATGACACGGGGCTCGATCCCAGGACCCTGGGATCATGACCTGAGCCGAAGGCAGACGCTTAACAACTGAGCCACCCAGGCGCCCCAAATAAATAAAATCTTTAAAAAATATTCAGATCCAGCCAGAGACCCTAGAAGGGTAAGGAAAACTTTTTCCTCTCCAACAACAGAAAATGAAGTACAGCAATGGTTGGAATTCACTCATCTTACCCTGTTTCCCACCATCCTAAAGCTGCTGGCTTGATAGAATGGTATAACGGCCTTTGAAATACTCAGAAGTGGTGCCAGCTAGTGGCAATATCTTGCAGGGCTCGGCATGGATTTTCCAGGAGGATGTATATACCATGAACCTGCATTCAATATGGTACAGTTTCTCAGACAGTCAAGATTCATGGGTCCAGTAATTAAAGGGTAGAATTGGGAGCGGCACCGTTCCTTATTAATCCTAGTGACCTACTAGCAAAGTTTTTACTTCCTGTCCCTATGACCTATGCTTTTCTGGTCTAGAGATTTTTGTTCCAAAGGGAAGGATACTGGGATGTCTCGGTGGCTCAGTTGGTTAAGTGTCTGCCTTCAGCTCAGGTCATGATCCCAGGGTCCTGGGATTGAGTCCTGCATCAGTGAGAGCCTGCTGTTCCATCTCCCTCTGCTTCTCCCCCCACTTGTGTTCTCCCTTGCTCACTCTCAAATAAATAAATAAAATCTTAAAAAAAAAAAAAAAGAAGAAGAAGGAAGACAGATACTTCAAAAAGAAGACAAAGAGTGATTCCACTGAACTGGAAGTTAAGACTGCTCCCCAGCCATTTTGGGATCCTTATGTCTCCAAAACAACAAATAAAGGAGCCACTGTGTTGGCCTGGGTGCCTGCTCCTAATTACCAATGGAAAATTGGACTACTAACCACAAGAGAATAAGGAAGAGGATGTTTGGACTGTAGGATATCCCTTAGGACATCACTTAGTATTACTATATCCTATAATTAAAGCCAATAAAAACCTACAACAACAAAGAAAGACTACTCATGGTCCAGACTCTTTAGAAACGAAGGTTTGGTTATACCACCAGGTGAAGAACCACAACCAGCTGAGATGCTTGCTGAAGGCAAAGGGGATACAGAATGGGTAGTAGAAGACGGTAGTTATAAACACCAGCTGAAACCAAAGGAAGGAGGACTGTAAGAGTGATATGTATTTCTCTTCATTTTGTTATATGTTTGGGTAGTTGTGTGGGCTTATGTTTTATTTAGGTACCATTAACTTTACATCATAGTATCTCAGTTACAGGATAGCAAGGAAAAAAGTTAAGATCCCCCAAAGACTTTGTATCCTTTTCTGGGGAAAGAGTTAGTGAGTTTTTAGTTTTACTCAAAATAGTTGTATCATGTTAGGCAAAAGTAGGACATTGTTAATATCTTTATGTGGAGATTAAGTATGTTTGTTTTTTTTGGGAGGGAGGGGTAGAGGGAGAGAGAGAATCTTTTTTTCTTAAGATTATTATTTATTTGATTTTTTTTTTAAAGATTTTATTTACTTATTTGAGATAGAGAGAGAGAACACAAACAGGATGGAGGGGCAGAGGGAGAGAGAGAAGCAGACTCCCCACTGAGCAGGGAGCCTGATGCGGGGCTTGATCCCAGGACCCTGAGATCATGACCTGAGCCAAAGGCACCCCAAGAGCATTTATTTGAGAGAGTGAGAACATAAGTCAGGGGGATGGGTAGAGGGAGAGGGAAAAGCAGAATCCCTGCTGAGCAGGGAGCCCTCTGATGGGGGACTCAATCCCAGGACCCGGAGATCATGACCTGAGCCAAAAGCAGACACTTAACTGACTGAGCCACCTAGGCGCCCCTGGAGATTAGTATGGTTTAAGGAAATATATGAGTGCCAAGTTGACAAGAGATGAATTTATGATGGTAATTTTATATGTCAACTTGCCTGGGCCACAGCACCCATATATTTGGTCAAACATCAGCCTGTATGCAATTGAGAAGGTGTTTTTTGGAGGAGATCAACATCTAAATACACCTTTAGTAAAGTGGATTAACCCCCTTAATGTGGGTGGGTCTTATCCAATTAATTGAAGGTCTTGAGAGAGAACAGACTAAGGTTTCCTAAGAAAGAGGAAATTTTGTCTCCAGCCTGGTTTTGGATTTAAGTTGCAATTCTTCTGTGTCTCCAGTCTACCAGGCTACCCTTGCAGATTTTGGACTTGTCAGCCTCCATAATTACATGAGTCAATTTCTAAAAGTAAATCTCTCTGTCCTTAATAAACTGGCCCTTTAGAAAAAAGTTTTGCTGATCTGTATCCTAGTCACATGGCCTATATCACGAAAGTCGTCAGGGATTCCTAGTCAGAATAGTGTGATTTAAAATTTTCCTCAGGGGCGCCTGGGTGGCTCAGGCGTTAAGCGTCTGCCTTCCGCTCAGGTCATGATCCCAGGGTCCTGGGATCAAGCCCCGCATCAGGCTCCCTGCTCAGCAGGAAGCCTGCTTCTCCCTCTCCCACTCCCCCTGCTTGTGTTCCCTCTCTCGCTGTGTCTCTCTCTGTCAAGTAAATAAATTCTTTAAAAACAAACAAAAGAAAAGAAAACAAAACAAAAAAAGTGCTCTAGAGATAATTAAAAAAAATAAAATAAATAAAATAAAATCTTCCTCATTGTATTTATTCTTAAAAGCTCTACTAGGAATGCTAACTTTGAAATGTAAAGCCTAAAAAATATGTAAAAAAAAAATGCAAAACACATAGACCAATGGAATAGAGCCCAGAAATAAACTTTTGCCTGTAGGTCAAATGATTTTAACAAGAATACAAAGACCATTCAATGGGGGAAAAGACAGTCTGTTCAACACACAGTGCTCGGAAAGTTGAATATCCACATGTAAAACAATGAATTTGGATCAAAGACCTAAACTTAAGAGCTAAAATTATAAATCTCATAGAGAAATGCTTCATGACAATAGATTTGTCAATGATTTCTTTGATGACACCAAAAGCAAAGGAAACAAACAAAAAATAGATTAAATGGAAGTACACCAAAATTTAAAACCTCTGTGTATCAGTAGTGTGGAAAAAAAACAAGCTGCAGAATGGGCGAAAATATTTGCAAATCATATATCTGATAAGTGGATAATATCCACAATATATAAGAATTCCTACAACTCAACAACCACCACCACCACCAAAATACCCTGGTTAAGAAATGGGCAAAGGACTGGAATAAACATTTCTCCAAAGAATATAAACCAATCAGTAAAAAATCAGTATACAATGAGATACCACTTTATACCCATTAGAGTGGCTATTACATTAAACAAAATAACAAAAACAGAATAACAAGTATTGGCAAGGATATAGAGAAATTAGAACCCTGTGCTTTGCTGTTAGAAATGTAAAATGGTACATCTGCTATGGGAAACAGTGTTTCCTAAAAACAAAAAACAGAATTACCGTATGTCGCACGTATATGTAGTATACACATGCAACAGAATATTATTCAGTTTTAGAAAGGAAGAAAATTCTGACTCATGCTACAACATGGATGAATCTTGAAGACCTTATGTCAGTGAAATATGCCAGACAGCAAAGGACAAATATTATATGATTCCACTTATATGAAGTATCTAGACTAGTCAAATTCAAAAAGACAGAAAATAGAATAGTCATCCCCAGGGGCTGGGGATAAGGAGGAATGGGGAATTGTTATTTAATGGGTACGAAGTTTCAGTTTTCCAAGATGAAAAGAGTTCTGAAGATGTATGGTTGATGATTGCAAAGTAATGTGACACACTGAATGCCACTGAGTTGTACACTTAAAAATGGTTAAGATGGTAAATTTTATGTAATATGCATTTGAACACACACACACACACACAGATTTGTAATGCAAAGTATTATGACAAATAAGCAAATACTAGATTCCTGAAAATCAAGTCCAGATGCAAATTTTAAAGTACTAAAAAATGTGGGGCGCCTGGGTGGCTCAGTCGTTAAGCATCTGCCTTTGGCTCGGGTCATGGTCCCAGGGTCCTGGGATCGAGCCCCACATCGGGCTCCCTGCTTCGCGGGAAACCTGCTTCTCCCTCTCCCACTCCCCCTGCTTGTGCTCCCTCTCTTGCTGGGTCTCTCTCTGTCAAAAAAAAAAAAAAAGTACTAAAAAATGTCAGTATATTATACATGTCCAGGGAAACTGTTTTGGTTTTACTAATTACTTTTTAAGTTACTAGTAAAACATATTTATTTTTATCAACTATTATTTTTAATAATCAATTAATTCTGTTGATTATTAAAAATAAGTAAAAATTTTTTTTGGTCCCCATCCCCTGGCCTCAACCATCATTAGTCCATTGATCCATACCTATGCTATGCTCAAATCTGACTCCCCTACCACTGAGATTCTGGTTCCCAACCCCCACACCATTCTTACCAGATACCAGGAATCTGGGCTCCCTGAAAGTTAATATGACATAAAACTTGGCCTCCCAACTCTTGATGATAAAGGTCATGTTAAACTATCCCTGATTCTTAGAGACAAGCTTTAAGCAAAATCAAGGAATATAAATAAGTATGTTTTAACAGAAGATTCATTATTACACAATTCACAGGATACCCATGATAATTTTCAGTGGGAAGGAGCAGGAAGGGTGCAAAATGGAGAAATAATATAAATAATGCAAAGAATGAACACCTACAGTTCACTTTTCCCAAAAGCAGGAATGACCTTCTGATACTTAACCTTATTTGTGGGCAACTTTTCAGATTCCCATGGTCCGGAAGATCTCTTGTTTGAAATTTCCCTTGATTGCATTTGCTCCAAACAGACAACACATGCTAGAGATGACATGTTTAGAGCAACGTAATCTCCAGTCCAAATGACTTGGCACGTGTCACTCCCCTTGAAACCTTTCATGACTCCTCTCTCTTTCCAATACTGTCCTCAAAACACTTCCCACTTCATACTCAAGAAACACTCCCCATTCCTCCATGGTCCTGTCACATCTAAATCTCAGGTCAGACTCTTGCCTCTAGCCCAGAACCTCTTTGTCTCCATCCTTGCATCAGTTTGGACAGTAAAAACTGCAGGAAGCCTCTCAGGAGGCTTTTGGAAGTAGAGACACCTTAACACAAAGCACATTCCTTATCCCAGTACTTCTACCTGAATTTCAAATAAACCCACCAATTAAACAAAATCTCTCTTCCACCAGAATGTCATCTCTAAGATAAAAGGGGTCTTATCTTCCTAACTTGTGATCTCCCACAACATACACACAAGTAACTGAATGCCTGCCCCCACACTGAGGATTCCACAACAATTTAATTGGATTAATCAGAGGTCTGCAACCCTTTTCTGTAAAGAGCCAGACAGTAAATATTTTAGGCTTTAAGAGCCGTAATTCTCTGTTGCAACTACTTTGCGCTCTTTAGTGCAAAAGAGCCATAGACAATGTGTAAATAAATGGACATAACTGTACTCCAATAAAATTCTACTTATGGACACTGAAATTTGAAGAAATCATATATTTTTTAAAAATTTTTCTCAACTACTTGAAAACACAAAAATACCTTTTAGCTACATGCCACATACATACAGGTAGCAATCTGGATTTGGCCATAAGTTGTACTTTACTGACCAATGATATAAATTAATAGAGTTTAAGTCAGTTCCAGATGTGTGTCTATGATCCCATTCCTTGTTTTTCTAGTTATCCTACAGACTTCTCCATGCATTCCCAGGGAACTACCCCAGTGGAAATCCTTCAGTGTGTGTCATGTGCCCCCCCCTCCATTCTATGGGGCCTGTAAAACCATTAAACCCCATATCCTGCCTCTCCAATCTCGCTCCATGTTTGTGAGGCAGATCATTTTCCTTTTTGGCAGTATCTCCAAGTGATTAGTTTCCTGGTCTGTGAACTTCCATCAAATCCAACCCTTTATATACCCTGGAACCCTAACCCAATCATTGTCTTCCCTAAGAATCCCTACCTGGCTACCCTCTGCTAGGGTCCCAAACTCTACATTCCCAAACATGGCTGTACTTTGCTCACTGTCCTGTCATGGACAGCAGGCTGATTGCTTACCTTCTCTCTTTTCCTAATCAGCTCCCCACAAGAGCCATAGATATTGTACCAACAATTCCACAAATGGGCTGGCAAAAAGTGAATTTTCAATCACTATTATATAACTAATGACTCTCACTGCTGGGAAACACATTATACTTAAAAAAAAAAGAAGAAGAAAACTGAAATAAAATGGAAATCATTTGGTATATGTGACATCATTGCTAATGAGACAGGGACTAAGTTTAGTATAGTACACTTAGGAGAGGGGTGTCGCCAGGCAAAACTAAGGAATCCAAGCAGCAGTGGCTCAATGGTACTAACAGATGAGCTGGGGAGAGTACCATCATGACTGAAACTTGCTAGCAACCTGGCTCACAGAATATGGAGCTCCAGCCCCAAAGGTGAGAGCCTTATCTCTGGAACTAGCTACCTGTGATACTGTGATTTAGAATAAGAAATATATAGTTGGGGCGCTTGGGTGGCTCAGTTGGTTAAATGTCTGCCTTTAGCTCAGGTGATGATTCCAGGGTCCTGGGGTATAGCCCCGCATCGGGCTCCCTGCTCAGCGGGGAGTCTGCTTCTCCCTCTGCCCCTGCTTGTGCTCTGTCAAATAAGTAAATAAATAAATAAAATCTTAAAAAATAAATATATAGTTGATCTTCATCCCCCTTTCTGTCACAGAGCTCCTAAAATTCTTGGAATTTCCTGCGATGAGATTGATAAAAATACCTTCTGTGATGTTAATGAGATAACACTGGAAGGCCCGGAAGGATGGGGGCTGGTTTGGATGCCAGGAGGATCATGTGATTAGAAGGTTGGAATCTGGGGTGCCTGGGTGGCTCAGTCATTAAGCATCTGCCTTAGGCTCAGGTCATGATCCCCGGGTACTGGGATCAAGCCCCGCATCGGGCTCCCTGCTCTGCGGGAAGCCTGCTTCTCCCTCTCCCACTCCCCCACTTGTGTTCCCTCTCTCGCTGTATCGCTCTCTGCCAAATAAAGAAAATCTTTTTTTTTTTCTTAAAGGTTGGAATTTTCAGTCCCATCTCCCTAATGTTGGGGGAGGGGAGACAAGCTGAAGATGGAATCAATTTCCAATAGCCAATGATTTAATCAATCACTCCTATGTAATAAAAGCTCCATAAAACCCCACAAGGATAGGGTTAGGAGAGCCTCCAGGCTGTTAAAACAATGCTTCCGTGTGCCATTGTGCTGGGCCCAAACTCCATGGATAAACAAGTTCCTTTGTTAGGGACCTCACGATATGTATCTTTTCATCTGGCTGTTGATTCCTATACTTTATATCCTTTGTAATAAACTGGCAATCTAGTGAATAAACTAGAGTCCTGTGAGTCAATCTAGCAAATGAATCCAACCCAAGGAGGAGGTCATAGGAATCTGATATATAGCCAGTTGGTCAGAAGCACAGGGGACAACCTGGAGTTGGCAACTGGCATATGAATTAGGGGGCAGTCTTTTGGGTCTGAATCCTTAACCTGTGGACTCTGATGCTGTCTCTGGGGAGATGGTGTCAAAATGGAGTTGAATTATACGTCACTCAGCTAGTGCCCGTGAGTTGCTTGATGATGTGGGAAAAAACTCCCCACACATTGTAATTGAGTGCCGGAGAATATAATACCCAACATTCAGCCCCCGTGAGTACCACTCTCCTTCATCTCCCACACCAACACCAGCTTCAGAACTCCACTGGTCAGGAGAGAAAGTCAAAGGGGTGGGGAACTGAAAGAACTGGTTAACTTGTGGGCTTCCCTTCAAGTACTCCAAACATGGTTTTTTGTCTGAGCTTATTTTCTAGCACATTCTCTGAAAAGAGTAAGGAAACCGATACACAGGCAATTTAAGTGACTTGCCTATGTTCCCACACCTTTTTTTCCCCCCTATTATCATAAGGCTAAGAAAATCACAAGCACATGCCAGTGAATCAGCAAGAATTAGACCAGACAGTACTACAGATGTGGAAGATGTTAAGATGCTTAAGAAGAATTTACTAAAGAATGTGAAGAGGGGTGCCTGGCTAGCTCAGTTGGTGGAGCACATGACTCTTGATCTCAGGGTTGTGGTTCGAGCCCCATGTTCGGTGTAGAGATTACTTAAAAAATAAAAGGAATATGAAAGAACATGAAATGATAGGAAGGGATATTAGAATAAATTATCACTTGTTTATAGAGACGGTCACTGATTCAAAGGCTCAATCATCATTATTAGTTATACAGGTGAAATGTTTGACCACTGAACTCAGTTAATGACAGAAACTCCTGAAATAATTCCACTGAATAAAGATGTTCTGGTAACATAAGGAAGAGTTGCAAAAATTAAGACATGATTTTGAAGGGTACTGTCTACCATTTAGTCAAAGAATGAAAAAGGAAGACTTGGAAAGAGAACAAAGGGTTGGATAAATAGCAACAGATAGTGCAATCTCAATGTACTACACAATGAATTGAAGCATCATGTAGTGACATTTTCTGAATTGAGAACTTTCAATAAGCTGAAAATAAAAAATATTTAAAAGAGGGGCATCTGACTGGCTTAGTCAGTAGAGCATGTGACTATTAATTTCAGGGTCACAGGTTCAAGCCCCTTGTTGGGCATACAGCCTACTTTAAAAAAATGATTAAAAGAGTAGGAGAAACTCTTGATTACCTTGGGTATCCCGAAGACCATTTTCCTCCACCTGACAGAAATGTTAAAGAGAAAAAAAATTCAAGAATCAACTGCATATGAGCACCTGGCTGGATCAAATGGAAGAGTATGAAACTCTTGATCTTGGAGTCAGGGGTTCAAGTCCCATGGTGGGTGTAGAGATTATTAAAAAATAAGTAAACAAACTTAAAAAAAATCAACTGCATAACTGACAGCACTGCGTGAAATGTTACAGATTCATATAAATAGATTAGATGCTACACATGGTCCGTGTCAAAACTAGTGATTCCTTTTAGCCACCTTCTATTGAGCTGCTGTTACTTAATGGAATTGCCTGGAGACATCCAGAAGATCCTACCCAGATAAGATTGAAAACATTCCATCAGTGAAAGGATGGTCTCTTTTTCACAAAGTACTTAAAGAATCTTGTCATTCAAGGATAATGGAAGCACTGAGGACTACTTGGACAAAGAACATATTTGCAAATCAAAGCAATACGCCATCTTCCTTTTATCATTAAAATGCAACATGCCACAGGGGCACCTGGCTAGCTGAGTCAGTAGAGCATATGACTCTTGATCTCTGGGTTGTAAACTCAAGCCCATGTTGGGTGTAGACATCACTTAAAAAATGAAATCTTAAGGGTGTCTGGGTGGCTTAGCTGGTTAAACATCCTCCCTCTCAGATCATGATCCCAGAGTCCTGGGAGTGAGCCCCGCATTGGGGTCCCTGCTCAGCGGAGAACCTGCTTCTCCCTCTCCCTCTGCTGCTCCCCCAGCTTGTGTGTGCTCTCTTTCTCTGTCAAATAAATAAATAAATAAATAAATAAATAAATAAAATCTTAAATAAAAGGCATATGCCACAATCTATTATTTATTTTAAATTATTTTAAAATGATCTTCTCTCATTCAGTCAGTGCTTTAGAGTTTTAAACTGTATGGACAAGAATGCAAGTAAAAATATTCTAGGCTTGGGACGCCTGGGTGTCTCAGTCATTAAGCGCCTGCCTTCGGCTCAGGACCTGATCCAGGGGTCCTGGGATTGAGCCCCTTCCGGGGGCCTGGGATTGAGCCCCGCATCGGGCTCCCTGCTCCGCGGGAAGCCTGCTTCTCCCTCTCCCGTGCCCTCTCCTTATGTTCCCTCTCTCGCTGTGTCTCTCTCTGTCAAATAAATAAATAAAATCTTTAAAAAAAATATTCTAGGCTTAATCATTATAAAATAATGAACTTTACTTCATGTAATATTCTTTGGAAAATTCTTTAATTTATGATGTTGCTAATGTAATATTTTCCATTTAAATTTCAGCAGGTTTTATGCATTTAAGTTCCATTTATGGCTCAACTCTTATATTTAGGAATTATAATACTACATATATTAGTATATACATACATATATATATATCTCTAACAGATCAAAAGATGCTCAACATCACTCATCATGAGGAAAATGCACATGAAAACTACAAAGAGCTATCACCTCACACCTGTCGGAATGGCTAAAATAAAAAACAAGAAACAACAGGTGTTAGCGAGGATTCAGAGAGAGGGGAACTGTCTGTACTATTTGTTCCTGGGAATGCAAACTGATTATATCCACTCAGGAAAACAGTTCGGAGATTCCTCAAAAGGCTAAAAATAGAGCTACCCTATAATCCAGTAATTGCACTACTAGGTATTTATCCAAAGGATACAAACATACTAATTCAAAGGGATACATGTACCCCCTTGTTGTAATGAACACCAGGTGTTGTATGGAAGCATTGAATCACTATATTGTACACCTAAAACTAATATTACATTGCGTTAACTGGAATTTAAATAGAAACTTTAAGAAAAAAATTCATTTCTGGAGCACCTGGGTAGCACAGTCCATTAGGCATCCAACTCTTGGTTTCAGCTCAGGTCCCGATCTCAAGCTCATGAGATCGAGCCCGGAGTCAGGCTCCACACTCAGAGCAGAGTCCGCTTAGGATTCTCTCTCCTTCTCCTTCTGCCCCTCTGCTTGTGATCTCTCTCTCTCAAAATAAATAAATCTTTTTAAAAAAATTTCATTTCTGGGACACCTGGGTGGCTCAGTCGGCTAAGTGGCTGCCTCCTGCTCAGGTCATGATCTTAGGGTCCTGGGATCGAGCCCCAAGTCCTTCTAGCTCCTTGTTCAGCGGGGAGTCGGCTTCTCCCTCTACCTCTACCCTCCCCCACACTGTGCTTGTGCTAATAAATAAAATCTTAAAAAAATAAAAAACTAAAAGAAACCTTCATTTCTGATAATGTATAGATGGAACAGGACGACTCAGAAATTTCTGGAGATGGTGATCTATCTTCTGAGAATTTAAACTAAGGACATAGGGCACCTGGGTGGCTCAGCTGGGACAGCCTGCTTCTCTCTCTGCCTGCTACTCCCCTGCTTGTGCTGTCTCTGTCAAATAAATAAATAAAATCTTTTTTTTTTTGAGACTTTATTTGACAGAGAGACACAGCGAGAGGGAACAGAAGCAGTGGGAGTGGGAGAGGGAGAAGCAGGTCTCCCGCTGAGCAGGGAGCCCGATGCTGGGCTCGATCCCAGGACCATGAGAACCATGAGATCATGACCTGAGCCAAAGGCAGACGCTTAACAACTGAGCCACCTTGGCACCCCAATAAATAAAATCTTAAAAAAATAATCTATTTAAAAACAAACAAAGGACATGGGCAGAATGAAAGAAAAATATTTATAAAATATCCTTTGCCCTCTTAAATAAAACAATATAACATTGTTATTACCTCCATATTACCTCCTTTATTCATTTAACTTGAAAAACATGTATTTTTCTCCTATTGCAGAGACTGGTTGTCGACACAAAAAGTATCACATGGACTCTGATCTCATGTTCACTATCCCACAGGAAATGTTGGATCCAGCTTGGAAAAAAATGCACATATGCCTTTTATGGGAAACTGTGTGGCAGCCCCATGGAAGATTGTCAGGGCCTTGGCACAGGACTCTGGGCTTCTTCTGTCACCCAAGGCTCAGGCAGACAAGCTACCACCCTCATGAGGGGACACTCACCTGACAGGGTTCCTGCAGCTTCCCTGAGCCAAGGTCACTTCAGACCCTGGGTGCTAGCAAGTATTCTTCATCCCCCAAAACCAAGCCCCTTTCACTTTCCAGAAAACTGCATTTTCTGTGACATTTTTTAAAGTTTGATATTAAACCTATGATGCCCGCATTGTGCACCTCTGGTCTTTCAACCAATGGGAAGGAAGGGCAACAGGAGATGAAAACGGAGGGGAAAAAAGAGGAGAGAAGCCAAAACAGGGAAGAAGATTCTGGGAAAGAGGGCTATCCATGTGGAAAAAGGCAATGCAAATAGGGAATGGAGGAAGGCAAACCAAACCTGTGTGACTAGACTGGGATTGAAAGTATCATTATAAACACATGGAAAAATACATGCACACATGCAGGTTTATATATCTATATATCTATACACAGATCCTCCTCAACTTATATTGGGGTTATGTCCTGATAAAGCTGAGCTGAAAATATTGTAATGTTTAAGACACCTAACCTACCAAACATCATAGCTTAACCTAGCTTACCTTAAACATGTTCAGAACACTTATATTAGCCACCAGTTGGGAAAAATCACCTAATGCAAAGCCTATTTTACAACAAAGTGTTGAATATCCCATGTAACTTATTGAGTACTGTACAGAAAATGAAAAACAGAATGGTTGCATGGGTCCAGACTGCATGGCTGACTGGTAGCTATGGCTCCCAGCCACTGTCCTGCATCATGAGAGAGTATCATGCCTCGTATCACTAGACTGGGAAAAGATCAAAAATAAAATTTGAAGTACTGCTCTCAGGTTCTTGCTTCCAAGATGCCCACGGAAAGAAGGAACCATGATTGTGCCAAAAAGGGCCACTTGCAGCCCATTCTCTGCACCATCTGCAACCATTGTATGCCCAAGGATAAGGCCATTGAGAAGTTCGTTATTGGGAACATAGTAGAGGCCACCGCCATCGGGAACATTTCCAAAGCGAGGGTCTTTGATGCCTATGTGTTTCCCAAGCTGTGTGTGAAAATCCATTACTGTGTGAGCTGTGCCATTCACGGCAAGGTGGTTAGGAGTTGCTCTGGTGAAACATGGAAGGACTGAACACCACCACCCCAATTTAGATCCGTGGGTGCTGCCCCACCACCTCCACCAAAACCCATTTAAGGAGCTGAGTCCTTAAAGACTGAAGGAAAAGTGTTCCAGGAAAAAAAATAAAATGGAAATTATACTATAAAAAATTTTGAAGTATGATTTCTTCTAAATGAGTATTGCATTCACACCACTGTAAAGCTGAAATATAATGTCAAACCATTGTAAACTGGGGACTATCATATTTATGTACAACTACATATAATCATATATATAGTTATATACATAGCTATATCTATATATCTTTTTTTTTTAAAGATTTTATTTATTTATTTGACAGAGACACAGCGAGAGAGGGAACACAAGCAGAGGGAGTGGGCGAGGGAGAAGCAGGCTTCCCACAGAGCAGGGAGCCCGATGCGGGGCTCGATCCCAGGACCCTGGGATCATGACCTGAGCCAAAGGCAGACGCTTAACGACTGAGCCACCCAGGTGCCCCTATATCTATATATTTTTATTTGAAAGGACATAAAAGCAATATTAGTAGCACTGAGACCTTATTTTCTAAACACCTTTCCCCTATGCCTACTTTTTTATTTATGAATTTGAATGGCTAATATAGTCACATGTTGAAAGATCAAAATGTACAAAATGACATACCATGTAAAGTCTGCCTTCCATGCCCGATGACCATATATCCCCATTTTCCTGGTGAAGACTCATTTTACAACTGCTGTCCTGGCATAATAATGAATAGTTCCTTCTTTCTCTCAGGAGTGTGCTATTTTGGACGATAATTATACCAACACTCTACTTGGAGCCCTCTCCCTTCACCATGCTGTCATGGTGTCTTATGTCAAGACATAAGAGTCACTTGTGTTGGGCGCCTGGGTGGCTCAGATGGTTAAGCGTCTGCCTTCGGCTCAGGTCATGATCTCAGGGTCCCTGGGATCGAGTCCCGCATCGGGCTCCCTGCTCCTTGGGAGCCTGCTTCTCCCTCTGCCTCTCTCTCTCTGTCTCTAATGAATAAATAAATAAAATCTTAAAAAAAAAAAAAGAGTCACTTGTGTTATCAGTGTCTGTGTATACTTCTGGAGGAATTCTATGTGTATGTAAGTAAATACATACATAAATAGTTTTTTTGTTTTGTTTTAACCAATTGAGCCACACAGGCATCCTCCCCTTTTTTTCAAGAATTTGTCAGAGAGAGAGAGAGAGAGAGCACAAGCAGGGGGAGCGGCAAGCAGAGGGAGAGGGAGAAGCAGGCTATCTGCTGAGCAGGGAGCCCGATTCTGGACTTGATCCCAGGACCCTGCGATTATGACCTGAGCTGAAGGCAGATGATTAACCGACTGAGCCACCCAGGTGTCCCCTGTTTGTTTGTTTTTTTAATTTTAAAGAAATGGGTATATTCATGCTATTTTTAAGTTTATTTTGAAGCAAACTTACCTATAGAGAAATTGCAACAATATTAAAAAGAATTCACATTTACCCTTTACCTAGACTCACTAATTCTAAATATTTTGCCACATTTGGTTTGTCATGTTTTGAGCCACCATCACTTTCACCTGGATTGCAGTTTCCAGCCCCCTCCCTCTCTCAGCCCTCCTTCTAAATAATTTGGGAAAATTAATACACAAAGGAAGACTCCAAGAGGACAATATTGAAAACTTCATGGAATAGAACACTGGCAGAAAATGATAGCAGAGAAAGGGGAGTGTTGAGGCGGTAGAGAGTGGGGGGTACATAAGGAAGCCTTGTAATCCTAATTTTGAGAATCAAAGAATTACACAATCAGTAGATATATAGATGCTTTACCTGTGATTGATATCAAGCACTGAAAATGTCCTTTCTCCCAGGAGCCCTTTATAAACTTAGTAACACATGTACGATGCACTAGGTGGCATAGGAAAAAAAAAAAAAGCTGAAATTTTAGCTTTTCCTGCCTTAACTCTGAATAACTTCAGTACAAGCCTTCATACACAATTCTATTTAAGTCAACAAAGAAAATAATCATGTGGGATTTTGCCTTACTGTGTTCACAGTCCAATAAAGAATTAGAACTAGTTAATGAAATTTGAATTTAAATAGTAAGAAAATAACTACAGCTAAACCGCAAGTCTCTGTCCCTCAGTCTGCACCCAAACCTCCTGCTAGATATGCACAAATCTATTGACAATAGTCATTTATCAGTTTTCACATGGCTGAGTGTAAGGGTCTTGTCTAGTCTTACTTTTAAGTGTAAGGGTCTGAGGATACACACACTTAGAAGTTCATGGCAGCAATGTTGGTGATAACCGTACACTACACAGGACCCAAAAAATCATCAGGTACAGAAGGGCCCCATCTACTTTGGGATTTATTTATATATCATATAAAATGGCATCATTCATACATATATAGATATATTTAATATCACTATGTACACAGATATGCATAATTGTTGGTATTAGATATATAGTGGTGATAGATATTGATAATGATAGAATACTGTCTAGAGATGAAAATGAAAAATTGGAGCTACATACAGCATAGATAAATATTGAAAACTTAACAGCCTTACTTTGGAGACGTGGGTTTAGTTCCAGACTACTGCAACAAAGTAACTACCACAATAAAGTGAGTCAAATGAATTTTTTGGTTTTCCAGTACATATAAAAGTTATGTTTACACTATACTGTAGTTTAAGTGTGCAATAGCATTATGTCCAAAAAAAAGTATATACCTTAATTTAGAAAAATATTGCTAAAAAATGCTAACCATCATCTTAGCTTTTGGTGAGTCATAATCACTGTCATAGATCATTGTAACAAAAAATTTAAAGTTTTAAATTTTATGGATGTGACACAGAGACATGGAGTAAGCAAGTGCTGTTGGAAAAATGGCATGGGTACAGCTGCTTGTTGCAGGGTTGTCACAAATCTTCATATTGTAAAAAATGCAATGTTTGGGGCTCCTGGCTGGCTCAGTGGGAAGAGCATGAAACTCTTGAGCTTGGGATTGTGAGTTCGAGCCCCATGTTGGATGTAGAGATTACTAAAAATAAAATAAACTTAAAAAATGCAATGTCTGTGAAGCACAATAAAATGAGGTATGCCTATAGTAAGTGGGAAAAAAACAAAAAAATATGCATTTAAGAGTGAGTAAACTATAAACTCTATAACTTAAATATGTAATCTCAAGGGATAAAACTGTAAAGACCACATGGCAGATTCATCTCCGTTGGAAGAAGACATCAAGATTGGGAAGGGATGGAGAAAGAAGGTGATAAATCATTTTACGGGGGAAAAATTTACCCTCCCTGGGTCACAGTTGTTAATCCTTTAACAAATGTGTCCTAAGTAGGCTTGAAAATTTTTCAGTCCTCAAAATAAGAAGTATCAGAGAAGTTTTGCTGAAAAGTCTTGCTTTGCATTTATTTCACTTTTTTTCTGTTTAATAGTATATGAAGATCTTCAATAAAAGCTGTAATTGCTCCTCCCCACCCTGCAAAAAACCAGAAGATTGAGAAGGGATACCCAATGGTTATGAGAAACCCAGGGATCTTTCTTAAGATTCTACATCACTGTTACTTCCACTCCCTTACCTGGAAAATTAGTTGGGATCTCCTTAGACTAACAGAAGAAAGACTCATTCTTGAGTGCAAATAGACACGATTCCCAGCTTACTCTGCAGCAATACATTCTGGGAGTGGCTACAACTACTCTAGGATCCCTGTTTTTCAAGCATATAAAAGCATCCACCTGCTTCCCTATTAATTCCCCCAAATAAGCCTCAGGGCAAACTGTTCACCTGCTAATGTCAATCTTCTTAAATATGGCTGCCTCAGAAACCTTCACAAAGCTGAACTTGGATTTCCAGTTCCATTGACTTTGGATCCCATCCAGTCTTGCACTAAGGCAATCCTGTCAGAAGAGCATTACAGTTGGAATATTTTAACTGTCTTTAGATCTATGCTAATCCCAGAATTTGTGAGTGTCCACACCAGGCAACTTGTGGATATCTCTGCTCCGTCAGTTAGAAGCTCTTCTGAGATGGAAAGGTTTATAATGTACCTCTAGGGCATGCTCATTAAATCCCTAGTTGGAAGGGTGCCACACCTGGGTAACTCTCCCAAACAAATCTTAAACAGCAACTGACTTACAACATAACCACAAAGCATTAGCTATCTAAATGCTCTCTGAGCTGAGCTCTGTTTCAGGGACTTGAGATTTGGAGGAGAGCCTAGTCCAGTGCTTTTCAAAGTATAAGGAGCTTTGGAATCACTGGAGACCATATGGATTCTGATTCAGTAGATCTGGGGTGAGAGCTGAGATTTGCATTTCTAACAAGACTCCAGCTGATTCCAATGGTGCTTGTTCGCAAACCTCACTTAGAGTAACAAGGATTTAGCATCCTACTTAAGGTTGTACTTGTCAGGGAGACATATCTAGATAGAATCCTAATTTTAACTAAACTGCTGTGGGATCTTGAATAAGTCCTTTCCCTCCAGAGTTGAGTTTATGATTAACCCCCCTCCCACATCTGCCTTGATGGAGTTTGAGTATGTAAAGCACTCATTTACATGTTAAACTAAGCTTCAGTTCTGTACTCTCAGACTTGGTACATTTCAATGATTTTCTCTATCCCTGTCAGTGAACCCCAGTCTCACTCACTGGTCGCACTATTACTTCTCTCAGAGTGTGGTCCTCAGATCAACCCTGGCACTTGTTAAAAACAAATTCTCAGGCCCCAAACCAGACCTAGTGAATTAGAAACCTGGGTGGGGGTTTCACTCTATGTCTTAATAAGCCTTCAGATTATGCTGATACACACTCAAGTGGGAGGACAATTGCCTTTGCCAGAGGGATATAGCAGAGTCAAGCAGAACCACTGGAAAAAATAAAATATCCAAACATTATATTTATAATTGCACAATATTATAATTGAAATGATAATTGCTTTATTGATATGAAAAACGTTTCTTTTTTTTAAAGATTCATTTATTTACTTGAGAGAGAGAGAGCATGAGTGGGAGGAGCAGAGGGAGAATGAGAAATTCAAACACACTTCATACTGAGTGCGGAGCCCCACATAGGGCTTGAACTTATGACCCTGAGATCACAACATGAGCCGAAATCAAGAGTTGGCCGCTTAACCGACTGTGCCACCCAGGCGCCCCAAAAATGTTTCTGAAATTAAGTTAAGAAAATTTTTCTAAGCATCTCTAACAGATAGAGGAGGTGGTGAACTTGACAGGGCATATATGTAAGTAGAGGGTAAGGAGTGAGAAGCTAGAGACATAGAAGATTTCTACTCACATAAGAGAAAGTACCTTCAGTGACTGGTTAAAGGGGCAGAAAATTCTAAGACAGCTTCACATACACTGAAGTTGAGAATTACAAAGAGAAAAGCTGTAACACACTGTTCAAAATACAAGTATATCAGTCAGAAAATAATGCAATAATATGCGTTTTTGTCCCTTGGAAAGGGGAGATACAGATGGGAAAGATGGAACATTTTATAAAAAACTTGATTTCCAGGGTGCCTGGCTGGCTCAGACTAGACTGTGCAACTCTTGATCTCGGGGCTGTGAAATTAAGCCTCATGTTGAGCATAGAGATTATTAAACAACAACAACAACACACTTGATTTCCTGCATGCACACACACAAAAAACTGAAATAAACAACAATATACTGATATATTGTACAAAACCCACAATCTTTTAAGATAAAGTAAGTGGCACTGTGGCAAATTTGCTCTAAGCCCTTGACTCTGCCCTATGTGAGCAGACAGACTTCAGAGAAAAGTGATAGAGTGATGGAATTAAAACTCTGAATATTTTTTTATAATAGGGGTGTCATTAAAATAACAAAATTAACTCTACCATCACTTACTGAAAAATATCTCAAACGTTTTGACAAATATGTTAAAAACAACACAAGATAATTGTTTTGAAAGGTAGGGACACAAGCAAATTTGCTCACAGATGATTTCTGTAGCCACAGAATTAATGCAAAAATATTTTCATATTGTTCTGTATAAAATCCAAAGCTCTCTTCAGGACACATTTGTAAAGCCAGAACTAAAGGAAGAAGGTAAAAGATAAATGGGGAAAATTAGATCATTTAAAGTGTGTATTATACAGGGTACATTTCTAAGACTGTAGCTGCAAATTCATGTTTTAAAAACCTAAATCCTGAACATAATAACGAAAGCACCGAAAAACTCAAATATGAAACTGATAGGTTTCGCGGGGCCGCAGAAACGAAAACAGGCAGAGGAAGAACACAGAAGCAGGCAGGATTGACCCCTGCGGGCCTCCGTCAACCAAGTCACCTTCCCGCAGTGCCGCAGGAGGGGGGCGGAGCCGTGCTGGCGGGGCAGGCTCACTTCCTCCGGGATGTGGTCCTGGGATGGTTTGCAGAAAACAGGGCGCGCGCAGGGCACGGGCTTAGTAGGCACGGAACCTCTAGAGAAACCTTATATTATCTTTTAATATAATAATTTTAAATAATAATATAGCTTTTTAATGATTTTAGTTTTCAAGATAGGCAACACTGGTCTGAAAAAAATACTTCGAAATTACCTAAGTTCATGCCTTCAGGATGCTCCAAAATTACTAGTTTTAAATAATTAGGACAGCGTAATCCCACGATGAAACATGTCCGTTTCAGAAGTGTTTGATTCAGAGGAATTGAATCAGTGAAAAAAAAAATAGGACACCGTATTATTTCAAAGGAAGTTTTCCTTTATTTCGTTATTTGCCATTTTTCAGAAATTTGGGACCTTCAAAAATTCGTTCTTAATTAAAATTTCAATCTTGGTGTATATTACATACTGAACAAATAAATGCTGCTACTGGCTAAATTTAGTATTAACATGATCTATATAATACATATACCTGTTTACAGTGAAACACATACAGAAGCATACAATGGTGGTATATCTTAAGTGGATATGTGAATAGAAAGAAACCAAAATGCAACGTTGTGTAACCACACAACTCAGAAGGATGAGGTGGATTTTATTCCCTATTTTTCGACTATTCTTTCAATTACATTAGCACACATTCCTCCTTAAGAAAAAAAGTCAAAATGGTGAAATTTTGACTTTATTTTTTCAATTTAATTTTTAAACATTTAATAAAAATTTGATTAAATTAATAAAAATCAATAATAAAAATTGATTATTAAAAAAAGACTGGACATAGTTGAGGAGTTATGTTGGAATTATTCTCTGCCTCCCCTTAGCTTTTTTTTTTTTTTTTTTAAGATTTTATTTATTTGACAGAGAGAGAGACAGTGAGAGAGGGAACACAAGCAGGGGGAGTGGGAGAGGGAGAAGCAGGCTTCCCGCGGAGCAGGGAGCCCGATGTGGGGCTCGACCCCAGGACCCTGGGATCATGACCTGAGCTGAAGGCAGATGCTTAACGACTGAGCCACCCAGGTGCCCCTCCCCTTAGCTTTTCTACAGTCCTAATATTTTCTACCATTACATTAAAAAATACATAATAAAAAATTAATAGAATTATAAAATATAAGTCAACTTCCAAATAAGAATAAAGGAAGTAAGGAATCCTATTTTTTGGAGTAGTTTGGAGTATTGACTTGTTAAATTGTGGAATGCAACAGATATACGTTTATGCTATATTTTTGTAATATACATTGAAACCAGAAAGTGGAGACCAGCGGGAAATGGATCCAATGGACAATAAAGTTGAGGCAGAAAAGTGAGCCCCAGTGCAAGCTGGTGAGAGGAAAGAAAGGGAGCAACGATGGATTCAGTACGGGTGAAAATAATCAAAGTTCAGTAGCTACTTAGAAAATAATTTTAACTTACTTATTTCAAAACTTTGCAGAACACGCAAAAAACTGTCAACATACGAACAGTTTTAAAAGTCAAAATTTCGTTATTTTTAACATAAATCTTGAAACTCGGCTGAAATTTTGTCCCAATCAAGCAAATGTTCTTCAGGTAATTTGATTTTTTTAAAGGAAATTGCCAAAGAATGCAAGACAAAACCTAAAATTTCACTTTATTAAAATGGCATTCCCATTTACATAAATGAATGAAGCATAATAGCTTGCATATAATTTTAAAAGTATTTGAAAATTCAGACCAATGAAATTAACGAGAAATAAAAACATTATAAATGCTTATGTGACGTTTTACAAACTACAATTATAAAACAAAAAGTCTATGGACATAAAACACCACATTATTTTTCTGAGTAAATGCTAATTACTCTATATGCATAAATTCTAAAATCAAAGCACAAGAATACCCCCCCTTTCCCCCACCTTCCTAGGTGGTCTTTTTCTCCGTGGAGCAAACTACTGATGGAAATTCCCCTAATGGAAGAATCCCACAGAAGCCAGGAAGACAGAGGCCAGGAGCCGGAAGGAAGTCACATGGGGCCCCGCACCCCCATGCAGTGCAGAAGCTCACCGGATCATCCCATGTGGGCCACTGTCCTTTCTGCCATTCACTTGACCTTCCCTGGTGCACTGGGGAGACCCAGCAGGGCGGAACAGCTGTGTGTTTTCTGCTGGACATAGTGCCAGGCCTGGCATGATGATGGAACCTGGAGTGACAAATTCCCAGCCCCTAGGCTTCAGGACAACGGCTGCATTGTTTCTGGTTTCCTGCTACCCTGCAGATGGTCCAGAAGTAAGATTTTCAGATTAATGCAGAAAATTAAAAATTGACTTAACATAAAATTCAATCTTCCATAAAAGCATTATAAACCAAAACTCAATATGTACCAACATGTTATCAGGAAACCACAGATTTCAAGACCGTTTTATCCTGTTTTAAAATGTGAAATGCTCTGTAAGTTAACAATTATATTGTTATATAATTTTGATCATATAACAATGATTTCAAAGAACTATAGAAAACAAATGGATGAAGTAAAGACATCAGGTACCTGAGGGGGAAAAATGCTAATAAATCTTTAGTTGTTAGAAGAATAGGAAAATTCAAAATTAGTAACTGGACTCCTTCAAATGAAAAAGTAGCAAATCAAGGAAAGTGAGACTATGATTCACTTAGAGAAACTCCAACAAGGTGGATATAAAGTGATAATTTTTTCTCAGTCACATTGGAATACTTTTTTAAAAAAACCTACCAAGGATTTAGGCTGTGAGATTACATTTATCTTATGAACCACCTTGCAATTGAAGAGGAAAAGAACACACACACACGTTTAGGGAAGGATGAGTTTGACACAGGACAAACACAACTGTGAACAGGTTTTACAATAAAATACGAACTATATATGTGCCCATGGAAACACACTCCTGAAGTCCATGTTTGTAAATGAAATCCATCAACCTAATAGGGCTTCACGCCAGCCTGAACAATAGTCAACTAGAGAAAGTGGCGTTAAAAAGTAGATATGGAGCCAGGCTTCCCTGTGTTTTTACTGCAAATAATTCTGAGTTGTGTTGTTTCCCTGGAGGCAAAACATACCATTATGTTTCAGTTTTGAAATAAGATTTAAAAAACAGATTCCTACTCAAATGAATGCAGTTATCTTTGGTGTTTGGGCTCATCTTTTCCTTTTTAGGACTTTTTCTCCTTTTAGCCTTTTGAGACTTGATCCCTCCCATCACAACTCTGCATTATCCCCAGCAGCTGCTGATAACAACAGACTGTGAGCTTTTCAATGAGATGGACTTTGTTCTCTCATTGTCTTGATGCCAGATGGCGCTGCAATCCTGAATCCTATATATGAAACAAAGTTTCTATTCCTGAAACATGAGCAATAAAGGCATGCAAATAACTTATGCATGCAATATTCACGGACTGATTTGGGATCTCACACAGGAAAGTCTAAGTGGATGAAGAGAATGGTGTGAGTCATAAACCATAATTCCTCATGAGCTTCTCCTTGGACTTCAGGATTTTTTTTCTCTCTCTGCCAAACCCTTTATCCTTTTGCCTGCACAGACTCTCTTTCTAAAACCAAGGGTGTGAATTAGTAAATTTTCAGATAATAAGAAACCAAGATTTTCAATTTATAGGCACATCAGCAACATTCCTATTGAGAAGATGTCAAATGTAGCTAATGAATATAAGAACAGCATACAATGACAATTGAAGTGTCATTAAACATTTTCAAAACTTAGACCCTGCATGTGTGTTCCTCTTGATTCAGGTAGATGAAATATTTTCTGCTTGTGGTACCTCAAATATTTTGTCATCTGTTCATACCCTATTTCCCACCCGGAACGGAAATCCTATTTTTGACTTCCCTGTTCTATTTTCCTTGAGTTTCTACTACCTACATTTTATGTCTCTAGTCATCATTTGCTTCCTCCAGGGAGCCTTCCCTGACCACTTAAATCTAAACTACAGGCTCATATATCCTCTGAAATCCTCCAGTACTGGGCACAACCCAAATCACAGCTTTTCTACTATAGGAGAGGAAAAAAAAAAAGTTTTTCTTTTTACCGTTCTAGATTCCTCACTGGGACTGTAACAAAAGCCAGATTAACAAGAGAAAAGTGTACACATTAATTTAAGTTTTACATGATATGGGAGCCTTCATAATGAAATGAGAGGACCCACAGGAACATTAAACCTGAACGTTTTTACACAAGGTTTGGTAAGAGCAGAAAGTCATAGGAAAATGTGATAGGACGAAAGGGTAAGGGCTAAGTATAGTAAACTGGAGGAAATTTAACAAGGCCTATTCATTCAGATTCCTCTTGGTGTCTCTCTGTCTTAGGAGTTAAGGATGTTCCTTTCCTCCTTTCCTCCGAGTATGGGGAAGGCACCTCACACTGAAGTGTCTTAGCACTTGCTTCAGGGAAGAAGGTTAGCAAGCCCTTTCAGTAACTCTTTCTCAAATTCCTTCAGCTTAAAATAATATGCCAAGGTGCCATATTTTGGGGTAGTGTCCCCAGCCCTGTCATTATTCACAACTTAATTGCCTATTAATTTATCTGAATTCCTATTCCATTGATGTTAAATACCCAAGGAAAGCTATGTTTTTCATTCAGCTGTTCATCCACTACAGGTAACAAAGTAGATGCCATGTGGTTGCCACTCAAAATTTGTTTGCATACATGCAGCAGTTTCCTTATATCCATCTACCTTTCTCCAAAATAAGCACAATTTAGCACTTAAATAGTACCACCCTAAAGCCCAAAGATATTATTAGAGCTTTCCCCACATGACAATTTCTCAGTTTCTTCTAAGTGCACAGAGGTAAAAATGACATCAGTCCTCCCTGCCTGTTCTGTCTCATCTCTTTCTCCAAACCTCCATTTACAACTCTCGGAACAGGTCATTCTGGTTTTTGTTTTGTGTTTTTGTTGTTTTTTTTTTTTGTAATTTGTCAGTGTGCCATCCTTCTTCTTGCCTCCTTACACTTGCAAATTTTCCATTCTGCTTATGTGTCCTTTTCTTTCTATGTTCAGTGCACTTGAAATCTGTATTCACCCTCTAAGAATGAACTCACTCATTATTTTACTCCAGAAACCAATGTTCACATCCCATGTTATTTTAAGGTACAAGTTGATCCTCATTATTTGTGGATTCAGTATTTGCAAATCTACTTACTAAAATTTACTTGCCAAAATCAGTATTTGTGACACTTTCAGGGTCATTTGCGGACAAGGGAAGAGTGACAAAAAATTTGAGTCATTCTTTGAGAGCATGTCCCCAGCTAAGATCAAAGAAGGTGATTTGACTTTTTATTTCAGCTTTGATACTGTTAAAAAAAAAAGTGTTCTTTTCATGGTGTATTTAATGCCACTCTGAGTCTGTGATTGACTTAGGTTTGGAAGCTAGGTAGAGATCTGTTGCATTTTTGGTTTTTCCTCTTATATAGATCAAACAATACTCCAGTAGGTTTCCCATCTAATTCTAGAGACCCTCTGATCAGTTAGCTACTATCATAGATCCCCGTGTGCTAGAACATTCTGATTACTGGTATAGCCCCACTTTATGGCAAATCATACACCAGGCCTCTGGGAGTTCAGCTCTCACAAGAGCAAGCTTCAAGCCTTCACCAGCTGCATAAGACAACGTGATAAATCTTGAATCCTTGCACTGATATCATGAATTCAAACCAACCACGTGTTGTATTTTTCCCTCCTTGGTGTGACCACCTTAGGCTCTACTTCCAAGAATGCAGTAGTTTCAGAGATGGCCTAGTATCCCTTTTAAAGGGTTCATCTGATCCGGTGATGCTCACAAAGGATAATCTCCATTTTAATTAATTAAAAGTCAATGATGAAGTATAGATTCGAAGTCCTCTCAGGAGCTTTCCTGGTATAATCTGTGCTCAGCATAGGTCAGGGAAAGACTGAAGAGGCAGGCCACTCCAGGTTGGTAGGTGGTAGTTTTATTTTATTTTATTTTTATTATTTTATTTTTTTGTTCCATGGGAATTTTAACAATAATAATAATGATAATATTATTATTATAATCACACCCACTCACCAAATCTTAAAAGTTTACAAAAAGGCCCTAACTGGACTCAGTCACCTTTTTTTTTATTTTAAATTTTAGTTAGTTAACATAGAGTGCAATATTGGTTTCTGGAGTAGAATTCAGTGATTCCTCACCTACATATAAAACCTAGTGCTCATCACAAGTGCCCTCTTTAATACTCACCCCCCATCTAGCCCATCACCAACCTCCCTCCCTCCATCAACACTCAGTTTGTTCTCTATCATTAGGATCTTTTATAGTTTGTTTCCCTCTCTCGTTTTTTTCTTTTCTCCCTTCCCATATGTTCATTTGTTTTCTTTCTTAAATTCCACATATGAAGGAGATGAAGTATTTTGTCTTTCTCTGACTGACTTATTTTACTTAGCATAATACACTCTAGCTCCATCTACCTTGTTGCAAATGGGAAGATTTCACTTTTTTGATGGCTGAGTAATATTCCACTGTGTATATGTACCACATTTCCTTTATCTATTCACCAGTCAGTGGACATTTGGCCTCTCTCCATAGTTTGGCTATTGTTGGCAACGGTGCTATAAACATCAGGGTGTATGTACCCCTTTGAATGTGTATTTTTGTATTCTTTGGATAAATACCTAGTATTATAATTGCTGAATCATAGGGTAATTCTATTTTCAACTTTTTGAGGAACCTCCAAACTGTTCTCTAGAGTGACTACACCAGTTTGCTTTTCCATCAACACTGCAAGAGGGTTATCCTTTCTCTGCATGCTCACCAACACCTGTTGTTTCTTGTGTTGTTGATTTTAGCCATTCTGACAGGTGTGAGGTGGTATCTCATCGTGGTTTTGATTTGCATTCCCCTGATGATGAGTGTTGTTGAGCATCTTTTTCATGTGTCGGTTTAGGCTCAGTCACTTTTAAGGTGAAGGCGTTTTCTTTCTTTTTTTTTTTAGATTTTATTTATTTGAGAGAGAGAGACAGAGATAGTGAGAGAGAGGGCACAAGTGGGGAGGAGAGGGAGAAGCAGGCTCCCCACAGAGTGGGGAGACCGATGGAGCCCAATGTGGGACTCGATCCCAGGACCCTGGGATCATGACCTGAGCCGAAGGCAGACGCTTAACCCACTGAGCCACCCAGGCACCCGGTGAAAGTGTTTTCAACATTGTATCACTAACTTAAGGCTCATGTTCTTGGAGCAGCCCCTGGAGCAAAAAAGGCAAGTGGAACCCACATTCTGAGGATGGGGGAGAGAGGTGCAGGGGAGCCTCCAAGTTCCTGGGTCCAGCTCGTGGTTCAATCAGGGGTCATATCTTTTTTGGTCACATTCCCCTACATTCTACCCCTTGTGACTGGCTCTTAAAATATCATGTGCCCCTCTTTTATTTTTTTTTTAAGATTTTATTTAATTATTTGACAGAGAGAAAGCACAAGCAGGGGGAGTGCAGGCAGAGGGAGAAGCAGGCTCCTTGCTGAGCAGTGAGCCAAATGCAGGGCTTGATCCCAGGATCCTGGGACCATGACCTGAGCTGAAGGTAGATGCTTAATGGTCTGAGCCATCCAGGCGCCCCTCATGTGCCTCTCTTTTCTTTGGTGGGCCAGACTGGTCAGCAAGGGGTTTCATTAACATGGAGGTGGCTCTTCTGGTGGCTATCTGGCTGCATTGGAAATAGACGTCACAACAACAAATAGGCACATGCAAGAGAAAATACAGATAAAGACATAATTTTTAAAATTAGTAAAAACTTTTTCTACCAAGATCCCAAGATCCAAACCATTAATTTATTAAATCCCCTAGGCTGGGGGTTGGGTCACTCAGGACATTTACTTGTGTCCTCATGTGATTTAATAAAAATGATATATTAGCAAGCTGATCAGGTACATCATTCTGTTTGGATAATGGTACAGGTGCCTTCTTGTGAGGCAGTAATAATGTCTAAGGTGATCCTATTTAGGAGGACATTAGAGTCAATTCAGTGTTTAGTAGGATCAGGCTTTGTTGGTTATCATGCAGGGCTTGATGAGTGAATTTAGTAAGGGCTTCTATGTGTGCTATGACATCTTCTCGGCCTATGGAGGGAACAAAGGCTGTGACCAAATGATCATACCAGTGAAAAACAATGTCTACATGGCTATGAGGAGAGGGAGCTTGGCAGCTTAAAAATTTGACTTGGTTGTAAATACCATACATATTGGCTAGGGGAGGAAGCATTACCAGTCATGAGAAGATGAACTGGGGATGGGCTATGCCACGGCAGGACACCCAACTTCTCCACTCTCTCAAGGTGGATGTTCCATCTCAGGCATAGTGCATTTCTACAAGTCCAGCTTTGCAGCAGGACAGTGGGATCCCAGTGGAGACTGAGTAGTCCCCCCCTTACACAGGAACTTGGTAAAGTAACTTACCAACCTTGATGAGATGTCCCATTGCAAATTCCAGTAAATAATGCCTTTATGAGGTGTGATGGAGCTTGGAGTTCTCAGCAGCATAGCATGTTGATCCACGGTGACAGTGGGGCAATGCTGTTTCCTATGACTTCTTCACCTTTTCACTGTTGGGTGACATGGCAGGGGTCCCCAGACTGGGATATGGGTCAACAAGCCCTACTGGTTATTTAAATGTATGAAAGCCTGGGATAGTACTTTAATCCACCTGACCAAAGTGTGTTATTTTATTTTATTTATTTTAATTTTGTATTTAAATTCAATTTAGTTAACATATACTGTATTATTAGTTTCAGGGATAGAATTTGGTGATTCATCAGTTGCATATAACACCCAGTGCTCACTACATCAAATATCCTCCTTAATTCCCATCACCCAATTACCTCATCCCCCCACTCAGCTCCCTTCCAGCAACCCTCAGTTTGTTCCCTATAGTTAAGAGTCTCTTATGGTTTGCCTCCCTCTCTGTTTTCATCTTATTTTATTTTTCCTTCCCTTCCTCTGTGTTCATCTGTTTTGTTTCTTAAATTCCACCTATGAGTGAAATCACATGGTATTTCTCTTTCTCTAACTGACTAATTTTGCTTAGCATAATACCCTCTAGTTCCATCCTCATCACTGCAAATGGCAAGATTTCATTCTTTTTGATGGCTGAGTAATATTCCATTGTGTATATATACGACATCTTCTTTATCCATTCAACTGTTGATGGACATCTGGGCTCTTTCCATAGGTTGGCTATTGTGGACATTGCTGCTATAAACATTGGGGTGCATGTGTCCCTTTGAATCACTGTGTTTGTATCCTTTGGATAAATGCCTAGTAGAGCAATTGCTGAGTTGTAGGGTAGCTCTATTTTTAACTTTTTGAGGAGCCTCCATACCATTTTCCAGAATGGTTGCACCAGTTTTCATTCCCACCAACAGTGTAAGAGGGTTCCCCTTTCTCCGCATCCTCGCCAACATCTGTCATTTCCTAAGGTGTTAATTTTAGCCATTCTGACTGGTGTGAGGTGGTATTTCATTGTGGTTTTGAATTGAATTTCCCTGATGCCAAGTGATATTGAGCATTTTTTCATGTGTCTGTCAACTATTTATATGTCTTCTTTGGAGAAATATCTGCTCATATCTTCTGCCCATTTCCTGACTAGATTTTTTGTTTCTTGGGTTTGAGTTTGATAAGTTCTTCATAGGTTTTGGGTAATAGCTCTTTATCTGATTAGTCATTTGCAAGTATCTTCTCTCATTCCATAGATTGACTTTTACTTTTTTTTTTTTTACTTTGACTGTTTCCTTTGCTGTGAAAAAGCTTTTTATCCTGATGAAGTCCCAATACTTAATTTTTGCTTATGTTTCCCTTGCCTTTGGAGACATGTCTAGCAAGAAGTTGCTGAAGCTGAGGTCAAAGAGGCTGCTTTTTTTCTCCTCTAGGATTTTGATGGATTCCACATTTAGGTCTTTCATCTATTTTGAGTTTATTTTTGTGTATGGTGTAAGAAAATGGTCCACTTTCATTCTTCTACATGTGGTTTTCCAATTTTCCCAACACCATTTGTTAAAGATATTCTTTTTTTAAAATTAAATTAAATTTATTTATTTGTCAGGGGACAGGGCACAAGCAGGGGGAGTGGCAGGCAGAGGGAGAAGGGGGTGGTTCCTGGCTCAGTGGGGAGCCTGATGCGGGACTTGATCCCAGGACTCTGGGATCATGGCCTGAGCTAAAAGCAGATGCTTAACCGACTGAGCCACGCAGGCATCCCTTAAAGATATTCTTCAATTGGATATTCGTTTTTGCTTTGTCAAGTATGTTTTTAAAATTCCTTTTCACATTGGATATTCTTTCCTGCTTTGTTAAAGATTAGTTGACCATAGAGTTGGTTCTCTATTCTGTTCCATTGATCTATGTGTCTGTTTTTGTGCCAGTACCATACTGTCTTGATGATTATAGCTTTGTAATGCAGCTTGAAATGTGGAATTGTGATGCCTCAAGCTTTGGTTTTATTTTTCAACATTAATTTGGCTATTTGGAGTCTTTTCTGGTTCCATAAAAATTTTAGGATTGTGTATTCTAGCTCTGTGAAAAATGTCAATGATATTTTGACAGGGATTGCATTGAATGTGTAGATTGCTTTGGTTAGCATATACATTTTGACAATATTTTAATTCTAATCCATGAGCATGGGATGTTTTTCCATTTCTTAGTGTTTTCCTCAATTTCTTTCATGTGTTCTGTGGTTTTCAAAATACAGATCCTTTACCTTGTTGGTTAGGTTTATTCCTAAGTATTTTATGGTTTTTGGTGCTATTGTAAATGGGATCAATTCCTTGATTTCTCTTTCTTCTGTTTCATTGTTAGTGTATAGAATGCAACTCACTTCTGTGCATTGATTTTATATCCTGCAACTTTGCTGAACTCCTGTATCAATTCTAGCAATTTTTTTGGTGTAGTCTTTTGAGTTTTCTACATAGAATGTTATGTTGTCTGTGAAGAGTGAAAGTTTGACTTCTTCTTTGCCGATTTGGATGCCTTTTTTATCTTTTTGTTGTCTGATTGCTGAGGCTACAACATCTAGAACTATGTTGTACAACAGTGATGAGAATGGACATCCCTGTGGTGTTCCTGACCTTAGGGGAAAAGCTCTCAGTTTTTCTCCATTAAGGATGATATTCACTGTGGGTTTTTTGTATATGGCTTTTATGATATTGAGTTATATTCCCTCTATCCCTACACTGCAGAGGGTTTTTGTCTAGAAAGGATGCTGTATTTTGTCAAATGCTTTTTCTGCATCTTCTCAATATGGTTTTTTTCCTTTTTTTTTTTTTTTTTTTTTTTTTTTATTAATGTTGTGTATCATGTTGACTGAATTGTGGATGTTGAACCACCCCTAGAGCACAGGAATAAATCTCACTTGGTCATGGTGAGTAACTTTTTAATGTACTGGTGAATCCTATTAGCTAGTATCTTGGTGAGAATTTCTGCATCCATGTTCATCAGGGATACTAGTCCGTAATTCTCCTTTTTAGTGGGGTCTTTGGTTTGGGGATCAAGGTAATGCTGGCCTCATAGAATGAGTTTGGAAGTTTTCTCTCCAGTTCTATTTTTTTGGAACAGTTTCAGAATAGGTATTAATTCTTCTTTAAGTGTTTAGTAGAACTGCCCTGGTGGGAGATTTTTTTTTACTTCTTCAGTTTCTTTGCTGGTTGTGGGTCTGTTCAGGTTTTCTATTTCTTTCTGTTTCAGTTTTGGTAGTTTATATGTTTCTAGGATTGCATCCATTTCTTCCAGATTGCCTAATTTGTTGGCATATAATTGCTCGTAATATTCTCTTAGAATTGTTTGTATTTCTATGGTGTTGGTTGTGATCTCTCATCTTTCATTCATGATTTTATTTATTTGGGTCCTTTCTCTTTTCTTTTTGATTAAGTCTGGCTAGGGGTTTATTGATCTTATTAATTCTTTCAAAGAGTCAGCTCCTAGTTTCATTGATCTGTTTTACTGTTATTTTGATTTCTATTTCATTGATTTCTGTTCCAATATTTATTATTTTCCTTCTTCTGCTGGATTTAGGCTTTATTTGGTGTTCTTTTTCCAGCTCTTTTAGGTGTAAGGTTTTGTTGTGTATTTCAGAATTTTCTTCTTTCTTGAGTAAAGCCTGTCTTGTATATACTTCCCTCTTATGACTGCCTTTGCTGCATCCCAAAAGTTTTGAACTGTTGTGCTTTCATTTTCATTTGCCTCCATTTTTTTTTTTAATTCTTTAATTTCCTGGATGACCCATTCCTTCTTTAGTAGGATGCTCTTTAACCTTCATGTATTTGTGGTCCTTCCAATTTTTTCTTGTGGCTGACTTCAAGTTTCATAGCAATGTGGTCTGAAAATATGCATGGTATGATCTCAATCTTTTGTACTGGTTGAAACCACTTTTATGACCTAGTATGTGATCTATTCTGGAGAATATTCCATGTGAACTCAAGAAGAATGTTTATTCTGCTGCTTTAAGATGCAATGCTTTGAATATGTTAAGTCCATTTGGTCCAGTGTGTCATTAAAGCCCTTGTTTCCTTATTGATCTTCTGCTTAGATGATCTGTCCATTGCTGTGAGTGGGGTGTTAAAGTCCCCTACTATTATTCTATTATTATTGATGAGTTTCTTTATGTTGGTTTAATTGGTTTACCATATTTGGCTGCTCCCAAGTTAAGGAGGGGCATAAATATTTACAATTATTAGATCTCCTTGTTGGATTGACCCTTCAATTATGAAATAGTGTCCTACTTCATCTCTTATTATAGTCTTTCATTTAAAATCTTGTTTGTCAGGGGTGCCTGAGTGGCTCAGTCATTAAGCATCTAACTTCGGCCCAGGTCATGATCCCAGAGTCCTGGGATTGAGCCCCAAGTAGGGCTCCCTGCTCAGTGGGAAGCCTGCTTCTCCCTCTCACACTCCCCCTGCTTGTGTTCCCTCTCTCCCTGTCTCTCTCTGTCAAATAAATAAATAAAATCTTTAAAAAATAAATAAAATCTTGTCTGTCTAATATAAGATATAATTATTGCTACTCTAGCTTTCTTTGGATGTCCATTAGCATGATAAATGGTTCTACACCCCCCCCCAGTTTCAATCTGGAGGTGTCTTTGGGTCTAAAATGAGTTTCTTGTAAGCAGCATACTGATGGGCTTCCCCACGCCCCCCCCCCCATTCTAATAACCTATGTCTTTTGATTGGAGCATTTAGTCCATTTACATTCAGAGTAATTGTTGAAAGATATGAATTTAGGGTCATTGTATTACTTGTAAATTCACTGTTCCTGTAAATTGTCTCTGTTCTTTTCTGGTCTGTGTTACTTTTGGGCTCCCTCTCTGCTCAGGAATCCCCTTTAATATTTCTTACTGGGCTTAGTGTGGGGTTTAATGGTCACAAATTCCTTTAGTTTTTGTTTGTCCTGGAAACTCTGTATCTTTCCTTCTATTTTGATTGTCTGCCTTGCTGGATAAATTATTCTTGCCTGCATATTTTTCCCATTTAGCATGTTGAATATATCATGCCAATCTTTTCTGGCCTGCCAGGTCTCTGTGGGCCAGTCTGATGCCAGCGTTATGTGTTTACCCTTGTAGGTTAAGGACTTCTTGTTCCAAGATGCTTTCAGGATTTTCACTTTATCTTTGAAATTTGCAAGCTTTACTATAATATGTCAAGATGCTGACCTAATTTTGTTGATTTTTAAGGGGGTTCTCTGTGCCTCTTGGACTTGAATGCGCATTTCCTTCCCCAGAAGATTAGGGAAATTTTCAGCTGTAATTTGTTCAAATAAACCTGCTCTCCTATCTCCTGCTCCTCATCTTCTGGGATCCCTATAATACAGATATTATTTTGCTTTATGGAATCGCTGAGTTCTCTAAATCTCCCTTCAAGATCTAATAGTTTTATTTCTCTCCTCTTTTCATCTTCCTTATTTTCCATCATTTTATCTTCCATATCACTTATTCACTCTTCCACTTCATTCATTCACATTTTTATGGCCTGCACCTAGGACTGTATCTAAGTAATAGCATTTTTAATTTTGGCCTGACTAGATTTTAGTTCTTTTAGCTCTATAGTAAGGGATTCTCTAGTGTCTTCTATGTTTTTTTCAAGCCCAGCTAGTATCTTTATAATCATTGTTTTAAATTCTAGTTCAGATATCTTACTATATCTGTATTGATTAAATCCCTGGCAGTGAGTACTACCTCTATTTTCTTTTGGTGTGAATTTCTCTGTCTTGTCATTTTGTCCAGAAAAGAAAAGAAGAAAGAAAGAGAAAAAACAACAATAACAACAACAGCAACAACAGAAAAAAAAAATCTAGATCCTGGGTGTGTTTTGGTCTGCTTGTTAAAGGAAACTAGATCCCAAAATAAGAAAGAAAAACTTATATGTATAAAAATAGAATAAGATATCTTAACTATAGGGAGGGTTGCTCGTGGGGAATGGGGTAATTGGGTGATGGGAATTAAGGAGGGCACTTGATGTAATGAGCATTGGGTGTTAAATGCAACTGATAAATCATTACATTCTACACTTGAAGCTAATAATACATTATATGTTAATTAAATTAAGTTTAAATAAAAATTAAAAATGTAGAATATACATTAAATAAAAATTATAAATGTAGACAATACAATGAAAGGAGACAAAAATTAAAAAAAAACCCTATATAACATATATAAATAAATAAATAATAAAAAAAACTGAAAAAATGAGAAAACAACTGAGAAAATAATACTAAAATAATAAAGAATAAAAATACAAAGAATGCTATATACTGTTTCTCCTAGAGTTGAAGTTTTTCATCCATCTATGATCAGTAAACTTGATGCCACATAGACATGGAAGTTCCAAATACAGTCAGGCAAACTGATGTAAATATGACATTCTGAAATAGGAGAAGCGGGTAGGGGTCTGGAATTTCAGATGAAAGGAATGCGCTTCAAAGGAGTAGATGTTTGGTAATCAGATGTTTGCTCTACCATAAATATGGTTTACTTAGATAAAATTTATTTCTGTTAATAAACCTATTCTGGGAAAGACACTCAATTTAGATTCTTCTGTGTGATTAAGGGAGAGACAAAAGTTTCTCTTGAGCCCACAGGATCTCAAGTGCCTTTAGCTCAAAATAATCCACATGTCAAAGTGGCATATTCTGGGGGGTGGTCCTATCCTGAACCCCTTCAGTTTCACTGCCTGAAACTTCCTTGGGAATTTCATATATTAAAAGTTGAATTGGTAGCTTGTTTCATCTCATTGATCCAGTCTCTTAGCCCTGACAATAGCTCAACTTAATCAACTTAATCAAACTCACTCCAGGAGGCAGTGATATAGGTGTCTTTTCAAAGTTAGGCCTATGGTTCAAGTAATCAGGTATTAAGTAAGGGACATTTCTATGGAAACAAAAGAAAACTGATGGTTAATGATTGGATCAAATGTTGCCAGTTGCAAAGACTTCTAGATGTCAGACCTGAAGCATCTTTAGATAAAATGAGGGCAGGTAATGGCAATCTGACAGATCTTACTGGTTTGTAGCTCAAATGTCTCTGGTGGTCTTTTGAGTGGCCCATAGAGAATGGTCAAAGATTGTCTATACATGAACTATTATGGCAATTTCTTTACAGCAAGTCATTTATATTTAGTTTTCAGGGCTTTGGGATAAAGGGCAGTTTTAGTTCTCAAATGATTTCAAGTCAGAAAGATGGGAGAAAAATCAAAATGTTAGTTTGAAGTGTTGTGGTCAGGTACTGGAGGACATTAGAAGAGACCAGGACTTAGTCCAGTTTATAATGAATAGTATTAAAATCTAATATCTACAAAGATGTTATTGAAAGATATTTTCTCTTTATAATCACCATAATTTTTACCAAAGGTAGCCAACTTAACACTAATTTGTTTGCAAAATAAGTATGGTTAAAAAACAAACAAACAAGGGTGCCTGGGTGGCTCAGTTGGTTGGGCGACTGCCTTCAGCTCAGGTCATGATCCTGGAGTCCCCGGATTGAGTTCCGCATCGGGCTCCCTGCTCAGCAGGGAGTCTGCTTCTCCCTCTGACCCTCCTCCCTCTCATGCTCTCTATCTCATTCTCTCTCTCAAATAAATAAATAAAATCTTTAAAACAAACAAACAAACAAACAAACAAACAAACAAACAACTTGGCCTGATTATTCAGATAAGCACAGAAAAAATAGTGATTGACCATATAGACTCTTTAAAACTTTGTTGGATCTTTTCATATGGAATCTTTGAATTGAACTTTTAATAGCTTTTCAAGGCCAGAGCCAAGCTAAATATTTGCAATTGACTTCGCCTGTGATACCTATTGATTTGGGTGAATTCTTTTCTTCTCAAGTTCCCCAACATACCCTGAGGTTCCTTCTTTACTCACCTGGTGAACCTGCTGGGAAAGAAAATGACCTTCTTTACTCACCTGGTGGACCTGCTGGGAACTCTGTAAGCAAGGTCAGGCTGATATTTCCAAGGAAGCTTTGTTGGCCCCATAAAGCCAACCTTAGTTACTTAAAACTTAAAACTGTCTGGCCATATCTGAATATATACAGGTCTTTCTCATATATGATATTCTAGTTTTGGTAAGGTAACCAGTGTTTCTAATTGCATCTTGTTACAAGGAGGATATATTCTTATCGAACTTAGTAATAAAATATATTGCCATAAGAATACTTACTGAGATTTTCTGAATTCTGGAGGATTCAGGTAAGGAGAAAAGATAATGTTTCAATTTGTTCACAAAAGTATATTCTGTCAAATTGCTGTGAGTCAGAGAAAAAGATTTCTTAAATTTGGAAAAAAACAAAACATTTTTAGAAACATCAATTTTTCAGGACACCTGGGTGGCTCAGTCATTAAATGTCTGCCTTTGGCTCAGTTCATGATCCCAGGGTCCTGGGATCGAGTACCGCATTGGGCTCCCTGCTCAGCAGGGAGCCTGCTTCTCTCTCTGCCCCTGCTGCTCCCCCTGCTCGTGCTCTCTCTCTCTGACAAATAAATAAAATCTTTTAAAAATCTCATCAATTTTTCAAACAAAAAAATCATAAAAAGTATAATTATCTTCCTCAATTCATTCAGTCCCATATTACTACTTCTTATTCTGCTTGAATACAGTTTTTCCAGTAGTTCCAGAAATTTTTCCCAAGGTCATTTATGATCTTAAGGTTATCAGAAACCTGTACTCAAGAGTTTTACCCATGAATCCTTTCTTTAAAAAGATTTTATTTATTTATTTGACAAGGAGAGAGAGAGAGCACAAGCAGGAGGAGTGGCCAGCAGTGGGAGAGGGAGAAGCAAGCCCTTGCTTCTCCTGAGGAGCAGGGAGCCGGATATGGGGTTTGATCCCTGGACCCCAGGATCATTACCCGAGCCAAAGGCAAACCCTTAACTGACAGTGCCACCCAGGTGCCCCTTATCCATGAATCCTAACTGAAGATGAAGCCTATTTGCAGGAAACTTTTATAGAGGCATCTGAATAAAAGTACAACTTTCTGTAAATGGTAAAAGACAAAAATAGCATGGTTAAAGGTCTGATTAGAGTTAATTACAGTGCAATTGACAAGGAAATTAGGCTGTTTTTGTGACATGCAACACTTCCAGATAATTACATAATGGAACATCAGATTTCTAGGAGTTCCATATAATTTTAGAAAACTTACTTTAATAACATAACTACATAAATATAATCTAAGAACGTTTAATATCACATCTATGACAATATTTTCCATGTAATTTAACATGCCAAATAAGCTTAATTAGTTTAATTTCTCACACACACAACTTTTTAAAAAAGATTTTATTTGTCAGAGAGAGAGAGTGGACACAGCAGGGGGAAGTGGCAGGCAGAGGGAGAAGCAGACTCCCTGTTGAGCAAGGAGCCTGATATGGTACTCGATTCCAGGACCCTGGGATCACGACCTGAGCTGACGGCAGAGACTTAACCAACTGAGGTACCCAGGCATCCCCACAAATTTTTTTTTTAAGTGTTCCAGAGGCCTGATGGAAAATTTCAATTAGATTGTGGTAAAAAACAAAAAACAAAACAAAACAAAAAAATCCCTTCACTTTAGATTTTGATTTTGGGAAGTATGTCCAAAAAATATCAAAAATTTCAAGTATTTGATTAAGTAGGATCACAGTCATGAAACAATATTTAATTATCCTTTTAACCAAAGTGAAAGTACAAGATATCAAAGGCAAATATGGAAGGTTACATAGTTGTGAGTAAAATTTAGCTCTTTTAATATTAAGACTCAGATCCCTTAAGTAATCAGAGACCTGATAAATATGGTAAATTATTTTGGCAAACATAAAATCATTCTTTTTTCTTTTTTCTTTTTTTTTTTTAGGCAGGTAACTTAAAAGGTAAAGAAAAACTTTTGTTTACAATTTCTTAAGAAAAGCAGACCAATAGTTTAAGAAAACTTTTTATTTTTAACAAAGAGAAAATGTAAAATTTGCACCAGTGTACTTTTGAAATTAAAACTCATGTAATTATTTAAATTTATCCTAATTTTAGCCAGTACTGATCACACATAAAATTTCTTTCCGGGGGCATCTGGATGGTGCAGTCAGTTAAGCATCTGACTCTTGGTTTGAACTCAGGTTGTGATCTCAGTGTTGTGAGATAGGGTCCTGCATTGGGCTCCATGCCCAGCATGGAGTCTGCTGAAGTTTCTCTCTCTCCCTCTCCCTCTTCTCCTCCCCATTTCATGCACATGCTCTCTCTCTCAAACAAATAAATAAATCTTTAAAAAAATTCTTTCCAAAGACTCTATCTTCATAAAACTTCTACAACTTTCTTTTTACATTCAGCTTTTGACCTAAATTTTCCCTCTATAAATAAACAGTCTTACTTTAGGATAAAATTATTTTCTTTTCCCTTAACAGATATGTATTTTTGTTCCTTATCTTTTTTCCCTCCCCAAAACACAGCTCTTATTTTCCTCATATACACAGTTGTTTCCCTTATTATTTCCAGTAGTCTTATACATTTATTAAAATTCTCAATGCTTAGGGGCATCTGGGTGGTTCAGTCCGTTGAACAATTGACTCTTCATTTCAGCTCAGGTCATGATCTCGGGGTTGTGAGATAGAGCCCTGCATTGGGTTCCGTGCTCAGAAGGAAGTCTGCTTGAGATTCTCTCTCTCTCCTTCTGCCCCTTCCCACCACTCATGTGCACAAGATCTCTCTCTCAAATATTTTCTCTCTCTCAAATAAATAAATATTTGAGAGAGAGAGAGAGATCAAGAGCATGATCGGGGGTGGGGCAGAGGGACAAGCAGACTTTCCACTGAGTGGGGAGCCCCACATGGGGCTTGATCCCAGGACCCTGATATCATTACCTGAGCCAAAATCAAATGCTTAACCAACTAAGCCACCCAGGTGCCCCTAAATAAATAAAATCTTAAAAAAAAGAAAAGAATTCTCAATGCTTAGAAACCTTAATTTCTAATGTAAACTAAGTAATAAACAATTGTGAATTGTATGTTACACCAGATTTCTTTAGATTGGCAAATTTATGAATATATTTCATAATTTTTAGATGTTAAATAAAGGCTATGGTACAATTTTAAATAAAGCATAAAATGTGTTTACTAACAGACCTACATTCATCTTTAGGTTTTCTGTAAGACAAAAGTAGATAAATCATGTTCAGTACTTAATGTTTTATTACTTTATCTTATTTAGAAAAAAATCTAGATTATCAACAAACTTAATTTTACTCATCATTTAACTTAGCAAAACTTTAAAATTTTAGGTTAGCAAAACGTAGGAAGCTTTATAAAGGTTTACCTACAAATCTTTTTATTTTATTTGCATCTATTTAATTTACTTGTTCTTAACACTTATGCTTAGACTACCCACAATACTTCCTGAGGCATATAGACAAATTAAACAATTATCCTAAGATTTTTTATTGACCAATGTTGAAACAGAAATGTCATACACTTATTTGACTGCTGATAAACAGAAGCAGAAAAAAGGTTTTTTAAAAAGATTTTTTTTTTAAATTCTAGTTACATGCAGTGTTATATTAGTTTGAGGTGTACCATATACTGATTTAATAATTCCATACAACACCTGGTGCTCATCGTGTGAAGTGCACTCCTCAATTCCCATCACCTATTTCACCCATTCCCCCCCACCTCCCCTCTAGTAACCATTAGTTTGTTCTCTATAGTTAAGAGCCTATTTCTTGGTTTATCTCTCTCTCTCTCATCTTTTGCTCATTTGTTTAATTTCTGAAATTCCACATATGAGTGAAATCATTTCGTATTTGTCTTTCCCTAACTGACTTATTTCACCTAGCATTATACTCTCTAGGTCCATTAATGTCATTGCAAATGGCAGGTTTCATTATTTTTTATGTTGGAATAATGTTCCATATATATATGTATATGTATATGTGTGTGTGTGTATACATATATGGAATAACATCCATATACATAAAGATATTTATGTAACATCTTTAATGATATATATGATGATCTATCTATCTATCTATGCTAGCCATTCATCTATGGATGGACACTTGAGCTGCTTCCATATCTTGGCCATTGTAGATAATGCTTCTATAAACATAGGGGTGCATGTATCCCCTTGAATTAGTGTTTTTGTATTCTTTGGGTAAATACCTAGTAGTGCAATTGCTGGATCATGGGGTAGGTCTATTTTTTATTTTTTGAGATACTTCCATCCTGTTTCCCACAGTAGCTGTACCAGTTTGCACTCCCACCAACAGTGCAAGAGGGTTCCTTTTTCTCCACATCCTCACTATCACTTCTTGTTTCCTATGTTGTCGATTTTAGCTTTGGACAGGCACGGGGTGATATCTCATTGTAGTTTTGATTTATATTTCCCTGATGATGAGTGATGTTGAGCATCTTTTTATGTGTGTGTTGGCTGTCTGGGTGTATTTAGAAAAGTGTCTGTTCATGTCTTCTGCCCATTTTTAAATTTGATTATTTATTCTTTGGGTGTTGAGTTTTATAAGTTCTTTATATATTTTGGATACTAAAGCTTTATCTGATATGTCATTTGCAAATATCTTCTCCCAGTCTGTAGGTTGCCTTTTCATTTCATCTTGATTGTTCAGAAGATTTTTGTTTTGAGATATCCCCAATAGTTTTTTAACTTTTGTTTCCTTTGCTTCAGGGGCCCTTTCTAGAAAAATGTTGCTTATGACTATGGCTGATGTCAGAAAAGTTGCTAACTGCTCTCTTCTAGGATTTTCATGGTTTCAAGTCTCATACATACAACTTTAATCCATTTTGAGTTTATATTTGTGTATGGAGTAAGAAAGTGGTCCAGTTACATTCTTTTCCATGTTGCTGTTGGCCAACACCATTTGTTGGAGAGACTATCTTTTACCCATTGGATATTCTTTCCTACTTTGCCAAAGATTAATTGACCATATAGTCATTTCTTGGTTTTCTATTTAGTTCCATTTATCTGTGTGTGTATTTTTGTACCAGTTCCATACTGTTTTCATCATTATAGCTTTGTAATATAACTTGAAGTCTGGAATTGTGATACCTTTAGCTTTTCCTTTCTTTTTCAACATTGCTTTGGCTACTCTTTTTCAACATTGCTTTGTGATTCCATACAAATTTTAGGATTCTTTGTTCCAGTTCTGTGAAAAATGCTTGTGGTATTTTGATAAGGGTTGCATTGAATGTGTAGATTGCTTTGAGGAGTACAGACATTTTAACAATATTTGTTCTTCCAATCCGTGAGTATGGCATGTCTTTCCATTTCTTTGTGTCCTCTTCAATTTCTTCAGTGTTTTATAGTTTTCAAAGTATAGATCTTTCACCTCTTTAATTAGGTATATTCCTAAGTATCTTATTATTTTGGTGCAATTGTAAATGGGATTGTTTTTGTAATATCTCTTTCTGCTGCTTTGTTATTTGTGTATAGAAATGTAACTGATTTCTGTATATTGATTTTGTATCCTGTGACTTGACTGAACTTATTGGTCAGTTCTAGCAGTTTTTTGGTACCATGTCATCTGCAAATAGTGAAACTTTTATTTCTTCCATATCATTTTGGATGCCTTTTATTTATTTTTGTTGTCTGATTGCTGTGGCTAGGACTTCCAGTGCTATGTTGAATAAAAGTGATGAGAGTGGACAAATCCTTGTCTTGTTCCTGACCTTAGAGGGAAGCTCTCTGTTGTCCCCATTGTGTATGATGTTAGCTGTGTGTTTTTCATATTATAGCCTTTAATATGTTTAGATATGTTCCCTTTAAATCTACTTTGTTGCAGGTTTTTATCATGAATGGATGTTGTGCCTTGTCCAATGCTTTTTCTTCATCTATCAAAAGGATCATATGGTTCTTACCTTTTCTTTTATTAATGTGATGTATCAAATTGATTGATTTGTAAATATTGAACCACTTTTGCAACTCAGGAATAAATCCTACTGATCTTGGTGAGTCATTTTTTAAATATATTGTTGGATTCAGTTTGCTAGTATTTTGTTGAGGATTTTTGCACCTATGTTCATCAGAGATATTGGCCTGTAATTTTCTCTTTTTGTGGTGTCTTAATCTGGTTTTGGTATCAGGGTAATGCTGACCTCATAGAATGAATTTGAAAGTTTTCCTTCCATTTCTATTTTTTGGAACAGTTTGAGAAGAATAGGCATATATTCTTCTTTAAATGTTTGTTAGAATTCACCAGTGAAGTCATCTGGTCATGGACTTGTTTGTTGGGAGGTTTTTGGTTACTGATTCAATTTCTTTGCTGGTAATTGGTCTGTTCAAATTTCTATTTCTTCCTGTTTCAGTTTTGATAGTATATACAGTCCTAGAAATTTATCCACTTCTGGGTTTTCCAATTTGTTGGCATATATTTTTTCATAATATTCTCTTATAATTTGTTTGTGTTTCTGTGGTGTTAGCTGTTATTTCTCCTCTTTCATTTGTAATTTTATTTGAGTCCTTTCTCTTTTTTTTCTTGATAAGTCTGACTAGAGGTTGAATCAATTTTATAGATTTTTTTTCAAATGATCACCTCCTGGTTTCATTGATATGTTTTATTGTTTATTAAGATTCTATATCATTTTTTATTTTTTTCTTAAAGATTTTATTTATTCATTTGAGACACAGAGATACAGAGAGAGAGAGAACATGAGCTGGGGGAGAGGCAGAGAGAGAGGGAGAAGCAGACTCCCCGCTGAGTCAGGGGCCCCATGTGGGGCTTGATCCCAGAACCCCGGGATCACGACCCAAGCCAAAGGCAGATGCTCAACCATCTGATCCACCCAGGTGCCCCTATATCATTTATTTCTGCTGTAACCTTTGTTATTTCCTTCTTCTAGTTTTGAGGTTTTTTTTGTTGTTGTTGTTCATTTTATAGCTTCTTCTTCTTTTTTTTTATTATGTTATGTTAGTCACCATACAGTACTTCATTAGTTTTTGGTGTAGTGTTCCATGGATTCATTGTTTGCGTGTAACACCCAGTGCTCCTTGCAATATGTGCCCTCTAGCTTCTTTAGGTGTAAGGTTAAGTTATTTATTTGAGGAAGCATTATAAAAGTTTTATAATTAATGCTGATATTTCTAAACACATATCTATTTTTATTAAATCAACGACCTTAAATTAGCTTTAATACCAAATATTATCCCAGATATATGAACTTGAAAAACATTTGGGTTAGTTCCTGTCTGTTTTAGAATGTCCAATCCTTACAAGCACTTGCCTTCAAAACAACTAAAGAGAGTTCTTTTACATAATAATAATTTTAGCAGTATCATCCAGAGGTAGAGAAAATATCTCACATTTACAGCATACACGGACATACACACACACACACACACACACACACACACACACAAGAGATGTAAACAAATCTTAATTTCGTTTCCACTAATATTTGTGAAGAGGATATTATAGACCCAATTTTGAAATCTATTTATTTATTATTTATTTATTTAATGAAAAAAACACTTTTTTCTAAAGTTTGTATGACAAAGTTTGGCGCCTAAGTCCTAGAGAAAATAAGAGTAGAAAATTTATATCACAGGCAGATTAAGATTACCTAAGTTTTCCGAAGGTAGATATTTGGAGCATATCTGCCTGCTATCAGAGGTGCTGCATCCTTGACTAAAAGCCCTTTAATAGTTCATATTTTAAAAAGGCTTCCTTCTACCTTCTCTTCTTCTTCTCCTACTTCTTTTTTTTTTCTTTAGTCTCAGGAGATTGTGAGCAGTTTTTACATTTCAAAGACATGATAAAATTTATAATTTCAAGGGTTAGAAAAAGAATGTAAATATTTTTATTCTAAATATTTCAAATTGCCAAAGCAGTCTTGAAAAAGAAAAACAAAACTGGAGGTATCACAGTTCCAGACTTCAAGTTATTTACAAAATTGTAGTAATCAAAATGGTATCATACCGGCACAAAAATAGAACAGAAAACCGAGATATAAAACCACCATTATATAGTCAATTAATCTTTGACAAAGGAGGAATGAATACCCAATGGGAAAAAGACAGTCTCTTCAACAAATGGTATTGGAAAAATGGAACAGTATCATGCAAAAGAATGAAACTGGACCACTTTCTTTTACCATACACAAAAATAAACTCAGAATTATTTAAAGACCTAAATGTGAGACCTGAAGCCATGAAAATCCTAGGAGAGAGTAAAGGCAGTAACCTCTTTGACCTCAACTCTAGCAGTATTTTTCTAGATAGGGCCCTGAAGCAAGGAAAATAAAAGCAACAATAAACTATTGGGACTACTTCAAACTAAAAAGCTTTTGTACAGTGAAGGAAACAACAAAATGAAAAGGCAACCTACAGAATGGGAGAAGATATTTGCAAATGATATACTTGATATAGGGTACCAAAAATATATAAAGAACTGATTCAACTCAATACACAAAACCCAAAATCTAAATCGAAAATGGGCAGAATACATGAACAGACACTTCTCCAAAGAAGATATCTGGATGACAAACAGACACATAAAAAGGTGCCCAACATCATTCATCACCTGGAAAATATAAATCAAAACTATAATGAGATATCACCTCATGCCTGTCACAAAGGCTAAAATCAACAACACAAGAAACAACAAATGTTAGCAAAGATAGGGAGAAAAGGAATCCTCTTGCACTGTTAGTAGGAATGCAAACTGGTGCAACCACTCTGGAAAACAGTATGGAAGTTCTTCAAAAAATTAAAAATAGAACTATCCAATGAGCCAGGAATTGTAATACTGGGTATTTACCCCCAAAATACAAGAACACTAATTCAAATGGATACATGCACCCTTGTTTATTGCAGCTTTATTTACAATAGCCAAATTATGGAAGCAGCCCATGTGTCTACTGATTGATGAATGGATAAAAGAATGTGAAATATACATTATATATATACTATATATATAATGGTATATTACTCACCTATAAAAAAGAATGAAATCTTGCCATTTGCAATGATATGGATGGAGCTAGAGAGTATAATGCTAGATGAAATGAATCTGTTAGAGAAAGACAAATACCATATGTTTTCACTCATTTGTGGAATCTAAGAAACAAAACAAATGTGCAGAGGGAAAAAGTGAGAGAGAGAGTGGAAACCAAGAAACAAACTCTTAACTCAGAAAACAAACTGTTGGTTTCCAGGGGGAGGTGGGTTAGGTATGGGGATGAGGATTAAAGATAAAAAATAAAATAAAATGATAAAAAAGGAAAAAAGGAAAAATAAGAAAGTTTTTCTAGAGTTTCAGTGTAATTGCTATTTAAAATTTACTTTTCTTTAGTACAGAATAATTTTGTTCCAATATCCTGATTTTTTAATAATATCTACAAACATTTTGAGAAGAATACATGAAGTTTGGAGATTAGCAAAAACAGATTGGCTTTAACTTGTTCCTAATACCCTAAAGACCTGGATTATAGCCTGAATATCAAGGGACTGGCCCATCTTTTTAACTAAATTTGATTTTTTAAAAGATTATTTATTTATTTATTTATTTGACAGAGAGAGACAGTGAGAGAGGGAACACAAGCAGAGGGAGTGGGAGAGAGAGAAGCCGGCCTCCAGCCAAGCAGGGAGCCTGATGTGGGGCTCAATCCCAGGACCTTGGGATCATAACCTGAACTGAAGGCAGATGCCCAATGACTGAGCCACCCAGGCACCCCTGATTTTTTAAATCAGAGAGAATTTTAAATAAAATGGGATCCGAAGAATTTATGCCTTATTAAAGTCTGTATAAAGCATTTTATCAAAAGCGTTTTTTCTGGGTACACAATTTAACCTTCACTTCTATTAGCCCATGAATATTGGCCTTTTTTTTTTTAAAGCAAATTTATAAATTTATTGTGATGATTAGATGAGTGATATACATAAGTATTAAAAACTGTATATTTTTGTAGATAAGTAAACATAACCTAGGAAAACCACATTTTCAGTTTGGGTTGGTCTTTGTTCTTTTTTAAACAGCATATGAAACTTCTAAAATGTATCATGATTTTAAATTGAAAAGTGTGCTAATTCAAAATAAGCAACTAAGATTATTACCACATGAACATGTATATGATAAAATCAATGGAGTATGGAATTTATCCAGTGATAAGGTATTGTGCTAAAAGCTAATGAACCTTTTGGGTCAGTGCTTTGGTAATCATTTTTCCATTTATCATTGAGTTTGTTTGCAAATCATTTGTACAAGGGCCTAGGACAGATTTTGGTCATCTATTTCCTCAGAAGGGAAGGTTGTGAATATGGCCAAGTAATCTTTCTAATTATTCTCTAAATTCAGTTAGATCTTCTGAAAGTAGAGATAAAAGGGCTTTATAATTTAAAAGCTCTACTGTTGTCCAGGGGATACAATTTTTTTTTTTTCATTGTCGGGGTCTAGGATACTATTGCAAAGGACATGTATAGGAATGCCTGAGGCTAGACAGAGCCTGATTACAGAGCCCTGGAAGGTAGGAGCAAAGCAAGCCTTATTGGCAGTCTGGGTGCTTTTCTTAAATTCTTTTCTGGTCAGCATTTACATGAGCAACCTGTATACTTTGAACCTAGAGATTTGGCCAATGTGATTTTTGCAAATCTTGTAGAGAAAGTAGAGTAAAATCTGGCAGATGGGGTCAGATTTTAGGAAGGGGAATTTACATTGGCTATGGACATTTCTTTTTATCTTATGTCTAAATTCTGTTCTTTGGGGCACTTGGGTGGCTCAGTTGGTTAAGTGTCTGCCTTCAGCTCAGGTCATGATCTGAGGGTCCTGTGATCAAGCCCAACATCTGGTTCTCTGCTCAGGAGAAGCCTGCTTCTCCCTCTCCCTCTGCCTGCCCCTCTGCCTGCTTGTTCTCTTTCTCTCTCTCTGTCAAATAAATAAATAAAATATTTTAAAAATAAATAAATTCTGTTCTTTTATCTTGTCAAAGGAGTCCCTAAGACTAGCTGTTATACCAATAGGAAAATTGAGAGCTCTTTAATATTTTAATATAGCCAATTTAAAGAATCCATCATCTAGTCATTGACAAGTAGCATCTCTTAATAGTGACTCAAAACAATAAGATTTTTAATGGCTTAAGCAAAGATGCAAGAGGTGTCCAGGGATCGCATAGATGACACAGTCTCTATGATCCCAAAGTTTATTCCTGAAATTAGTCTAAGAAAGCAAAAACCTTTGTTGTATTGGTGGTAAAGATGGCATAGTGAAAATGGTGTCCCCAGTCTTCCATGAGAATGTGGCATGCTTTCAGTCACAAGCCTGCTAATCTATGACACTGGGCAGGCAGTTCTGGAATGGACTTTCCAACACTAACAAGCAAAAAAGGTTGAGATGACAAAGTCTCCTATGTGTTGGAACCTCTCACGACAAACACCTCTAAGGCCAAAATAGCCAGACAGAGAAAGAAACTCAGATCCCCAGTCTATTTGATTGTCAACCAAGGTATAACCTGGTGGAGACCAAAGAGAATGTTTCACTGGTCACAAAGCTAAGCTCTTATGACCTAGAACAAGACAAAAGGAAAAAAGAAAACTAACAGTTTTATCTAATCCTTGGGTCTCTTGGAGTCACACCTAGAAAGGATATGCTGCATGTTGGGGACTGTGTGTTGTTTTACAGTGTACCTCAGTGCACAGAAGTTTTCTTGAGGTTGGTGGGAGAACTAGTGTCAGTCTAAACCATTCCATGACCAACTTATCATAGGAGTCTTCTTGAAGTGACAAGTGCTCTAACAGACGTTAATTGTTTGACCCATACAGCTTTGGTTTCCAAAATTTCCCTTAGCAATAAATGACAAACAACATAAAATACACAGCAAAGGAAAACAAAAATTATCTCTTGGAGGAAATGGATCAGTAATAAAAAAGTATGCTACCACTTCTTCCTAAAAACATCAACAAGGCAAGGGAAGCAAGGGCAAAAATGAACTATTGGGACTTCAGCAAGATAAAAAGCTTTTGCACAGCAAAAGAAACGAAACCAAAAGACAACCGACAAATGGCAGAAGATATTTGCAAATGACATAACAGATAAAGGGCTAGTATCCAAAATCTATAAAGAACTTAAACTCAACAACCAAAGAACAAATGATCCCATCAAGAAATGGGCAGAAGACATGAACAGACATTTTTCCAAAGAAGATATCCAAATGGCCAACAGACACATGAAAAAGTGCTCAACATCGCTCAGCATCAGGGAAATCCAAATCCAAACCTCAATGAGATACCACCTCACACCAGTCAGAATGGCTAAAATGAACAAGTCAGGAAATGACAGATGTTGGCGGGGATGCGGAGAAAGGGGAACCCTCCTACACTGTTGGTGGGAATGCAAGCTGGTGCAGCCACTCTGGAAAACCCTATGGAGGTTCCTCAAAAAGTTGAAAATAGAGCTACCATATGACCCAGCAATTGCACTACTGGGTATTTACCCCAAAGATACAAATGTAGGGATCCAAAAGGGTACGTGCACCCCGATGTTTATAGCAGCAATGTCCACAATAGCCAAACTCTGGAAAGAGCCAAGATGTCCATCGACAGATGAATGGATAAAGAAGAAATGGTATATATATATACAATGGAATATTATGCAGCCATCAAATGGAATGAAATCTTGCCATTTGCAATGACGTGGATGGAACTGGAGGTTATTATGCTGAGTGAAATAAGTCAATCAGAGAAAGACATGTATCATATGACGTAACTGATATGAGGAATTCTTAATCTCAGGAAACAAACTGAGGGTTGCTGGAGTGGTGGGGGGCGGGAGGGATGGGGTGGCTGGGTGATAGACACTGGGGAGGGTATGTGCTATGGTGAGTGCTGTGAATTGTGTAAGACTGTTGAATCACAGACCTGTAGCTCTGAAACAAATAATACATTATATGTTTAAAAAAAAAAGAAGAAGATAGCAGGAGGGGAAGAATAAAGGGGGGGAAATCGGAGGGGGAGATGAACCATGAGAGACTATGGACTCTGAGAAACAGAGGGTTCTAGAGGGGAGGGGGTTGGGGGATGGGTTAGCCTGGTGATGGGTTTTAAAGAGGGCACGTACTGAATGGAGCGCTGGGTGTTATACGCAAACAATGAATCATGTAACAGTACATCAAAAACTAATGATGTGGGGCGGAACAAGATGGTGGAGGAGTAGGAGACCTGGATTTCGTCTGGTCTCAGGAATTCAGCTGGATAGGGATCAAACCATTCTGAACACCTAGGAACTCAACAGGATATCGAAGAAAAGAACAGCAACAAATCTCTGAAAAGAAAAGCGACCACTTTCTGGAAGCAGGGACACAACAAGCGGCAGATCCGGGGAGAATCCCCTCCCTCCCCCAGGAGGAGCGGCTTGGGAGCACACCGCAGGGATCTGCTGGGTTTGGAGACTCCACACCGAGGAGGGTGCCAGAGATAGAAATGCTCGGTCACAGGCCGGGTGAGCACGGAGTGCGGCCAGAGACCGGGGAGACGGGAGTGACTGACTGCTTTTCTCTGGGGGTGCACTGAGGAGAGGGGCCTCGAGTTCTTGGCTCCTCTGGGGCGGAGATTGGGAGGCTGCCATTTTCACTCTCGTCCTCCAAAGCCAAACGGAAAGCTTGCAGGGAACAAAAGCTCCTGAGAGCAAACCCGAGCGGATTACTTAGCCTGGACTGACAAGGGCGGGTCAATTCCGCCTCCGGCAAAGACATTTGGGAAGCAGGGCAACAGGCCCCTTCCCCAGAATATCAGCAAGAACAGCCAGCCAAGACCAAGTATACCGATCAATGAGAATGGCAGAACCCCAGAGCTAGGGGAATACTGCACATAGAATCCATGGCTTTTTTACCATGATTGTTTAGTCTTTCAAAGTTAATTTTTGGTTAACTGTCTTTTTTTTTTTTTGAATTTTTCTTTTTCCCTTTTTCAACCAACATCTCATCAATCCCTTTTTTAAAAAACATTTTTATTTTTCATTTTAGAGTCATATGCTATCCTTTCATAGCAGTTACCCTTATTTTTGGCATATATATATATATAAGTTGTTCTCTTTTTAAAATTTTGAGATACAGGTTCTTCTAACAGATCAAAATATACCCTAAATCTCTAGTGTATGGCTTTGTTCTAGTCTCATGCCTGATCACCTTCTCTCCCTTTTTTTTCTCTCTTTTTTTTAAATCCTCTACTTTCTTTCTTCAAACAACTTCTTATCAATTCCTTTTATAAAATTTTTTATAATTTTCATCTTTACAGTCATATTCCATCCCTTCATCATATCAACCCTTATTTTTGTACATATATAAGTTTTTCTTTCTTTAAAATTTTGGGAGACACTTTCTTCTAACAGACCAAAATACACCCAAAATCCAGTGTGTGGTACTGATCTATGCAACAGCCTGTTCATATTCTGGTTTTTTTGTTTTGTTTTGTTTTCTTCTGTTTTTCTTTTTATCTTTTTCTTTTCTTTTTCTTTTTTCTTTCTTTCCCTTTCTTTTCCCCCAGTTTCAGGTCTTTTCTGATTTGTTTAGAGTATATTTTCTGGGGATGTTGTTACCCTGTTAGCATTTTCTTCTCTCATTCATCTATTCTCCTCTGGACAAAATGACAAGATGGAAAAAATCACCTCAACAAAAAGAACAAGAGGTAGTACCAACTGCCAGGGACCTAATCATTATGGACATTAGTACAATGTCAGACCTAGAGTTCAGAATGATGATTTTAAAGATACTAGCTGGGCTTGAAAAAAGCATGGAAGTTATTAGAGAACCCCTTCCTGGAGAAATAAAAGAACTAAAATCTAATCAAGTCGAAATGAAAAAGGCTATTAATGAGGTGCAATCAAATATGGGGGCGCTAACTGCTAGATTAAATGAGGCAGAAGAGGAAATCAGTGATATAGAAGACCAAATGTTAGAAAGTAAAGAAGCTGAGAAAAAGAGAGATAAACAACTACGGGATCACGGGTGCAGAATTTGAGAGATAAGCTATACCATAAGATGAAACATTAGAAAAATTGGGATCCCAGAAAAAGAAAGAGAGAGAGGGGCAGAAGGTTTTTGGAGCAAATTATAGCAGAGAACTTACCTAATTTGGGGAAAGAAACAGGCATCAAAATCCAGGAAGCACAGAGAACCCCTCTCAAAATCAATAAAAATAGCTCAACACCCTGACAGCTAATAGTAAAACTTCTGAGTCTCAGAGACAAAGAGAAAATCCTGAAAGCAGCTCGGGAGAAGAGATCTGTAACCTACAATGGTAGAAACATTAGACTGGCAACAGACCTATCCACAGAGACCTGGCAGACCAGAAAGGACTGGCATGATATATTCAGAGCACTAAACAAGAAAAATATGCAGCCAAGAATACTATATCCAGCTAGGCTGTCACTGAAAATAGGAGAGATAAAAAGCTTCCAGGACAAACAAAAACTAAAGGAATTTGCAAACACGAAACCAGCCCTACAAGAAATATTGAAAGGGGTCCTCTAAGCAAAGAGAGAGCTAAAAGTAACATAGACCAGAAAGGAACACAGACAATATACAGTAACAGTCACCTTACAGGCAATACAATGGCACTAAATTCATATCTTCCAATAGTAACCCTGAATGTAAATGGGCTAAATGCTCCAATCAAAAGACACAGGCTATCAGATTGGATTAAAAAACAAGACCCATCGATATGCTGTCTGCAAGAGACTCATTTTAGACCCAGAGAAACCCCCAGATTGAGAGTGAGGGGGTGGAAAACCATTTACCATGCTAATGGACACCAAAGAAAGCTGGGGTGGCAATCCTTATATCAGACAAATTAGATTTTAAACCAACAACTGTAATAAGAGATGAGGAAGGACACTGTATCATACTGAAAGGGTCTATCCAACAAGAAGATCTAACGATTGTAAATATCTATGCTTCTAACATGGGAGCAGCCAATTATATAAGGCAGTTAATAACAAAAGCAAAGAAACACATTGACAACAATACAGTAATAGTGGGGGACTTTAACACCACCCTCACTGAAATGGACAGATCATCTAAGCAAAAGATCAACAAGGAAATAAAGACTTTAAATGACACACTGGACCAAATGGACTTCACAGACATATTCAGAACCATCCATCCCAAAGCAACAGAATACACATTCTTCTCTAGTGCCCATAGAATATTCTCCAGAACAGATCACATCCTAGGTCACATCAGGTCTCAACTGGTATCAAAAGATTGGGATTATTCCCTGCCTATTTTCAGACCACAATGCTTTGAAACTAGAATTCAATCACAAGAGGAAAGTCGGAAAGAACTCAAATACATGGACGCTAAAGAGCATCCTACTAAAGAATGAATGGGTCAACCAGGAAATTAAAGAAGAATTAAAAAAATTCATGGAAACCAATGAAAATTTAAACACAACTGTTCAAAATCTTTGGGATGCAGCAAAGGCAGTCCTAAGAGGAAAGTATATAGCAATACAAGTCTTTCTCAAGAAACAAGAAAGGTCTCAAATACACAACCTAACCCTACACCTAAAGGAGCTAGAGAAAGAAAAGCAAATAAAGCCTAAACCCAGCAGGAGAAGAGAAATAATAAAGATCAGAGCAGAAATCAATGAAATAGAAACAAAAGAACAGTAGAACAGATCAACAAAACTAGGAGCTGGTTCTTTGAAAGAATTAACAAGAATGATAAACTCCTGGCCAGACTTATCAAAAAGAAAAGAGAAATGACCCAAATAAATAAAATCATGAATGCAAGAGGAGAGACCACAACCAACACCAAAGAAATACAAACAATTATAAGAACATATTATGAGCAACTCTCTGCCAGCAAATTAGATAATCTGGAAGAAAAAGATGCATTCCTAGAGATGTATCAACTACCAAACCTGAACCAGGAAGAAATGGAAAACCTGAACAGACCTATAACCACCAAGGAAATTGAAGCAGTTATCAAAAATATCCCAAGAAACAAAAGCCCGGGGCCAGATGGCTTCCTGGGGAACTCTACCAAACATTTAAAGAAGAATTAATACCCATTCTTCTAAAACTGTTCCAAAAAATAGAAATGGAAGGAAAACTTCCAAATTCGTTTTATGAGGACACCATTAGCTTGATCCCAAAACCAGACAAAGACCCCATCAAAAAGGAGAATTACAGACCAATATCCTTGATGAACATGGATGCAAAAATTCTCACCAAAATACTAGCCAGTAGGATCCAACAGTACATTAAAAGGATTATTCACCATGACCAAGTTGGATTTAGCCCTGGGCTGCAAGGTTGGTTCATCATCCGCAAATCAATCAACGTGATACAATACATTAACAAAAAAAAGAACAAGAATCATATGATCCTCTCAATAGATGCAGAAAAAGCATTTGACAAAGTATAGCATCCTTTCTTGATCAAAACTCTTCAGAGTATAGGGATAGAGGGTACCTACCTCAATATCATAAAAGCCATCTATGAAAAACCTACAGCGAATATCATTCTCAATGGGGAAAAACTGAGAGCTTTCCCCCTAAGGTCAGGAACGCGGCAGGGATGTCCACTATCACCACTGCTATTCAACATAGTATTAGAAGTCCTAGCCACATTATCAGACAACAAAAAGAAACAAAAGGCATCGAATCGTCAAAAAAGAAGTCAAACTCTCACTGTTTGCAGATGATATGATACTTTATGTGGAAAACCCAAAAGACTCCACCCCAAAACTGCTAGAACTCATACAGGAATTCAGTCAAGTGGCAGGATATAAAATCAATGCACAGAAGTCAGTGGCATTCCTATACACCAACAACAAGACAGAAGAAAGAGAAATTAAGGAGTCGATCCCATTTACAATTGCACCCAAAACCATAAGATACCTAGGAATAAATCTAACCAAAGAGGGAAAGAATCTGTACTCAGAAAACTATAAAATACTCATGAAGGAAATTGAGGAAGACACAAAGAAATGGAAAAATGGTCCATGCTCATGGATTGGAAGAACAAATATTGTGAAGATGTCAATGCTACCTAGAGCAATCTACACATTCAATGCAATTGCCATCAAAATACCATCCACTTTTTTCAAAGAAGTGGAACAAATAATCCTAAAATTTATATGGAACCAGAAAGGACCCCAAATAGCCAGAGGAATGTTGAAAAAGAAAAGCAAAGCTGGGGGCATCACAATTCCAGACTTCCAGCTCCATTACAAAGCTGTCATCATCAAGACAGTATGGTACTGGCACAAAAACAGGCACATAGATCAATGGAACAGAATAGAGAGCCCAGAAAAGGACCCTCAACTCTATGGTCAACTCATCTTTGACAAAGCAGGAAAGAATGTCCAATGGAAAAAAGACAGTCTCTTCAACAAATGGTGTTGGGAAAATGGGACAGCCACATGCAGAAGAATGAAACTGGACCATTTCCTTACACCACACACAAAAATAGACTCCAAATGGTTGAAAGACCTCAATGTGAGACAGGAGTCCACCCAAATCCTAAAGGAGAACACAGGCAGCAACCTCTTCGACCTCAGCCACAGCAACTTCTTCCTAGAAACATCGCCAAAGGCAAGGGAAGCAAGGGCAAAAATGAACTATTGGGACTTCATCAAGATAAAAAGCTTTTGCACAGCGAAAGAAACAGTCAACAAAACCAAAAGACAACCGACAGAATGGGAGAAGATATTTGCAAATGACATATCAGATAAAGGGCTAGTGTCTAAAATCTATAAAGAACTTATGAAACTCAACACCCAAAGAACAAATAATCCAATCAAGAAATGGGCAGAAGACATGAGCAGACATTTTTCCAAAGAAGACATCCAAATGGCCAACAGACACATAGAAAAGTGCTCAACATCGCTCGGCATCAGGGAAATCCAAATCCAAACCTCAATGAGATGGCACCTTACACTAGTCAGAATGGTTAAAATTAGTAAGTCAGGAAAGGACAGATGTTGGCGGGGATGCGGAGAAAGGGGGACCCTCCTACACTGTTAGTGGGAATGCAAGCTGGTGCAGCCACCCTGGAAAACAGTATGGAGGTTCCTCAAAAAGTTGAAAATAGAGCTACCATATGATCCAGCAATTGCACTACTGGGTATTTACCCCAATGATGCAAATGTAGGGATCCGAAGGGGTACGTGCACCCTGATGTTTATAGCAGCAATGTCCACAATAGCCAAACTGTGGAAAGAGCCAAGATATCCATCGAGAGAGGAATGGATAAAGAAGATGTGGTATATATATATATATATATACAATGTAATATTATGCAGCCATCAAAAGGAATGAGATCTTGCCATTCGCAACAACGTGGATGGAACTGGAGGGTTTATGCTGAGCGAAATAAGTCAATCAGAGAAAGACATGTATCATATGACGTAACTGATATGAGGATTTCTTAATCTCAGGAAACAAACTGAGGGTTGCTGGAGTGAGTGTGTCGGTGGGAGGGATGAGGTGGCTGAGTGATAGACATTGGGGAGGGTATGTGCTGTGGTGAGCACTGTGAATTGTGCAAGACTTTGAATCACAGATCTGTACCTCTGAAACAAATAATGCAATATATTTTAAGAATAATAAAAAATAAGAAGATAGCAGGAGGGGAAGAATGAAGGGGGGGAATCAGAGGGGGAGACGAACCATGAGAGACGATGGACTCTGAAAAACAAACTTAGGTTTCTAGAGGGGATGGGGGTGGGAGGATGGGTTAGCCTGGTGATGGGTATTAAAGAGGGCACATTCAGCATGGAGCACTGGGTGTTATGCACAATGAATCATGGAACACTACATCAAAAACTAATGATGTAAAGTATAGTGATTAACATAATAATAAAAAATTTAAAAAAACTAATGATGTAATGTATGGTGATTAACATAACATAATAAAATTAAAAAAAAAAAAAAAAAGCAAGCAGCAAGAACAACAAAAAAAGTATGCTACCAAATTTAATCAAAGAGTGACCAGGCCCAAGGATCTAGTTCCACACATATGTTCTCCTGCTAATCTAAATTTAGGAAGAGAGAAAAAGGACTCTCACCATTCTTTCTCCATTGGACTCTCTCTGCAGTTAGAGATTACAGGAGACTGACATGGTAAGAAATCTTATCTTCTGCTAACCATATGTCAGATATCCCAGGTTTTCTCACCTGCAGCAGTGTCCAGCAAGTGGTGTCCAGCAAGTCAAATATCCTGCTGACTACACCAACTGTCAGGGAGTAACAACTCCTGTCCCCTCAAAGGTCCTTCTAGCTGGCCTAAGAATCAAATTGACATGAGACAGATTAATAGGAGAAAAAAGAAGTTAATAGGCATACATATGGGGAATCTACACAGACATGGAAATTCCAAAGACAGTCAGGCAAAATGAGGTATATATATGTCATTCTGAACTAAGGAGAAGGAGGTAGGGGTCTGGGAATTCAGAGAAAAAAACACACTTCACAGGGAAATAAAAAGAGCATATATTTCGCAATCAGATGTTTGTTCTATTATACGGATTGTTCATGCAGATACAATGTATCTCTGTTAATAACCCTATTCTGGGAAAGACCCTCAATTTAGATTCTTCTGTGTGATTTTTTTTAAGATTTTATTTATTAATTTGACAGAGAGAGATAGCAAGTGAAGGAACACAAGCAGGGGGAGTGGGAGAGGGAGTAGCTGGCTTCCCGCCAAGCAAGGAGCCCGATGTGGGGCTCAATCCCAGAACCCTGGGATCAAGTCCCGCATTGGGCTCCCTGCTCTGCAGAGAGTCTGCTTCTCTCTCTGCCCCTACCCCACTCATTCTCTCTCCCTCTCTCTCTCTCTCAAATAAATACAAATCTTTAAAAAAAAGTTTCTCTTGAGCCCGCAGGATATCAAGTGCCTTCAGATCAAAATAATCCACATGCCAATGTGGCACATTCTGGGGGGTCCTTTCTTTACCCTTTCTTCAGTGGGTAACAAAGTATGGAGGTATTTTGTCAGGTTGGGAATAAAAGTCCTTCAATACTCTAAAATCCCTACAAAGATTTGCATCTCTTTTACATTCTTAGGGGTTGGATAGGCTTGCAGCTTATCAGCCACAGTTTTTGGGACAACATGAGTCTTATCCAACCAGACAACACCCAAAACCGTACAGCAGTGTCTGGATCTTGAATTTTCTGTGGGTTCATTTCCAGTTCTTTTCCTGGCAGATGCCCCAGGAAAGCCTGCAAAGTGTTCTGCAAAGGCAATTCTTTACATGTTAACATTATCTTATCAGTGTAATGGGTTCATATCACTGATGTAGGGAAGGAGAACAGGGAGAAATCCCAGGCTACCATCCCATGACATATTGTGGGGCTATGCAGGTAGCTTTGGGAGAGCACTTGAAAGGTTTATCATTGTCTCTTCCACATGAAGGCAAATTGATCTTAGCTATCAGTTATAACCTGTGCTTATCAGTCTTTCCCAAGAATCTTCTGGAATATGAAGCACTTTTGCAGGAACACTTTTTGCCAAAGCATCAGAGTAAAACAATAACTGTAACAAAAGACTTAAAAATGGCCATGGTTAAAGATATGGTGAGAGTTTCTTATAAACCTGGTAAAGGTAAAACAGAAACTTAATTTTTTGGGGCAAATAAAGAAAAAAAAAAAACCCTGTGTTTATAATTTCTGATCAAGAGCAGACCAACAATCCAGGAAAATTTTGTCTTTTTTTTAAAAGATTTTATTTATTTATTTGACAGAGCAAGAGAGAGCACAAGCAGGGGAGCAGCAGAAGGAGAGGGAGAAGCAGGCTCTCCCTTGAGCAGGGAGCTGGACATGGTACTTGATCCCAGGACCCTGGGATCATAACCTGAGCTGAAGGCAGATGTTTAACCGACTGAGCTACCCACGTGCCCCCCAAATTTTGTCTTTTTAACACAGAGAAAGAGAGAATTCAATCTTATACCAGTACATATATATATTTTTAAAGATTTTATTTATTTATTTGAGAGAGAGTGAGAGCAAACACAAGAGCGGGAACAGAGGTAGTGGCAGGCAGAGGGAGAGAGAAAAGCTGACTCCCTGCTGAGCAGGGAGCCCAAAGTGGGGCTCCATCCCAGGACCCTGGGATCATGACCTGAGCTGAAGGCAGATGCTCAACCAACTGAGCCACCCAGGTGCCCCAAGATTTTATTTTTAAGTAATCTCTACACCCAATATGAGGCTCAAACTCACAACCCAAGATCAAGAGTTGCATGCTCCACCAACTGAGCAGCCAGGCACCCAGCAGTCTGCATTTTTAAGAGCCCTCCCCCATCACTTTTTTTTTTTTTTCCTTCAGTCTCTGTGGGCAATGTTTTGGTTATTTCCTGAGTTGTTTATATTTCTAAGACATGATAAGACATAATTTAAGGGACAGAGAAAGGATGAAACTTTTCTCTCTAAAGAGTTTTGGAGGTAATTGCTATTTAAAAATTTTCTTTGTATTAAGCATCAGAAGGCATGGGGCATTTTGTTTTCTCATTTGCTCTACACCCAACATAGGGCTTGAACTTATGACCCTGAGGTCAAGAGTTGCATGCTCTATGGACTGAGCCAGGCAACCACCCCACGATATATTTCTTTGGTTTTTATCACTTTTCAGAGATTGCAACACCTAGCATCCTAATTAGGATCTGTCACAACTGCCCTGATGTTTATCTATGGCATCTTGTGCCCACTTAGCTTTGCAAAACAGCACACTAGGATCATTAAATTTTTATCCTGCTCTGCCATCTCATCCGCCAGCCCCAAAGCCATCAGGCTAGTTGGCACTCTCATGTCCTTTTCTAATATTAGTTCATTTTTAAACCTCTAGTCATGAGCTTCAGCCTCCAGCCTGGTATTGATGGCCAGCTGAACTGCCCATAGTAGAGGCCAGCCTACTGCAGGTACCATGTGTTTTCCTTCCTTGCTGCAGTGTACAATTTGCCGTTTCTCCAACAAGCACATTAGATTTTCCAGCATTGTCTAGGTGTCCCTGTATTTATGCAGCAGTCTAAAAGTATCTGACATATGCATCACCTCTCCCTACACAGAGGTCGATGGACAACTCAGGATTTCTCCCATGAATACTTCTTTCCCAAGGCCTATTTCTTTGGTCTTCAGGTTGGCTCATCAATTGTAGGTTCACAACCCTCTCAGGAGCATTTCTGGTGTAATCTGAAACTGGACCCCATATGCAGAGGGCAGGGGGAGACTGAAGAAAGAAGCAGGCCACTCCAGGTTGGTAGGTGGCAATTTTAATAATCTCAAAGGAAACTTACATATGAGGCTTGTCTTGGGTGATAGCAAGAAGAATGGATCCCCACACCACCCACCAAATCTTAAAAGTTTCTAAAGAGGCCCTAACTGGGCTCAATCACATATACTGTGCAGGTAATTCAACATCGCATCATCATCTTAAGGCTATGTCCTTGGAGCAGCCCCTGGGAGTAGGAAGGCAAGTGGAATTCACATTCAAGGACAGGGGGAGATGAATGCAGAGGGGCATTTGAGTGTCTGGTCCAACTCATGGGTCAATCAGTGATCATGTCTTTTTTGATCATGTTCCCCAAATGAGGGACCTTAATTATGTCTGCAGTATCTCTTCACTTTTGTCATACAGCCTAACATAATCACAGTAGTGATATCCTTTACCATATTCTATTGGCAGGTTCTACCCACACTCAAGGGGATGAGATTGCATAAAGGTATGACTAATTGGGGGTCATTCTAAAGTGTTTCCCCCTTAGGCACCACACTTCAGACACCATCTGCTGCACTGCAAGCGCACACCAGTTCTCTCATCAGACCAGCTGGTGATTTTATGCTCTATCAGGTTTTCCCTGTTCCAACATAGATTATGGTTCTGTTCTGCTAAGGATATTCCTAGAAAGTGCTTATGCATTCTGTGTGCCTTTATTATGTACTTAGCAGCTTCCCCATGTATGTAGAACTGAACATTTTGTAGCTGAATTTATTATTATTATTAATTATTATCATCATTAATTCTTGAGGTTTTATGTGAGGAAAAAAGTCTTTAATACCAACATTTTCCATCTTTGGCTTTGAAAAACCTGGTATTCGTATTTTCCTTTCCACTGGCATCTCAGTGAGTATATCGGAGTTCTTCAAATATAGAGTTTGTCTTTTGCTATTCCTGGTCTTGACTTATGGCTGTACTGGAGCAGGGATATTCAGGTAGGGCCAAGAGTAATGTGAAATACTTCAATGTTGTGCCCAAAGTATAAATTGCTATAGGACAGGAAGATGATGTAAAGAGTAATACAGAGAGAGTACATTTGTAATGGCAATATATTTTCATAATGTTCTTACTAATGCTCCAGGAAATGTTCATTCTTTAGATTTGTTAATATATTTAATTCCCAAAAGTTTCAATAAAGTGATCATTTTTATTATTGACATGCAACAGATAAGGAAATGAAGCATTGGTAGTGAGATGGAATTAAATAAGTACCCCATATTCTTAGATCTAGTAAGTGCGGATCCAGGAAGACATTACAATGAACTAATTGGGTGTATTTACCTCCACAGTTTCAACAATGGCCATACTATAATTACAACTAAAGCAGCGCTGGAGTTAAGGCATTGCCAACCTCTCCCTGAAGTAAGAAGGGAGACTAATATAGTAAGTTAGTTGACTTATGGGAAGCCTTAGTCCAAGTCCAAGTGTTAGGAAGGGAAAGTACTGGTAATACCATCTCCCTGTGGGCAGGAAGACAATAAGACAACAGTAAGACAATTGTTCCAATGAGATTTTAGAAGTAGGTGGAAGTCTCTTAGGAGTGTTTTCCTTCCAGAAGAAGGCAAAACTGCATAGGGAGAAAGTTTTTGCTGTTTGTCCTTCACACTGTCATTTTATTCCAGACTGCAAAAGAACGGAGGTCTCTACTTACCACTACTGTTTTACAGTGTGACTCAGGAAGACCAAGATGAAGAACTAGACATTGAGACTGAAGGAATGGAATCTGAAAATAAGTCCTTGATAGTATTGCTGAACCACCATTTCAGTCCTTTCCTGTTTCTCCTAGGATTGCTTGTTGCATGTAACTGATGAATCCACTCCATGTTAAGATAACTCAGATAGATGTTATGTTTCACACAGCAAAGCATAATTGAAAAAAAGGGAAAGAGTTTATTTCCCTGAATGATGTGCTCAGAAAATGTCCAGTTCCTTTATAAATGAAGAATCAATTCCAGTTGTGTAAATGTGAAAAAGAAAGGAGACATTCCTTAGGAAGATTTTGCATAGAAAATGGCAAAGCTGAAAAAAATGTCATTTGCTCTATTGTCTTCATGCATTGTACTTATTCCTGACAGCATGAAAGCCAGCTCCAATTTACTGCCCATGAAACAATAACATGAGGATGAAGGGCTACACATTAAGCATGGAGAAAATGGAACCTAGATGGAGTCTGAGTCCTTGTTGGCATGGTTGATCTACCATACCAGCCCTTGTCTGCCTCTCGAAAGATTTCATTTTGTCCTGATAAAGGTTAAACCATCATGTTTTTTTTTTAATTTAAATTCCTGTTAGTTAACATAGTGTAATATTAGTTTCAGTTGCACAGTTTAGTGATTCAACACTTATATACAACACCAGGTGCTCATCACGATAATTGCACTCCTTAATCCCCATCACCTACTTAACCCAACCCCCCATCCACCTCCCCTCTGGTAACCATTAGTTTGTTCTCTATGGTTAAGAATTTGTTTCTTGGTTTGCCTCTCTCTTTTTTTCCCCTATGCTTGTTTGTTTTGTTTCTCTTTATTTCTTTAAAAAAATATTCTATTTATTTATTTGAGAGAGAGACAGAGAGCTAGAGAAAGAAAGAGAGCATGAGTGGGGGAGGGGCAAAGGGAAAAGGACCAGCAGACTCCCAGCTGAGCACAGAGCCCTGACATGGAGCTCGATCCCAGGATCCCGAGATCATGACCTGAGCCGAAGTCAGAGGTTTAGCCAACTGAGCCACCCAGGTGCCCCTTGTTTTGTTTCTTAAATCCCACACGAGTGAAATCAAATTCCGCATATGAGTGAAATTATATTTGTCTTTTTCTGACTATTTTGCTTAGCATGTACTCTCTAGCTCTATCCACACGGTGGCAAATGCAAGATTTTATTTTCATCATGTTTTAAAATAAACAGATTTTCTTTTTCCATAGTGAATGTGTGTTGCCAGCCTTTCCTGCTTAACTCTTGTGGCAAAAAAATGGTTTTTTGTTTCTGTTTGGACAGATGGCTCTTGGTATTTCATGTGTGATGGCATGTGAATTTCTATCTCTTTCCCATTTGGTTGCCTCTCTTAGCCTCCTTTTCTTGCTTAAGAAAAGGCTCACCAGGAAGCCATTTGGTTCAGTCAATGAAGTTTTGACTTTTAGGGAGGAATAGAAACTAGGAAGACATTTGGTTCAGTTGGTGAAGCATCAGCTTTTGGGGAGGACCAATGCTCACAGATTTACTATGGGATTCATTTGATTTGTTTATTGTTGCAGCATTGGGTATATTTGAATGAAATAGCCCTGTTATAACTGAAAATCAGAAATGACAATTTATCACTGCATGCAGCCCTTTGGGCTATATGCTCCGAAATTGGGCAATCTTTTTCTGCAACACTGCAAAAAATCCATTAGTCTCCTGAGAAAAAAATGACCAGTTAATCGATCAATAAGTTTTAATACCATCTTGCAATTAGATTTGTTTTGTAAAATGGAGATATTTGGAAATTGAGCCTTTAAGATTATATTTGCATCTTGTTTATGTATTTGAATGTGTGTCCATGTACATTGTAAATGTGTGTTTATTTTCTCCAACTCCAGATGGTATTGCTAAAATTAATTTGTAAAAGAGCTCTATTTAATTGGTTTAAAGGTAAGTTCTTATAAGAATTGGATATTCTAAAACTCAAATAGAAATCCAAATGTTTTACAAGTTTACATGATCTTGGAAAATATTCAATGTTAAAGCTAAATAAAGGTTGTTGGTTTAATTAAGTAGACATGTCTTTAGAATTATCAGCATTAAATGTAAAACTCATATTCTGCCTGTGTTTACCGAAAGGCAGAAAGTTCATGTTATTGCCATTGTAAAATTTGTCAGAACAAAAGAAAAATAAAACATTAGAACTTTAAGGCCTCATAAAGTTTTACGGGCAATCTAAGAACAAATAAACAAATTTAAATTTTAATAACTGTAATTAAGACTACTGTAAATTATAGGGGAAACACTTCTGTATGCAAGGGAATTGACACCAGTTATTTAAAGAGGGAAAATGGGGACACCTGGGTGATGCAGTAGGTTAAGTGTACAACTCTTGATTTCTGCTCAGGTCATGATCTCAGGGTCATGATCAAGCCCATCAGTTCCATGCTCATTGGGGAGTCTGCTTGAGATTCTCTCTCTCTCCCACTCCCTCTGCCCCTCCCCCTGTGTGTGCACTCTCTCTCTCTCAAATGAATAAATCTAAACAAAAAAATAAAGAAGGAAAATGTAGGAAAAAGAACGAATGTACAAAGGAAAGTTGTAGAAGTTTTGTGAGAAAGGAATCTTTGAAAAGTAATTTTGCACATGGTTGTGACTAAGATTATGATTAGTATGTAAAGTTTATTAGGGGGTGATCAACATCTGGGTAAGACAAGGGAGAATAAGAGAGCAAGATTAGGGGTGCCTGGGTGACTCAGTTGTTAAGCGTCTGCCTTTGGCTCAGGTCACGATCCCAGGGTCCTGGGATTGAGCCCCGCATCGGGCTCCCTGCTCGGCGGGAAGCCTGCTTCTCCCTCTCCCACTCCCCCTGCTTGTGTTCCCTCTTTCGCTGTGTCTCTCTCTGTCAAATAGATAAATTAAATCTTTAAAAAAAAAAAGAGAGCAAGATTAGGCAGAAGTTGAGCAGTGATACAACATCAACAGAAGCCTTAGCTGATTCTCTGAGGAATTCCAAAAGTTGGTTACCCTTTGGAATCATTTTAAATTGAGGCAAATGGCTGGACTTTTTTTTTAACATATAATTTATTATTTGTTTCAGAGGTATAGGTCTGTGACTCGTCAGTCTTACACAATTCCCAGGGCTCACCATAGCACATACCATGCCCAATATCCATCACCCAGCCACCCCATCCCTCCCACCCTCCTCCACTCCAGCAACCCTCAGTTTGTTTCCTGAGATTAGGAGTCTCTTATGGTATGTCTCCCTCTCTGGTTTCCTCTTGTTTCATTTTTCCCTACCTTCCCCTATGATCTTCTGCCTTGTTTCTTAAATTCCTCATATCAGTGAGATCATATGATAATTGTATTTCTCTGATTGACTTATTTTGCTTAGCATAATACCCTCTAGTTCCATCCATGTCATTGCAAATGGCAAGATTTCACTTTTTTGATGGCTGCATAATATTCCATTGTATATATATATATATATATATATATATATATATATATATATACTACATTTTCTTTATCCATTCATCTGTTGATGGACATCTTGGCTCTTTCCATAGTTTGGCTATTGTGGACATTGCTGCTATAAACACTGGGGAGCAGGTGCCCCTTTGGATCACTACATTTGTGTCTTTGGGGTAAATACCCAGTAGTGCAATTTCTGGGTCGTAGGGTAGCTCTATTTTCAACTTTCTGAGGACCTCCATACTGTTTTCCAGAGTGGCTGCACCAGCTTGCATTGTGACCAACAGTGTAGGAGAGTTCCCCTTTCTCCGCAACCTCTCCAACATCTGTCATTTCCTAAGTTGTCAATTTTAGCCATTCTGACTGGTGTGAGGTGGTATGTCATTGAGGTTTTGATTTGTATTTCCCTGATGCCAAGTGATGTTGTACACTTTTTCATGTGTCTGTTGGCCATTTGGATGTCTTCTTTGCAGAAATGTCTATTCATGTCTTCTGCCCATTTCTTGATTGGGTTATTTGTTCTTTGGGTGTTGAGTTTGATAAGTTCTTTATAGATTTTGGATACTAGAATGGCTGGACCTTTATGACAGTCACTGAATATGACCATGTGGGAAGAGGGCATTTGGCAAAGCAGCTGTCTTCAGTCAAGGTAATCCTTGATGGTGTCTGAGAGTTGAGAACTGTTGGTAGCATCCCTACAGCTGAGAGTCCTTTATTCCTGATGGAGATTATGATCAGCACATTGTGTCATCCACCATAGGAACTCCTATCCATGCAGTGCCCTGGATATCCCTAACTCAGTATTTTTAAAAGTTTTTATTTAAATTCCAGTTAGTTAACAGACAGTGTAATATTAGTTTCAGGTGTACAACATAGTGATTCAACACTTCCATGTAACACCCGGTGCTCATTTCAGTAAGTATATATCAACATGGGAGATAATAGGGAGGGGAAAAAGGAGGGACTGCATAAAAAAAAAAAAATTATCTTGTTGGAATGAATGGGCTTTAAGATCAGAAGTACATTTGTATAAGATTGGAATTTGTTTTTTCTCCATTAAAATGACAGTTTTCAGGGCGCCTGGGTGGCTCAGTCGTTAAGCGTCTGCCTTCGGCTCAGGTCATGATCTCCAGGTCCTGGGATTGAGCCCCGCATCAGGCTCCCTGCTCAGTGGGGAGTCTGCTTCTCCCTCTCCCTCCACCTCTCCCCACTGCTCCTACTCTCTCTCTCTCTCTCTCTGTATCTCTCTGTCTCAAGTGAATAAATAAAAAATTCTAAAAAAAAAAATAAAATAAAATAAAATGACAGTTTTCTCAGATTATTGGTTTAAATTGTAAACAAAGATTTTTCCTTATCTTTAATCTGCCTAGAAAAACAAAGCTCCACAATGTTTTGTCTTTATTAGGTCTTTAATTACTTAGAGTTGAATCTTCTCAACATTAAAAGAACTAAGTTTTGTTAATTATACAATCCTCTGTATTTGCCTTAGAATGTCTTATTGCCACCTTGGCTAATAAGTTTTGTAATAATCTTTAATATTATTTAAACATGTGCTTCAAAACCTTCTGATATTTCGAATGTTCCAAAATATAACTTCTAAATGAAGTCTTCTTGACTAATTAGGCTTGTCTATTTGGTGTGTCAACTAATTTGGGAAGCATTGTCAAATAAGTGATGATAAACAGTATTTCCTTTTCAATTGCATTGTAATGACAAGTATAGGTCTCTGGTACCTTTAAGATTCTTATATTTTCATGGTAATATATTTATTTGCATAAGTTCAATAAGAACCTGGTCTTATGACAGTATACATTTGAAAACATTGGTACATAACCAAGGTTTTGACTGGAATGTCACATTTGAGAGAGATAGTTAGAGACTCAAGTATGACCAGACTGATTTAAGGAATTAAGGTTGACTTTACAGAGACAATGAAGTGTCTTGGAAAAATTGGCCTGGCACTTTGCTTACAGGGTTCCCAGCAGCCTTACATGGTAAGTAAAGAAGGTCACTTCCTGGCAGGTGCAGGAACCTCAAGATATTTTGGGGACCTCAAAAAGAGAAGAATTCACTCAAAACCTTAGGTATTGCAGGTAAAGTCTGATGACAAGCACTTGGCTTGTCTTCTTAGCTTCAAAAGGCTGTTAAATGTTCAGTTTGAAATTCCTTGTGGAATGTTCCAGCAAAGTAGACTAAAAACAAACAAAAACAAAAACAAAAAACAGACCACTATATGGCCAATCACTATTCTTGATGTGCTTTTGTAAATAACTAGGCCAAGTTTGTTCCCATTTTCTCAGCTTGGGGTCATTGACAACTAAAACTGCTCTCTCTTTCCCTGCAAATTGAAGCTAGACAACTTGAGGTAATCTTCAAAGGAAAATTGTCACAGGGACACCTGGGTGGCTCAGTCGGTTAAGTGTCTGCCTTTGGCTCAGGTCATGATCCCAGGGTCCTGGGATCGAGTCCCGCATTGGGCTCCCTACTCAGCGGGGAACCTGCTTCTAGCCTATGCCAGCCGCTCCCCCTGCTTGTGGTCTCTCTCTCTCTCTCTTTGACAAATAAATAAATAAATAAATAAATAAATAAATAAATAATCTTTTTAAAAAATGCCACAACAACCCATGCCTGTGCATGACTGTTGCTATATAGACCATTGAGAAAGATTACCAGAGACATTACAGATAATTGAACAAGTTTGTTCCAGCCTTCCTAATTTGGTGGACCTATCGTTGGAAAATGCAGACTTTGAGATGTTTATGGATGGGAACAGTTTTATGGATCAAAGACAAGACCTGGATATAGTGGTGACCCATGAGCTATTGTCCACTGCTGAGGACACCAGAAATCAAACTATTTGAAATAATATTTTTAAATGAGTGCAGAAAGTTTCCACTCCTCTACCCCCCCATTTCTGCAAGAAGTAACTACAGTGGTCATTATTGCAATGCCCTCAAGAATGAGAAATATTCAAAAGACAGTGGAGATTGAAACCAGTATCCAAAGGATTAATGGGACTGGTCACAGCTGCAGACTAAGAAGTACAACTCAAACTTTTTTACCCAGACTGTTTTGGTTTGCTTTTAAATTTCCCTGACCAGCTTCATTTGGGAAAATGGGTTTGAGGCTTGCCCTCCCATCTCCTCATTTGGCTGCCTCTGGAATAAACCCTTTCTTTGCTGCATGTTCAACATCTTAGTGATTATCTTTGTGCATTAGGCAGAAGTTGGGTTCAGTTACACAGGCAATGCATAAATGACCTAAGAGCTTCTCAGTATGTCCTGTCAGGCTTATTCTAAGCAGAGATGGAACTGCTGGAAATCAAACTGATTGCTTGATTTAAAAGACAAATTGAACGTTCTGTATATATCTATGAGGTCCATCTGGTCCAGTGTAACATTCAAAGCCCTTGTTTCTTTGTTGATTTTCTGCTTATTTTGGTTAACAGTTGGCTTATGTAGATGGCTGCTCCCATGTTGGGGGCATAGATATTTACAACTGTTAGATCTTCTTTTGGATAAACCCTTTAAGAATGATAGAGTGTCCTTCTGTGTCTCTTATTACAGACTTTAGTTTAAAATCTAATTTGTCTGATATAAGAATTGCTACCCCAGCTTTCTTTTGAGGTCCACTGGCATGGAAGATGGATCTCCATCCCTTCACTTTCAGTCTGGATGTATCTTTAGGTTCAAAATGAGTCTCTTGTAGACAGCATATGGATGGGTCCTGTCTTTTTATCCAACCTGCAACCCTGTGCCGTTTTATGGGAGCGTTTAGACCATTCACGTTGAGAGTGATTATTGAAAGATATGAATTAATTGTCATCATGTTGCCTGTGAAGACGTTGTTTTTATAGATTGTCCCTGTAAATTTCTGTTGTATATCACTCTTGGGGTCTTTCTCCTTTTATAGAACCCCCCCTTAATATTTCTTGTAGGGCCGGCTTAGTGGTCACATATTCTTTCAGTTTCTGCCAGTCTTGGAAGCTCTGCATCTCTCCATCCATTCTAAATGACAGCCTTGCTGGATAAAGTATTCTTGGCTGTATGTTCTTCTCGTTTGGTACCCTGAATATGTCTTGCCAGGCCTTTCTGGCTTGCCAGGTCTCTGTGGATAGGTCTGATGTTATTCTGATGTTCTTCCCTCTGTACGTAAGGAATCTCTTCCCCCTAACTGCCCTTAAGATGGTTTCCTTGGTTCTAAGATTTGCGAGTTTTACTATTACATGCTGGGGGGCATTGGTCTGTTTTTCTTGATCTTGGGAGGGGTCCTCTCTGCCTCTAGGACATGAATGTTTCTTTCATTCCCCAGATCAGGGAAGTTCTCAGCTACAATTTGCTCAAATATATCTTCTAGTCCTCTCTCTCTCTCCACCTGTCAGGGATTCCAATAATTCTGACATTGGAACGCTTCATGGTGTCACTTATTTCCTTGATTCTATTTTCATGGGTTCTGAGTTGTTTTTCTCTGGCCTCCTCTTTTCCCTTTTTATGTATTAAATTGTCTTCCAGGTCACTAATTTGTTCTTCTGCCTCACTTACCCTAGCTGTTAGACTATCTAGATTAGATTAGATTTCATTGATAGCATTTTTAAATTCTGCCAATTCAGCTTTCATTTCTGAACCCCCAGGTTCATAGGGTGTGTACTGTTAAGGTGAGGGCATTTATTGGGAAAATGGGCATTTATTCTTTAATGTGGGATGGGGATGCATGGGAACACCTTAGTGAAGCTGGGTACATGGAGTTCCTATATTTTAATGAGTCTTTTTTGCCTGTGGAAATGGTCCACAAGGCCTACCAAAAGCAGTTTCCTTTTAGGTGGTAATGTCAGCAATATACCTTCACTATCTTTTTTTTTTTTTTTTAATGCAGAAAAAGATTTAATTTTTAGATGAGATATTCCAGGTGCTTTTGTAAGAACTTAACTGTCATTGTATACAGAACATACAATCATCTCAACATACAGGTTACTCCACTTTGAATACTCTATGAAAGTTAAAAAGTTTCTAGTTTAAAAGGCTTTGTCTTATTTCCTAGGATAATGAGGCAATATGCTTATTAAAACACTAGTTTGCAGAAGTGAGTACATTATAGGTAGTTCATTAATGTTCTTCATCTGTAACTTAAAGGTTAAATGTGAGGAATTAGAATTTTTATTATCAGAACTGCATAGCAAAACCATGTCCAGATGATAGACATACCAAATAATCTATAGATCAAGATAACCTGTAAGCCATTTAATAAGTCCAATTTAAAGCAAAAACAAATGTTAGGAGAGATACTAAATGATATCTAGGGTAGCAAAGTTTTGAAATACTTCATCCTATTTTTATTTTTTAAATTATTTATTTATTTGTATTTATTTAAATTCAATTAGCTAACATATAGTACACCATTAGTTTCAGATGTAGAGTTCAATAATTCACCAGTTAGGTATAACACCCAGTGCTCACCACATCACATGCCCTCCTTATTGCCCATCACCCAGTTAGTTAGCCCAACCCCCTACCCACCTCTCCTCCAGCAATCCTGTTTGTTTTCCAGAGTTAGTCTCTCATGGTTTGTCTCTCTTTCTTATTTCTTCCCATTCAGTTTCCCTCCCTTCCCCTATGATCCTCTGCACTGTTTCTTATATTCCACATGAGTGAAACCCTATGATAATTGTCTTTCTCTGATTGACTTATTTCACTTAGCATAATACCCTACAGTTCCATCCATGTCGATATAAATGGTAGGTATTCATCCTTTCTGATGTCTGAGTAACATCCTATTTTTTAATGCAATAAAAGTTCTCAAATGTTAAATAGTCACATGCATCTAAGATCATTTATCCCATGACAACAAACTGCTGAGTCATTTGGTTATTTGGAAATTATTTGGGCTAAGTTCACTCTACATTGTGGCACGGAGCAGTCATAAATTGAAGGTGCAAATGCCTGAATGGAAACATAGCTTAAATCATTTATTTATGCTACTATTCTACACAGACACACTAATGCTATGGGAGACGTTTACAGTTAGTTGTACTAAGTCCTGATATAGATTAACAAGCTTGATGAGACAATACAAAAAGGCCACAGGTCATGCACAAACTAACGAATATCTTAACTATGTGGGTATAGCAACACTCCAGTTGCATGTTTAGTTCATAGGGATGTTGATCAATCTTTCCTTCCACTAGATATCATACTTCTCATTACACTGATGACATTATGCTGAATGGAACTAGTGAGTGGGAATAACAAATACTCTAGACTTAATAGCAAGACATTTAAGTGTTAATGGGTGTGTAATTAATGCAAATAAAATCTAGGGAATTTTACCTAAAAGAAAATTATAGGAATCCAGTCGTTTTTGGGTTTTCCTACAATCTAGAAAGAGGCACAATTGCTTGTGAGTCACAAGCTTTCAATCAATTCTTCAACTTGAGCCAGTTTACAGACCCTGAACTCCTGAATTAATGGGAGACCTCGATGAAAGACCCCGGAACACTACCAAGAATATATACTGTTAATCTCTCTCTGAGCCTTCCCTAAAGGGACCTATGGCTTTTTACCAGGGTAACTGTACATTGTAGGAAAGGAAATAATTAGACCATTCAGGGACTACTGGATGCTTCTCTGAACACACACTGTTTCCAGGATAACTAAAATATCACTACAGTCTTCCAGTCAGATTAGGGGCTCATGGTATTCAGGGTATCAATGGAGTTTTAGCACAGATCTATCTCACATTGTGTCCAGTGGGTCTCTGAACACATTCTATGTTTCCTCCCCCAGTTTTAGAATATATAATTGGAATAAAAATACTTAGCAGCTGACACAATCCCCATATTGGTTCTATGACCTGCAGAGTGAAGACTATTAAGGTAGGAAAGGGCAAATATAAACTATTAGAATTGACTATACCTAAGAAGATAGTAAATAAAAAGTTAAACTTCTTTCTTGGTGGGATTTCAGAGATTTGTGCCACTAACAAGAACTTTTGAGATGCAGGGGTATTGATTCTTACACACCCTTATTCAGGTATTCAGTTTTTGTTTGTTGTTTTTAAAATTTTATTTATTTGACAGAGAGAGAAAACACAAGCAGGGAGTGTGGCCAGCAGAGGCAGAGGGAGAAACAGCTCTTCACTGAGCAAGGAGCCTGATGTGAGACTCAATCCCAGGACCCTGAGATCATGACCTGAGCCGAAGGCAGATGCTTAACTGACTGAGCCACCCAGGCATCCCTCAGGTCTGCAGTTTGCCCTACATAGAAGACAGATTGATCTTGGAAAAAGGTTGTGGATTATACCACAATCTTAGCCAAGATTACATCACAAGCTTAGCACAAGCTTGTGATTTCATCCCCAGCTGCTATACCAGATGTAGTTATTTTGCTTGAGCAAACTCACACATCCCTGCACCTGTATGCATTTACTGATATGGCAAATGCTTTTTCTTTATACCTGTCCATGAGGCCCACTGGAAGCATTCTTCTTACAGCAGTCAAGGCCAGCAACATACCTTTACAGTCTTACCTCAGTGGGTATATAAACTCTCAGCCCTATGTAGCAATTTAGATATTAGGGATCTTTTTTTTAAGATTTTATTTATTTGTCAGAGAGAGAGAGCACAAACAGGGGGAGCAGTAGGCAGTGGGGGAGGCAGGCTCCCTGCTGAGCAAGGAGCCCAGTGTGGCACTCGATCCCAGGACCCTGGGATCATGACCTGAGCTGAAGGCAGACACTTAACCAACTGAGCCACCCAGGTGTCCTGGTATTACTTTTCTCTTCCACAATATATATTAAAAATATATCACATTAATGACATTATGTTGATAGAACTTCTAGAGCAGGATTTTCAACTTCTCTACATTTATTGGCAATATTTTGCATGTCAGAGAGTATGGAATAAGTCTGACTAAAGTTCAGGGGCCTTCTAACTCAGTGAAATTTCTAGGAGTCCAGTGCTGTAAGGCATGTCCAGATAACCCTTTTAAGGTGAAGGATAATTTTTTTTGCATCAAGCCCCTCCTACAGCAGGAAAGACACAATGTTGGTGGGCCTCTTTAGATTTTGGATGCTATGTATTCCTCACACATAATTGCATGAAATGGCTGTACACACCTTCCTAGTCCTGTTGCACTTCCTTCTCTCTCCTAGCCTATACCTATTCCATAATGGGGAGTTCCCTGCAACAGTTGACAGAAGAAAAGATGTGGGGCTGGTTTATAGATGGTTCTGCACCACGTGCACATACCACCCAAAAGTAAATTACAACCCATCTCTGGGACATCTCTGAAGCACAGTGGTGAAGGGAAATCCTCCCAGGGACAGGACATCAAGAAGTTCGCATGATTGTTCTCTTAATTCAGAAGAAGAAATGACTAGACGTGCAGTTATATATTAATTTATGAGCTCTAGCAAGTGGTATGTCTCACTGGTCAGAGTTTTGAGAGAAAAATGAATGTAAAATTGTTGATAATGACATTACGGGAAGAAGTATATGGACAGACCATTTCCAGTGGGCAAAATAACATGAAAATATTTGTGTCCTGTGTGAAAGCTTACTAAATGATAACTTTGGAAGAGGAAGATTTCAACAACCTCGTGGGTAGGATGACATGTTTCCATGGATATCAGTCAGCTTCTTTCCACAGCTACCTCTGTCATTGCCCAACATGCTCATGAACAAAGAGGCCATGGTAGCAGATAAAGACGTTATGCATCGACTCAACAGCACTGATATACACTTACCAAGTCTGAGTGACCAATCTGCCAGTGGTGGACAGCAACAGTAATTTCCTGGTATAACACCTGAGGTGTTCATCCTGCTATTTGGTGACAGGTTAATTATATTCCTATGCTTCCGTGATGGAAGGGGCAGCTTTTCGTCCTTACTTGAAAAAAAAACAAAAACAAAAACACAAACACACACACAAAAAAAACCCCAGAATTCAGATTCAGAAATCAAGTGATGAAAATAAGAGTAGGACCATTTTTGCTTCCAGTTCCTGTGATTTTTGTGCTCTGGTGATTTAGAGGCCTTCATTCCAGTGGAAGGAATGTTTCCATCAGGAGATAAAACAATAATTCTCCTGAATGAAGTATAAGACTGCAACCTGGCCACACTGGGCTCCTCACGCCTCTGAATCAACATGTAAGGAAGGGAGTTTAAGTGTGTTCTAGGGTGATTATTTGTGATTACTGTCAGAGAAAAGCCATAGCTAAGCAATAAGTTAAAGTGGTAAAAGCAGATTTATTCAGAACTATTGTAATAGGGTAAAATAGATCTCAGTGTTGATTAAACTGGAGTCAATTCTGAATACAGCATGAGCATGTATTTATTTATAGCGGAGGAGTTTGAGAGGAGTTAATGGATTGAAAATTACTAAAACAAAATATAACTAACTGTAAGGAAATTTTGGCTAAACAGATCTAATATGATTATTGCTAAAGACAAGCCAGGCTTACCAGAAATCACCTGGAGCTTGGTGGAGAATGAGAAATCTGATTAGATATCCAGGATGAGAAGATATGGAGGATGTGGGATACTTTCTATATTAACTTATCAGCATTCTTGCTAAAGAGTTTACAAGGAATTTTAAAGATGGGCCTTTGAGAAGGTTCAGGAGCTTGGCTAAAGTTTGGTCAGGCAGAGAACCTTTTTCAGTAACCACATTGTAAGAAAGAATGAAAAGACATTCTTCCTTCCTTTGAATAATATGTGTCCATTTTTTGGTTAGTCACTTTTGTTCATTAAAGACCACCCTAATCATCTGCTGACACTTGGTAGTAGAGGGTATACTATATGGTGCAAGCCATTGGGCATTTAATGAGGGGGAGTTTCTATGAGAATAAAAAAAATAAAGATTGATATTAAACCCAGTTTCTGATTCCAGAGGGCAGCCTGTTGAGAAGATTTCTAGATATTTAGCTCAAAGCATCTTTAGATGTGGTGTGTACAGCAGTGTTAGCCTAATAGGTTCCCTGCTTTGCAGTTTGATTGTGGTGATGGCATTGCATGTCCAGGTGAACTTTCTGAGTGGCCCATGCAGAATAAGCAAGAAATTTGCCCATACATTATCTGTTATGAAGATTTCCTTGATGTTTACATCAAGTCTTTCACCTTCAACTTTCAGGGTTTTGAGAAAAGGGAAGTCTAGTTTTCAATGATTCCAAGTAAGAAGGGAGAAAAATGCAAATGTCAATTTGGAGAATTGCAGCCAGATATTGGAAGAAACTAGGATATTTAAGGATTTGTTAAGGACTGGCAAAATGTGAAAGACAGAACTTACATTATAATTTTCCATTGAAGCATAGTTTTTCTTTCTATTGTCATCACCATTCAGTCAGACATAATCAAAATAAGAATAATTATTTTGCAAAATAAATCCAGAGTCATTATACTTAGTGTGATTATTTATACAAATGAAGCAAAGAAAGGGACTGACCACATAGGTCTCTTGAGTTTTTGTTGTTGGAACTTTTAATAAGGAATCTTTGAATTTTTTAAACCCTCCCAAGGCTAGCAAGCCAAGCCAAACATTTGCCACAGATTTTTTTCTGCAATACCTATAGATTTAGGTATAATATCTAATCTCTTTTCTAGAGATCCAAAACTCACCCTGAGATTTCTGGTCCTGCCAGGAAGTAAACTTTCTTATTGACTTTTAAAATGGAAAAACCTATAATACAGGTTCAGGTTGTTTTTTCCAAGAAGGGGTACAAGCATTGACTCCTTACTTAGTTCCTTAAAGCTGTCAGGGCTTATCTCATTTAGCATACTTATTCTCAAATATGACCTTCAATTCAGAGCTTTGTCAATATAACCAATGTTTTAAGTTGGGTACTGTTATAAGAACAGAGTTGAGCTTATGAGAATATATTGCCATAAAAATAAGAATACTCACTAAGAGTTTTTAAATTCCAGAACAATCAGTTAGGGAGAAAAGTTGTTTTATCTTTTTCCACAAAATTATATTTTACCAAATTGCTGTAATATGGAAAACAAAACATTAAAAAACTGTGAATGTTCAAAGAAAGTTATTTTAATGAATTATAATTGTCTCCATCAGTTTATTAAGCTCTATGTAATTAATTTTTGTTCTGCTAGCTCTTGGGCCAGTAGTTTTAGGGATCCATTACCTTCTTTATTACTTCTGGAAATTCCAGAGTCATGGCCTCAAAGTTGTTACAGTTTTGCCATCATGTAGAATTCATGCCTGTAGCTGATTGTAAATGCTTTTGGAGAAGAATCAAAGCAAAAAAATAACTGTGAATAACAAATAAATGGAAAAGGCCAGACTAAACTTCTGGTAAGAGTTCATTGAGCAAACAAAACAAAACTAGTTATTTCAGTGGCATACAATATCTAAGGATAATAACTGGAAAACAATGGCATTGACAAATTTCTATGAACATATAATTTCTGGAATATCTGTATTAGTTATATCTTGAGAAAATTTATTGTCACTTCCTATATGACAATGCTTCTGACATAATTTTTTAAAAAAATTTTATTTATTTATTTGACAGAGAGAGGGAGAGCACAAGCAATGGGAGCAGCAGGCAGAGGGAGAGGGAGAAGCAGGCTCCTTGCTCAGCATGGAGCCTGATGCGGGGCTCAATCCCAGGACCCTGGGATCATGACCTGAGCTGAAGGCAGCTGACTGAGCCACCCAGGTGCCCTGCTTCTGACATAATTTATCATACTAAATAAACCTAATTAGTTTACCATACCCCTTTCATAAGGCAAGAGACAAATCCTTTGATATTTTCCAGAGGCATTTGGGAAAGTTAATTTGTGATAAAAAATATTCCATTTAAAATTTGATTTTGGGAAATTGTTAAAATGTAAAATCTGAACATTGTACATGGGACCACAAGTCACTGTGTAACTATACTTAATTGTCCATTTAATCAAAGTGACAATTAAAATATTTCAAAGGCAACCACAGAAAGTTATGTAGTTGTAAAACAAAAACATATAGTTCTTTTAATATTGAGAAGACAGTTATCTTAAATAATCAATAAGGACTTGTCCTGATAAGGAAAGCAAGAAGAACAGGAGATTATTTTAAGTAACAAAATCTTGGTTTCCCAAGCATAATACTAAATAGGTAAAGTAAAAGTGTTTTACAATTTCTTATTAAGAGCAGATCAATAATCTAAGAAATCTTTGTTTTTATATGAGAGAAGGAGAACCAAATTTAATTTTGTACCAGTGTAGTATGAATTCTAAGGTCAATTTAAAAATATATTATAAATAGGGGCACCTGGATCGCCCATTTGTTTAAGCATCCAACTCTTGGTTTCAGTTCAGGTCATGATCTCAGGGTTGTGAGATCAAGCGCCAAGTTGGGCTTTATGCTCAGCGCAGACTCTGCTTAAGATTCTCTCTCCCTTCCTCTCGCTCTTCCCCTCTGTCCCCTCCCTGCTTGCTCTCTCTCTCTAAAATAAGTAAATAAAATCTTTAAAAAGTGTATTATAAATAAATTAATCCAAATCTTAGATTTGAGAACACAAGATAAAGTTCCTTTTCCATGATTTATTTCCCACAATCCTTAAACAACATTTTCCACTTTATATCTATTTAGTTTTTGTCTTACTCTTGACTTCTCATTTTGGAACAACCATTCATTCACTTAAGGGCAAAATTATGCTTTTCCCTTTAGAAAAAACACATGCCTCATACCTTTCCTTATAAAAACTGGGCCTTAATTGCCTTGCATTAAAGACTTTCTTTGTTTACCCTTATTAGTCCTAGTATATTGATTGGAATTTTAAATCAATATTCTCCTTTCTACACAGAGAAAACCAGGACATAAGCAACGGTTAACTCTCTGGCATGTAATACATTTTGTAGCAAATTTGTGAGTACATCATTTCATAATTTTCTAGAGGCATATGCCTTTTTCACAGTACATTTTCTCATGTTTAAAAACACCCAATATGTTAAGATTCTCTATGCCATATAAAAACAAAATGCCAAGTATAGAAAAAATTATGTTCAGCAATTAATATTTCAATATTTCATCCTTTTTAGATATTTTCTGTCTACTCAGTGATTATACATTGTTTACCTTAACAGTATAACTTTAAGGTTTCAAGTTATAAAAAGGTATGTGAAACTACTTTTAAGTAGATATTATAAAACACAATTACTATAAAACACGTTTAAAACAAAACACACAACATAATTATTGAAAAATTTCTTTATAGGGGCGCCTGGGTGGCTCAGTTATTAAGTGTCTGCCTTCAGCTCAGGCCATGATCCCAGGGTCCTGGGATCGAGCCCCACATTGGGCTCCCTGCTCAGCAGGAAGCCTGATTCTCCCTCTCCCACTCCCCCTACTTGTGTTCCCTCTCTCTCTGTCTCTCTCTTTCTCTGTCAAATAAATAAATAAAATCTTAAAAAAAAAAAAAAGAAAAATTTCTTTATAAATATACATTTTCTTGATTTGAATGTAAGAACTGATTCCACAAAACTCTTAGAAAAAGCAGATAGGGAAAAATGAAGGGGGGGAAATCGGAGGGAGAGATGAACCATTAGAGACTATGGACTCTGAGAAACAAACAGGGTTTTAGAGGGGAGGGGAGTGGGGGGATGGGTTAGCCCGGTGATGGGTATTAAAGAGAGCACGTACTGCATGGAGCACTGGGTGTTATATGAAAACAATGATCGTGGATCACCACATCAAAAACTAATGATGTATTGTATGGTGACTAACACAACATAATAAAATTAAATTAAAAAAAGAAAAAAAAGAAAAAGCAGATAACCTTTTTAAAAATTATTTGAATTCATTTTAGTTAACATATAGTGTATTATTAGTTTTAGGGGTAGAATTTAGTGATTCATTGGTTGCGTATAACACCCAGTGCTCATTACATCAAGGGCCCTCCTTATACCCATCACCCAATTACCCCATCCCCCATCCACCTCCCTCCAGCAACTCTCGGTTTGTTTCCTATAGTTAAAAGTCTCTCATGGTTTGTTTCCCTCTCTGATTTCTTCCCATTCCAGTTTCCCTCCTTTCCCCTATGATCCTCTGCACTGTTTCTTATATTCCACATATGAGTGAAATCATATGATAATTGTCTTTCTCTGATTGACTTATTTCACTCAGCATAATACCCTCCAGTTCCATCCATGTCATTGTAAATGGTAAGATTTCATCCTTTCTGATGGCTGAGTAATATTCCATTATATATATATATATATATATATATATATATATATATATATATTCTTTTTTATACATTCATCTTTTTTATACATTCATCTGTCAATGGTCATCTGGGGTTCTTTCCATAGTTTGGCTATTGTGGACATTGCTGCTGTAAACATTGGGGTGCAGGTGCCCCTTCAGATCACTAGATTTGTACTTTGGGGTAAATACCTAGTAGTGCAATTTCTGGGTCATAGGGGAGCTCTATTTTTAACTTCCTGAGGAACCTCCATAATGTTTTCCAGAGTGGCTGTACCAGCTTGCATTCCCACCAACAGTGTAAGAGGTTTCCCCTTTCTCTGCATCCTTGCCAACATCTGTTGTTTCCTGAGTTGTTAATTTTAGCCATTCTGACTGGTATGAGGTGTCTTCAGCCCATTTCTTGACTGGATCTTTTGTTTTTTGGGTGTTGAGTTTGAGAAGTTTGTTATAGGTTTTGGATACTAACCCTTTATCTGATATGTCATTGCGAATGTCTTCTCCCATTCTGTAGGTTTCCTTTAGTTTTGTTGACTGTTTCCTTTGCTGTGCAAAAGCTTTTTATCCTGATGAAACCCAAATGGTTCATAAAAACAGATACCTTGAGAGAGAAAGGGAGATGGTGGTGGAGTAGGAGGAACCTAAGCTTGCCCCATCCCACAAATACAGCTAGATAACTATCAAATCATCCTGAATAGCCCATAAATCGACCTGAAGACTCACAGAACAAACTTCACAACTAAAGGTAAAGAAGAGGCCACATCAAAGAAGGTAGGAAGTGTGGAGATACAGTTTGAGAGAAAAACAGATTATGGTTGCTGCAGTGGGGAGGCAGACATGGTCATGGAGAAGGGCAAGAGACAGACTAACACAAGAGGAGTGCACTGGAAAGATGAATCTCCATAGCAATTGGCTTGGGAAGTGAAAGGAGCTGAATTTTGTGAGTTATTGTAGCCGACAGGGTATAAAGCCTGGAGTTCTAAAGGTCAGTGGGCTTGGCTTGAAGAGAACCTGGAGGCATTGGGTCGGCTCTTAGAGAGAAGGCAAGGCAATCAGCCCACAGACATACAGCATGGAAACAGCAATCAGAAGAGCACCTGGAAGCACATAGTAGGGAGGTTATTCGCTCATCTCAGGGCATGTCTCAGAGAGGCAGCATTCATGGAGAGACCCCTCCAGGAGCAAAGTAACTAGCAGGTGCCATTTACCTCCCCCATCCCACAGCATAAGCACAGCAATCACACTGGCTGCCTAACTTGTTTACACCAAGCCCTGTCCACTGCCCTTGTGCTGTGGTGGAATTGCCCTTCCCAATCAAACTTGTCACAGTCCAAGTGCAGAGGGCTCACCCCCCCTGCCAGACAACCAGACCAAATGTTTGTGGAAACTTCATCTCCTCACCCAAGAGTTTTACTGGCCCTCAGTTCCTCTGGACCTGGTAAGAGGTCTCATTTCACAAGCAGACCAGGGCACACCTAGTTAAAACTTGCCACATTCAGGCCAGGACCAAGCACTGCCTATGAGAGGCAAAAAGAGATTCTACAGATGATTGACCTGAAGGATAAAGTGGACAGGGCACAATAACAGAGGACACATTGGAGACACTCCCTGAAGCACTAGGCCCTGGGGAACAAAGGATAATACACTGCAAGACATTACAGCAACTCTTCTCCCTAAGGCCATTATCATCAAGAACAGGAGATGCAGCTGACATTCCTAACATGCAGAAGCAAACATAAAGACTTAGACACAAGGAGAAGACAGAGGAATTGGTCCCAAATGGAGGAAAAGGATAAGGCCATGGCCAGAGATCTAAGTGGAACATATGTAAGTAACATGCCTGATAGAATATTTAAAGTAATGACCATAGGGCAGAGAGAAAAGATGGCAGAGGAGTAGGGGACCCTATTCCAACTGGTCGCCAGAATTGAGCTGGATATCTACCAGACCACTCTGAGCACCCACAAAATCAACCTGAGATGTAAGAAAATAGATCTGGATCTCTACAAACAGAATATTGCAGGTGGTTGGTTTCAAGGTATGAAGTGGGGAGCCGTGATTCAGTGGGCAGATATCGGAGGATAAACGGCAGCAGGAAGGAGCCTGGCCATGGGGATCCTACACCACTGGTGAGCGACAGCCTTGCACGCTGGGGATGGGGCACAGACTCACAGACTGGTAGCAGTGGGGAAAGGACTTTAGGGCAGCCCCCGGGACAGAAACCAGGAGCGGCAGGGTCGCAGGTGCGAATTGGGAGCGGCTGGCGGTTTTACAAGCACAAAGGGCAGAGACATGCCCTGACCTGGAGGCAGGACTGGGAGCGCTGTGGAGGGGCACACAATCCAGGACGCTGCAGTTTATAGCAGCACAGACAGAAATGGAGACAGTGTGGCCTGGAGAGCTCACTGAAGAACAGTCTGTGATCTCTCTGCTCTGAGGCAGAGGGTTGGAAATGGTCTCTTTGCTCTGACTCTCGGAAGAGATGTGGAAAGCCACCAGGGAAAGCCACCAGAGAACAAAAGCGCCAAAAAACTGGTTCCCATGAGCCCATCTCCCACCACAGGGGGGCAGCGCAACTCTGCCCAAACAGGATTGCCTGAGTAACAGTGTGGCAGGCCCTTCCCCCAGAAAACAGGCTGGGAAAACAAGAGACCAGCAACTCTGAGGTCCCTAGAAAACAGGTGCATCTTGCTTGGGTTCTAGTCAATAATTTGGACTCTATAAATTCCCTCAACCACTCATCAACAGAATGACTAGGAGGAGGAACTCCCAAAAAAGAAAGACTCAGAGATTAAAACGTATGCCACAGATTTACAAATGGATGAAGATATAACCAAGATGTCGGAGATGGAATTCAGGCTAGCAATTGTGAAGACAATGGCTAGAATGGAGAAATCAATTAATGGCAACATAGAGTCTCTAAGGGCAGAAATGAAAGCTGAATTGGCAGAACTTAAAAATGCTATTAATGAGATTCAATCTAATCTAGATAATCTAACAACTAGGGTAATCAGGCAGAAGAACAAATTAGTGACCTAGAAGACAATTGAATAGATAAAAAGAGAAAAGAGGAGGCCAGGGCAAAACAACTCAGAATCCATGAAAATAGAATCAGAGAAATAAGTGACACCATGAAGCGTTCCAATGTCAGATATATTGGAATCCCTGACGGGTGGAGAGAGAGAGAGGACTAGAAGATATATTTGAGCAAATTGTAGCTGAGAACTTCCCTGATCTGGGGAATGAAATAAACATTCATGTCCTAGAGGCAGAGAGGACCCCTCCCAAGATCAAGGAAAACAGACCAATCCCCCAGCCCCCAACCCCTAAACTCTGCCAATCTTAGAACCAAGGAAACCATCTTAAGGGCAGTTAGGAGGAAGAGATTCCTTAGGTACAGAGGGAAGAACATCAGAATAACATCAGACTTATCCGCAGAGACCTGGCAAGCCAGAAAGGGCTGGCAAGACATATTCAAGGCACTAAATGAGAAGAACATGCAGCCAAGAATACTATATCCAGCAAGGCTGTCATTTAGAATGGATGGAGAGATACAGAGCTTCCAAGACTGGCAGAAACTGAAAGAATATGTGACCACTAAGCCGGCCCGGCAAGAAATATTAAGGGGGGTTCTATAAAAGGAGAAAGACCCCAAGAGTGGTATACAACAGAAATTTACAGGGACAATCTATAAAAGCAACGTCTTCACAGGCAACATGATGACAATTAATTCATATCATTCAATAATCACTCTCAACGTGAATGGCCTAAACGCTCCCATAAAATGGCACAGGGTTGCAGATTGGATAAAAAGACAGGACCCATCCATATGCTGTCTACAAGAGACTCATTTTGAACCTAAAGATACATCCAGACTGAAAGTGAAGGGATGGAGATCCATCTTCCATGACAGCGGACCTCAAAAGAAAGCTGGGGTAGCAATTCTTATATCAGACAAATTAGATTTTAAACTAAAATCTGTAATGAGAGACACAGAAAGACACTCTATCATTCTTAAAGGGTCTATCCAACAAGAAGATCTAACAGTTGTAA